>NC_090227.1:28322504-28670004 GCF_024489055.1 Chanodichthys erythropterus
TTGCATGAACCCGAGACTACCCGAAGGAGGTGGTCTGAGTTTGGTTGCACTTGAACTGTGGCTCGCTTCACGTGAATATGAAAGCAACATGGACTCGGGTGCACACTTGTTCAGGAAGTAAAGTAACCTACGCCTGCATTTTAGCCAATGCGTCATGCGCCATGCACGTTTGTGATAATGTAGCCCCCTCAGTCTTTATAAACCATGGAAAACAACTCAGTTTGGTACATGTGACAATTGCGTGATGTTTGAGAGGTGGCTTTATGTGCATGCCACTTATATAGATCAATGGTGCACACGCTTTTGGGGTGAGCTGTCAGTTTGCCATCGTAAAGAAGAGAGAGCGAGAACGCGCAGCTGGTGTCGGTGTATTGATACTGCAGAAAAGGAGTATTGGAACAATTTCAGATGCACTTTATTGCTAAAAGTTTTGGGACGCCTGCCTTTACGTGCACATGAATTTAAATGACATCCCATTCTTAATCCATAGGGTTAAATATGGAGTTGGCCCACCCTTTGCAGCTATAACAGCTTCAACTCTTCTGGGAAGGCTTTCCACAATGTTTAGGAGTGTGTTTATGGGAAATTTTGACCATTCTTCTAGAAGCGCATTTGTGAGGTCAGGCAGTGATGTTGGACGAGAAGGCCTGACTTAGGGCTGGGCAGACAGAGCCGTAGATCACTGACAAGCTACGCAATATCGCCTACATTATCGAAGGCGATTCATCTGCGATAATGAACACGATATTGCGTAGCTTATCAGTGATCTACGGCTCTGTTTATTAAATTCCGCTCCATTTGAAAGCAGGTGATGGCGATGTAGTGGCAATCAGGGAACCAGCTTTACTGACGAAATGCGCGTGACAATCTCATGTGATATATCGCCCAGCCCTAGCCTGACTCGCAGTCTCCCATCTAATTCATCCCAAAGGTGATCTGTCGGGTTGAGTTCAGTCAAGTTCCTCCACACCAAACTCGCTCATCCATGTCTTTATGGACCTTGCTTTGTGCACTGGTGCGCAGTCATGTTGGAACAGGAAGGGGCCATCCCCAAACTGTTCCCACAAAGTTGGGAGCATGAAATTGTCCAAAATGTCTTGGTATGCTGAAGCATTAAGAGTTCCTTTCACTGGAACTAAGGGGCCATGCCCAACCCCTGAAAAACAACCCCACACCACAATCCTACCACTTCGTGGATGAGTTGCTGTTGTTCCCAATTGCTTCCACTTTTGTTGTTTCTTTTATTATTCTTTAACATTTTTACCCCAGACATAATTTGATTAACCTGAAATAAATTTATATTTTCTTTATTGAAACCTATTTTGTCAAGTGTCCTCTTTATGTTGTGACTTTGAGCCGGGTCGTAACAGATACCACTAACAGTTGACCGTGGAATATTTAATAGTGAGGACATTTCACGAATGGACTTATTGCACAGGGGGCAACCTATCACAGTAACACGCTTGAATTCACTGAGCTCCTGAGAGCGACCCATTTTTTCACAAATGTTTGTAGAAGCAGTATGCTTGCCTAGGTGCTTGATTTTATACACCTGTGGCCGTGGAAGTGATTGGAACACCTGAATTCAGTGATTTGGAGGGGTGTCCCAATACTTTTGGCAATATAGTGTATTTCAGTATCGATATTTATCAAAATATCAATATTTTTGACAACACTACAATACAGTACGTCAGATTTCACTTATCACGTGAAAATAGTAAGGAGAGATGACTGACAGGACAGGGTTTAGTGCGCAACAGATCCTGAGTGTCATGTGCGGTCAGTACCGTCACACCCTATAAACAATATGCATGATCGTGAAATCGTAAGTGAAGGTAAATAGTGAGCATGCATTCAAAAGAAATTTCATAACCCCACATATTGATAGCGGCTCCCTGATGCATGCAAATTATATACAAAATAATAACTGTACCCTACTAGATAATTGCGAGAGTATGCAAAAACATTGAAATATATTTTTACTCCCATCTCATTTCCCTGGTAACACAACTAGTCATTACTTAGGGAGTAGCGCAACATTGTAACACATTACTTTTAAAGGTGCCCTAGAACTTTTTTTAAAAAGATGTAATATAAGTCTAAGGTGTCCCCTGAATGTGTCTGTGAAGTTTCATCTCAAAATACCCCATAGATTTTTTTTAATTCATTTTTTAACTGCCTATTTTGGGGCATCATTATAAATGAGCCGATTCAGGGGTACTGGCCCTTTAATTCTCATGCTCCACGCCCACGGAGCTCGCGCTTGCCTTGAACAGTGCATAAACAAAGTTTACACAGCTAATATAACCCTCAAATGGATCTTTACAAAGTGTTCGTCAACGTCATGCATGCGTCGGATTATGTGAGTATTGTATACTGTTATATTGTTTACATTTGATTCTGAATGAATGTGAGGCTATGCTCCGTGGCTAACGGCTAATGCTACACTGTTGGAGAGATTTATAAAGAATGAAGTTGTGCTTATGCATTATACAGACTACAAGTGTTTAATAATGAAAATCTGTGAATACAGTAAGAAACAATGGTAACTTTAACCACATTTAACAGTACATTAGCAACATGCTAACAAAACATTTAGAAAGACAATTTACAAATATCACTAAAAATATCATGATATCATGAATCATGTCAGTTATTATTGCTCCATCTGCCATTTTTTACTATCGTTCTTGCTTGCTTACCTAGTCTGTTGATTCACCTGTGCACAGATCCAGACGTTACTGGCTGCCCTTGTCTAATGCCTTTCATAATGTTGGGAACATGGGCTGACATATGTAAATATTGGGGGCGTACATATTAATGATCCCGACTGTTACGTAAATTTCTGTTAGAAAAGTAAAATCATTGTATTTTGTGAAATTTTTAAGAATAAACTTTTCCATTTTATTCTTTGTTTTTATTTTTTTAAAGGGTTTTGCTTATGCCATTTTAGAGGGTTTAGCTGTAGTACACATGCACATTGTGCTAAATATTTTCCCATGTCAGGTGTGTGGAGCGGAGCCCTCAAGGCTTTTAACACATACATAAATGGTCCTTCCTGACAAGTTAACATTTTGGCATGTAAATAAACCAAATGCTCAAAGCGTATTACTGCAAGCAGCTGTGGATATTGGCCGACTGTTTTATAAGGTTCAGATCAGTTTCATGATGGGTGGTATAAACCTTTTTTTATATGGGGGAAAAAGAAGAAAATGCTAAGCCACAGCTGTGTAATTATCTAAAATGTCCTTAAACCGGCATTTCTGAGAGGGTGTTCAGAATCGATTTAAATCTCATCCAGGCGAGAGAAAGGCAGAGAGTCACAGCACATTACGGAGCTTTTATGTGGTCTTTGATGCAGCTTTGCGTATACGTAATTTGGTGTCACACTGGAGAGGAGGGGACCTCTGACTGTGACTGAAACAATCAGCAGTCCTAAAGCAAAGGGTATGATTGGACCACTTATACACACTGGAATGCCGTTTACGCTTCTATTCCAGCGGGTCTTACTAGTGAACCAAGACATGGTTCCTCACCTTGGTTGCACATCCGGCGCTGTTTTATTGAAGCAAGTCCATTTCAGCTGTGGAGTTACGTGAAAGTCAAGCTTATCTGCCACAGCTCATTGTTTTGATTAGAATATGATTGAGGGATAGGGATGACGATAGGGTAAGGAAATGAATAGCCCAGAGTAAAATTATGAAGGAGGAAAATTATGAATTTTTGCATGCGTAGATCTAGAAGGAAAGAACAGGTTGAATGGATGGCCAAAAGAAGAGGGATAAAAGAGACATTTGGAGCAGTGCTTTGGGCTTTTGTAGACACAGTGGCCACATGATCTTTGTTGAACAAACCTGAATAATGCTCTATTCATTAGGCATAATGTATTCCAGTGGCAGGTCTTGCTCAATCACTTGCAAGACCTGAAGTTAAACACAATTCCATTGGTTCTCTGAGGACAAGGCTTGAGTTCACATTAACATATTTTATAAAATAGTTTGTCAAAATCTGATTTCGCCACTTTTTGCCTGTAGTTTGAAGTCATGTAGGAGGTGATAATATATGAAATATGTTAGTTTTTTTGCTGATGTTTAATGTCCTAAGCTTCTAAAACCTCACTTTTTTTCTAGTTTAATATGTATGAACCCAGTCAGAAGACAGTGCCTTTCTAAAAAGAGTAAAAAAAATCCAAGCCTGTAGGGATTCTTTTAATGTATACTTGCTTCTTATGAGTCCTCAGATGTCTAAAGGCTTCAGCACATTTTTTTTAAATACTTTTGAGGGATTATTATTCATTCATTCATTCATTCATTCATTCATTCATTCATTCATTCATTCATTCATTCATTCATTCATTCATCTATATACTTCTGTTCTTATACAGTGCATTTATTTATTTATTTACAGTACTTATGTGGTAATGCTGTATAGACTGCTTTATTCCAAAGTAGATGCATTGGAAAACATTGACTTAAGTCACATGATGAGTCACATGACAACTTTAGAACATTGCTTTGGAAGGATATTTTAATTAAATAAACTGAAGTGCACTGCAAAGGTGTTGCATGCTAGCTTCACTGAGTACAGATATACCAGTTGGGTAGCTCCACTTGTCAGAATATTAACGGTACATTTATACAAAGTGATATACAAACCCAACTTTGTTTGTTTCTTTGTTTTTTATTTTTTCCTGTGAGCAGTCAAACTCCACTGGCTCAGTCTTCACTGTTGTGCTGCAGAGTATTAATCAATACTTTATATGTTCATTTCCATTTACACTTTTGTTTGACTCTCGCCTAAGAGAGCCAGACTCATCCAGAGGCTCTCTGGAGCTAAGGCAGAATGAGCTGGAGCAGACTGGATTTGAGCTGGGCCGGGTCTAAACGGGGTATGTGTGCCCAGGCTGCGTCCTGCATCCTGCCTGGTGCCAGCACCCCATAATGCACTTTTTATAGGCGCCTCCTGATTTCCTGGATGGAGTGAGTATCTCTGTGGAATATCAATGACTCTTTGCTGAAACGGTGCAGTCAGTGGAGATGGACCCCACCCGCTCATAGAATGTGTCTGTGTGCATGCGTGTGTATGAAGTACAGAGGTGCATGCTAGTCTGTGAATGTTCTATCATCTCTGTACTGTTTATCCTATGTATATGATTGTCCTCCAAGATGTTCTATTAATTTCATGAAAAGAACATATAGCCCTTAATGTATATTACATTAGCATATGAGTCAAATTGACGACAGGTACTCATCTCAACATCACTCATTTAACACATCTAAAATTCCAACTGACAGTCAGCCCAAGTTTTTGACAGTTTGATTTTTGGGTAATTATAAAACATGCTGGAGACATTCAAAATGCTTATTGTGTACTTCATCATATTTATTTTACGCAAGTTTATTTTGTGGCACAAATTAGCTTTTAGTCTTTTTTGTGTGTATGTGTGTGTGTTTTTGATGCATGCAGATGCACATCTGGTTGTAACTAGTAGTGATAAATCACTTTTTAAAACTTTTTCCAAGTTCCTTAGCAGATTTTGATATATACATATACAGCAGGGGTGTCCAACCCTGCTCCTGGAGGGGTACCATCCTGCAGATTTCAGTTCCAACCCTGCTCAAACACACCTGTCTGTAATTATCAAGCAGCCCTGAACACCATGATTAGCTGGTTCAGGTGTGTTTGATTCGGGTTGGAGCTAAAATCTACGGGGTGGTAGACCTCTAGGACCAGGGGTGAACACCCATGATATACAGTATGTATCTCTTTGTGTGTGTGTGTGTGTGTGCATGTGGTATACATATACACACATATATATATATATATATATATATATGGTATTTGAGGACACAAATTTGTATAATGACATAGCTATTACAATGTAAACATGGTTTAAGAGGACACGTGTCCGTGTAAACCAAATGGCTTAAAAAAAAACATACTAAACAATGTGTTTCTGAAATTACAAAAAAAGTAGAACATTTTCTGTTTGGGGTAGGGTTAGTGTAAGGGCATAGAATATACAGTTTGTACTAGGGGTGCAACGGTTCAGATTACTCACGGTTCGGTTTGTATTACGGTTTTAGGCTCACAGTTTCGGTACAGTTCGGCATATGCTATGTTCAGGTAAAATACTATTGTGAAATAAAAATAAAGAAAATATAAGCAAATAATCAAATGGCACAAATAAATACAGTAAATAAATAAAGATACATACAAATAAATCTTTTCAGATTTTTCATGTACAGTTTTCAGGTACAGAAATTGAATAAAGTAGCTAATAAAATCTAAAACAACATTGCATGTACTCTTCACTGTATAAGTGAAATAAAGATCAATCATTATTAATTATTAAGTTACTATTCAGTCATGAGCAATGAGTGATTTCCTTGTCTTTTGTTGTTTGATTAACATTAAAAACACATTCAGACAGCAGGAATGCAAGCGCTGCTGTCTCTTTAAAGGCCGGAACACACCAAGCCGACACCGACGAACTAGGGGCGACTAAGCAGACTGTGGGGTTGGCTCACGTCGGCAGCGTCTGTGTCCAAAGTTGGCCTGACACACCAAACCGACACTAGACAGCTGACAACCAAGAAGCACGTCCGCTCTGTGCCTATGTGAGATAAAATGCCTTTCCGAACCAGCAGGTGGCAGTAGCTGAACAGCCAATCAGAGTGATCAGATGGCCTGACGGACCAACGAGCTCCGACGCCGATTCAACATTTCGAATCAGCTGAAAAAAGCCGACAAAGACCAACATCAAACGATGCGGAACACACTGAGAAAACTTAGTCGGCCGACAAACAAAAACTGCCCGACGGCCGACCGTCGGCTTGGCGTGTTCCTGCCTTAAGACATAATGCATGATACAGTACACTGATACTGAACACAAGCGTACTTTCTAGAGTGTATATGACACTCTTATGTATAAGATATAGCCGACTATGCTTGCTAGGATACTCACCAAGACGGGCATGTTGACATCATTTTGTGTGAATTTGTCCATTCAAGCACAAGACTTGAAGGAGACCTCAATATTTGCGCACTGTAAATTCTCTTTCGCACCTTGCACACAAGTGTTTAAATTGGCATGGTTTAAATGAGTTTAGTTTAAACGCAGATATCAACGTGTGCTGTTCAGGTCTCACCTGCACTCGCGCGCTATCAACTCCTGGGTGATGACGGCGAAATGACTGGTCATTGAAGTTTAGGGGAAGCCTAAACTTTGTCCATCGACAAACATACATTAGCCTAACTCTGTCTGTCTTTTTTATTTATTTTCTACAAACCATATTATAGATGCGCATACGTCATCAGATATGAGATGAACTGTGGTGCAAGTGTGTGCCGAACTGAGTGTGCAGAACAGTACATGGTTCGTTTTTTTACCGAGAACCATTTCACCCCTAGTTTGTACAGTATAAAAACCATTACACCATGGAGAGTTCTTGTAAACCACATATTCAAGTGTGTGTGTGTGTGTGTGTGTGTGTAGCGGTAACAGAATGTGTAAGTTTGAGACTGTAGAACTAAGAAGCAAAATATTCCTGCATGTTTCTGTGAGCTATACCCTGCAGGGATGGCACCATGAATAGCAATAGATTTAGCAGGCCAGAGGTTCCTCTCAATCAAACTTGACTCTTTCCCACAGCTACATATGGACATACTGTATGGACGATTTACATATGAGTTTGTGCAAACCAAATACATGTGATTTAAATAATGTGTTAGTTTCTTTTAAAAATGCTGTTAAAAATGCCCCCCCCCCCCCCCCCAACGCAAATTTACAAAAGTCTGTAGTGCAACACCCATTTCAGTAAATGAAGTACATAGCCATTTTTATGAATTATTTATGTATACTTCAAACCCTGATGTTTAGCAAAAGTCAGTTGTTGTTTTTTTTGTTTTATTAACAACAAAGCTCAACAATTGAAATATTACTTAAGCAAAACATGAAGCCAGAATTATCTCCTTTACACTGATTTATTGCAGATTTGCATTGAGATCCAGTATTTACACATCAACTGCATTTTGATGTTTAGAAATACAGAATCTGATATTTTTGTGCAAGTGAAGTAAAAATACTGCTGCATAATTATGTTAAACAAAAATATTGCATGAAGACATTAATTAATGTTAAGTTCTCTGAACTGAATGTGTTATAGTGCTAACTAAGATAATATTATAACGTTAATCACAAATAAACATTTTAACCATTTGATGGACCTAATTTAATTGTATATTGTGAAATTAGATTTGAAGTGTTCTTTGCTGTGAGGGTTTGAGAACAGAGCCATGCTCGTGCTGGGTGGAAAGTGGGCACTTGTAATTCAATGATGTGTTGGTGTGCTGGGGACTAAAGCTGGCCAAGCCTGCAGGAAGTGAATTATAACCTCTCAATTAAATCTGGGCATCTATGAAATATTGAATTGGAAACTCTTGAAGATTCCGGTCACGCCGTGGTGCTGCATAAAAGCTGACTGACTGCCTCCCCGGGCCTGTCAGAGGCAAGGCTGGGGCTGATCAGCTTGGCTTTTGCGCGCACACACACACACAAATTTATACAAGCTTATACATGAAAATCTCTCTTTTCTTTTTTTTTTCTGTGCATGTTTTTAAGATAAACTAAGGAAAAAGTATGCATGTCTGTGTTTAAGTGTAAAAGTGTAGTCTAGCTAGGTTATTGCTGTTATGCAGGAATCTTAGGTAGACTCTCAGAGAAAGATCAGATGTCGAGATCAGGCAATTACTGTAAACTCAAATTATAATTGGAATATTTACATGGCTTTAGTTTTTTTTTTTTTTTTTTTGTAAACCGAACATGATGTTGGGGACATGGGAGGGGGAAATTAAGGCAGTATTCCCAAGAATACAATTTGATTTGCTTATTGAGACCTTGAATGTTTTTAAAGTGCCCCTATTATGGCATTTGAAAGGTTTCTATTTTTGTTTTGGGAGTCCCTAACAACAGGTTTACAAGCATGCAAGGTCAAAAAACACTTTCACTGTCTTATAATATGCATTTATTTTCTACCTTATTTGCTTAATGACTCCTAAACGATTCGCTCAACGATTCATTTTTCCAAACCCCTCGTTTACGTGACGCTAATCTGCGGTGATTGGTCAGATGACTTCTGCTGCTTAACATGAGTACAGTATACAGTGCTTGCATCACTTACATAGTATTATAATAATGATGGTGCTCCGCTCTGTTCTAAAAAATAAAGCCTCAGAGAGGAATTAAGTTGTTTTGTGTTTATGTTAGTGAACCTAGCCCACAGCATGGTGGTAAACACCCAAACAGTTGTACACCAACATATTGCTCTATTCTTTATCATAACTCCAAGTAATAACAATGAAAAACATTTGACACATTTCTAGACAATTGAGAGCGAACACTTATTGCTGTTAACTGGTTAGCCGGAGACCTACAAACTGCGCGGAGCGTACACAAAACACACAACTAAATACGTATTTTGCATGCTACAGAGAACATAACAGCAACAATCATACTTACAGAATGTAATTCGGAGGAGGAAGAAGCTGGTCCAAATAAACTGGGTACTGACCCATCCTTCAATAACAACCGGCCTGCGAATCCCTCGTTGAAGGCATTTAGGTTGAAGAAGCAGTCGTTAGTAAAATGACGGTAACACAGCACAGGGTTCAGGCTATACTGCTGTGGTATCGTTGTAAAGATGAACTTTAACCACTGATTCTTCACATATTGGCAGTTGTTTGAGAGGTTTCCTCAAAGTTTTCCCTGGTGTGTGCAATAAGTGGGCGGGCAATATGCTAATGTTTCGTTTTGACGTTGCAATGAAACGGCTTGGGATTCGTTTTACAAACGACTCGTTTAATTGACTCAGAGTCGACTCTTACTTTGAGAGACAATAACTTCATATACGGTGCACTTTCAGATTTAAAATTTTGCAGGATGTTTTCATTCACAGCTATGTTACACAATACATGAAAGGTCATTTTCAAAAATCCATAATAGGGGCACTTTAAATAGTTTTTAGTATGTGTATTTAGTGTGTTTAGTATTTTATCCATCTTCAAGACATATTGTAAAAGGTTAACAAAAAAATAACTGTTGATTAAAATGCTAAATTTGGCATTACATTCGATTGGGAGTGGAAATGAATAGGCTTGGACTTGGTGCTGGTAACCCAATGCACAAGACAAAGTTGATACCAGAATAAAAATATGCATGATTCAGAAGCTGAAAATACAAAAATACGAATATGCTTGCACTCTGCCACTGACTAGATATATTTAAAATAATGTAGGCCACTTTTACTGGTAACACAAGACATTTGGCATTATCAGGACCCACAATTATTCCCCCATTGCATTATTATACATTTATATTCAACATTATATATAGTAGTTCAATGTAGAACTGACACTAAAACTCTGTAAACTTGAGTTATATCTCACAAAGTAATTTTCATTTTGGGTGAACTATACACATTATTGTTTCATTTTTGTATTTTGATATATTGTTACACCCCTAATAGAAACATTTATAACAAAGCTTTATCAGTTAAGATTCCCAGTTTTTATGCCACACACTAAGCACACTAATAAATGGCATGAGAAAAGTATATTTATCTTTGTGTCCGTAGACGTTTTTATGTGTAAACTAGGTAGTGTCCTAGGTGCAGCATGAGTCTGCTTTGACTTGTTTTCTTGTTGCAGAAATTACAGCCAATAAAATGTAAGACTGTGAAAAAGGCATAATTTCCTGTCATATTCTAATAGAGTGTTTTTATATTGCTTGTGATACAGAGGCTTTCATGAGTGTATAAGAGAGTAAGGAGAAATTCATGCATTATTTCAGCTGCTGATTCATAGATATTAAAGGGTTAATTCACCCAAAAATGAAAATAATGTAATTTATTACTCACCCTCATGCCGTTCCACACCCATAAGTCCTTCGTTAATCTTCGGAACACAAATTAAGATATTTTTGATTAAATCTGATGGCTCAGTGAGGCATGCATAGCCATCAATGACATTTCCTCTCTTGAGATCCATTAATGTACTAAAAACATATTTAAATCAGTTCATGTGATATTAATTTTATAAAGCGACGAGAATATTTTTGCTGTGCCAAAAAAAACTAAATAATAGTAAGTAACTTAAGCATAATGAATCAGCGTGTCGAATCAGCGGTTCGGAGCGCCAAAGTCACGTGATTTCAGCAGTTTGGTGGTTTGACACGCGATCCGAATCATGATTCGACACGTTGATTCATAACGCTCCGAAGCTTCCTGAAGCAGTGTTTTGAAATCGGCCATCACTATATAAGTCGTTATTTTGTTTTTTTGGCGCACCAAAAATATTCTTGTCGCTTTATAATATTAATATTAAAACACTGAACTCTCATGAACTGATTTAAATATGTTTTTAGTACCTTTATGTATTTTGAGAGAGGAAATGTCATTGCTCCCTATGCAGGCCTCACTGAGCTATCGGATTTCAACAAAAAATATCTTAATTTGTGTTCCGAAGATGAACGAAGGTCTTGAGTGTGAGTAATAAATGACATTATTTTCATTTTTGGGGTGAACTAACCCTTTAAAGGTTTAAGAATCTCACTCCATCTGTGAGGGTATGAATTATTTGTTTTGCAATGTAAATGTGGCATATCACCAGAATACTCAGGCACACCAGGGATCAATTGTATAGAAAATGTCTCCTTCAAACAGCTTTTAAATGACTCCTGTACAATATGGCATGTGAGGAAACCTGTGAGATACACAAACATCTAAAACAAGATTCTTGGGTATAAATATAAATACTCTTCTAACATAGTGACATGAAAGGCAGCGTCATCCCTTGAGATTCCTTATTTAAAATGCATGCAGATCTTAGTGGTTTGTCAATGCTCACAGACCATCTGCGGTGGGAAAACATGCCGAGATGTTCAGTTGATCTCCGGGGTTGCTACTCCTCCTGTTAGAGCTTATAGTCTTGTACAAGCCATACATTAAACAAGCCTGTCCTTCTCCAAACAACCTCTCAAGACTCTTCAATCTAAGCTTTGCAATAAAGGAATCACTGTGTTTTTTTCTAGGAGGCTGTGTTGGCTGTACACAGTAGTGCCATAATGCCTCAATGGCCGGTTTTATGACTGTCCATCAGTGGGGGCCAATGTAGCGTGTAACATGGGTGTGATTCCCGCAGTATCTCTCTTAAACATTACACCCGGTGAGATTTTTTCACTCCATTCGGCACACGCCTCCAACAGGACTCCCTGCTCATGCTTGCACCTGCAATTTGCATCTTTCTGTGCTTTGCATTAGCTGCCTATATAGGGGTGAATTCAGGTTGATTGGGACGCTTTTTCCAAGTCATCTTAATGGCACAAAATGTTCCAATCACCTCAAATTCACACTATATATATATATATATATATATATATATACTGTATATATATATATATATATATATATATATATTTATATATATATATATATATATATATATATATATATATATATATATATATATATATAATTATATGTATTTATATAATTGCTAATATAATTTACTTAGTTGATCAATTTGCTTTTTTTCACTTTAATTTTACATTGAAATTTATAACCCTTTTTTATACTGTTCAGTTATCTCTCTGTCTTTTCTATATTTTATCTCCTTTGTCTCACTTTCTCTTTCTCTAAATAGGGAACAGACTGTAGTGATGTGGAGAGCAGTTTTGGGTCATATGATGATGGAAGTTTCAGGCTAAATAATTCAGATCTCAGTTAGAGAAACCTCAGTTGCTGAAGGAGATGTTGACATTGAGAAAACTGGCAGACGTTCACATGCATCCACAGACATGCACACATACACGTGTGCTCACATAGGCAGGCTGGGTTAGTTTACGGGTTAATGCATTCACATTACACCTACTGGATATAAACCATGCTTAGCTTTGAGTCAGCATTATGCCTCATAGTGTTTATTTATGTGTGAGGAGCTTGCTGGTTTGAAATCGCTCCAAGAGCACACTTTCTGATTCCTCTCAGAAACGCCTGAAACAGTTTGGAATGCATCATTTCTCATACAGCTCACAGCTCCTGTCCCTTTCTTGAATAACATGATTTGTGAGCATTCATACAGCGGCCTCAAGTATTTGGAATTTTTTTGCTGCATTATGGAAAACTCATGGAACATGGAATTCTCCCAAACTCTATAGCCTCTGCAATGACGCTCTTTGCCAGACATCTGATTTTTAAAATTAGGGCAGATCAATCAACCCTGGCTTACAGTATGAGAGAAGCATCATTCGACATAATTCGGCATACAGTAGATAAGTGGCAGATAAGGTGACATTCCCTTTGCTTATTTTCATGTCGAAGTGGGAGAATTTTGAGATCCAAGTTGTCTGGAACACTTTGAGATCTGATGTGAAATGTCCAGACTCCATACATACGGAATGTGTCATTGCATTAGAGACTAAATATCAAACCAAGTGTCATTTATTTTTGTGTAGTCACGTAAAAACATTGCACAAAGAAGTTTGTTTCAAATTAAAGGTGCCCTAGATTCAAAAATTGATTTTACCTTGGCATAGTTAATTAACAAGAGTTCAGTACATGGAAATGACTCAAACTCCATTGTTTCCTCCTTCTTATATAAATCTCATTTGTTTAAAAGACCTCCGAAGAACAGGCAAATCTCAACATAAAACTGACTGTTACGTAACAGTCGGGATCATTAATATGTACGCCCCCAATATTTGAATATGCCAGCCCATGATTGAGGCCTTACACAAGGGCAGCCAGTATTAACGTCTGGATGAAAGGCATTAGACAAGGGCAGAACGTCTGGATGTGCACAGATGAATCAACAGATTAGGTAAGCAAGCAAGGATAATAGCAAGAAATGGCAGATGGAGCGATAATAACTGACATGATCCATGATAACAAGATATTTTTAGTGATATTTGTAAATTGTCTTTCTAAATGTTTCGTTAGCATGTTGCTAATGTACTGTTAAATGTAGTTAAAGTTACCATCGTTTCTTACTGTATTCACGGAGACAAGAGCCGTCACTATTTTCATTATTAAACACTTGCAGTCTCTATAATGCATAAACACAACTTCATTCTTTATAAATCTCTCCAACAGTGTAGCATTAGCCGTTAGCCACGGAGCACAATCAAACTCATTCAGAATCAATGTAACTAAACAAAATAACCACTGTACTTACACGATTAGACATGCTGCATGACGAACACTTTGTAAAGATCCATTTTGAAGGTTATATTAGCTGTTTGAACTTTTTTTATGTTGTTTAAGACAAGCACGAGCTCTTGGGGCGTGGAGCACGGGATTTAAAGGGCCACACACCCTGAATCGGCGCATTTCTAATTATGCCCCATAATAGGCAGTTAAAAAAATGAATTTAAAAAAAAAACATATGGGGTATTTTGAGCTGAAACTTCACAGACATATTCAGGGGACACCTTAGACTTATATTACATCTTTTAAAAAAAAGTTCTAGGGCACCTTTAATAATACAATACATACATTGTTTATATTCGGCGTGAGATAAAATTTCACCCATTTATTTTTCAAATGCATATTATTAGGGCCCGAGCACCGATGGTGTGAGGACCCTATTGTAATTGCTCGGTCAATTCTTTTTCTTCTCCGAAATGAAGTGGTGAAAATTTACGTCTGATATTGGTTTCAGAATTAGGTGTGGCAAAATGGCTCGACAGCACCACCTACAAAATTTCAATTAAGTGCCCTTCACGCTACGGTTCAGTCCTGGCCTGAAGACATGTACATGGCAATATTCAGTTACAGTCATAGCGCCATCTGCGGGCAACAGGAAATGTCATGTTTTACACCATGATTAACTCCCCATAGAGATTTAATCAGATAAACATCATATTTGGTCAGTCTTATCTTTAGGCCTTAGTGATGTTAAATTGTGACGATGTTGAGTTTTCGCTAAAGGGCATGTCCGTGGCGGCCTGACAAAGTCTGATGTTTCGACTTGAAAGAGGAAGCTGTTGTAATTTTGGCATACAGTGTCCAACCTGCCTGAAACTTTACATGTGTGATAAGAGTCCTGCCCTGAACACATCTACATGCAAATATTCAGTTAGTAATAGCGCCACCTGCTGGCAACAGGAAATGGCATTCTTTACGCTGTAATTCATTCCCTGAAACACATTTGAATATGCCATGGATTACCAAACATGCTAGAAACGTTAAATCGTGCAACACTTGGCTAAGTGCTAATGTATGCGATTAATGCCACGAAACAGGAAGTTCTAGTAACTCAGGCATACAATCTTCGATCTGCTCCAAACTTCACATGTTTGATAATAGTCCTGGCCTGAAAACATCTACATGGCAATATTCAGTTACAGTCAAAGCGCCACCTGTTGGCAGCAGGAACTGTGGCACTTTGAAATGACTTTTCCATAATTCTCCTGTATTTACCCGCTTACATGCATATTGCCCACCATGCTCTGTTTTCCTAAGGCCAACAGGTGGCAGTGAGCTCGAGTGTGAAGGCCATTTCATTGCTGCTTGCAGATTGAATTGATCTTGGATTTTGAACCAATCATCGATGCATTTTTTTCATTTCTAATTGTAAAATTGGAAGAAAATATTTGTTACCTTGGTCATAAGTCGCACGGATATATTTGTAGCAACAGCCAACAATATATCGTATGGGTCAAAATTAACGATTTCTCTTTTATGCCAAAAATCATTAGGATATTAAGTAAAGATCATGTTCCATGAAGATATTTTGGAAGTTACCTACCATAAATATATCAAAAATGTATTTTTGTGAGTGCATTGCTAAGGACTTCATTTACACAAATTTATAGGTGATTTTCTCAATATTTAGATTTTTTTTTGCACCCTCAGATTCCAGATTTTTAAATAGTTGTATCTGTGCCAAATATTGTCCTATCCTAACAAACCATATATCAATGGAAAGCTTATTTATTCAACTTTTAAATTCAACAAATTTACCCTTATGACTAGTTTTGTGGTCCATGGTCACATTTATCGCTACTTCCATTTCATAGAGGCTTTAAGATAAGATAAATACAATCTGGACTCTTTCTGGTTGTCAAACGTTAGTGCAACATGTACATAGTTAATTCAAGTAAGCGTTCATTTTCTTTATTTAAAAAAAAAAAAAAAATCTCTTATTTTAGTTATATAATGTAATTTAAATACATTTAAGTGCCCATATATCATGGGGCTGCAGTATGTCTCACTACTCAACTTTGTGGCTTCTCAAGTCCAAATCCCATATTTGCATTTGTACTTTTTTGTCTTTTCTCGCACCTGGCTGATCTGGTATGTTATGCACAAACAGGGCCGTATGTAAATTCAAATGCCTCATGAGTATTAGCTCAAGGTTGTGGAGCTCACCCTGCCTCTTGGCCGAGTCGCATCGCTCAAAGTTTCCACTCGTCAGAATGTTTAATTATTATTAGACTGTTGCTTATTTGACAGTGTGTCAAATCAGCTTAATTAATACTGGCCATCTGTGGTATTTAATGGCGGCCTCAGATTTGTGTGGTCTTTTGACAAGCTTACGATGAAGGAAAAATAGTGTAATAAAAGAATCCGTACAGTGAATCAACCCTTCATTATCCGTCCCTATTACCAGCTGTGGGTGCCTCGGGCCGTGTAGATCTCTGCAACTCGTTGAGAACGTACACCTGTCACGTTAATTTGGACGAAAAAGAATGGGGTGAAGACCAGAGGTGAGGGCAGACGCTGTGAAGAAGACAGCCATTATTAACGAGACTCAAGGTCCTCTTAGAGCAGAGCCGGCCCTAGGGAGAAAGAGAGATCCACTGATCGTCAACATATCTACCTCCTCCATCAATAAGTTGTGATGTGCATCCACGCTGATGGCATTCTCTTGATGTACAAAATAAGTCTGAGTCTTATTACAGAAGGTGGATGCCTTGGGAACACTTGAAGCTGGTTTCAAATAAGTTATGAGTGAGAAATAGCTGTTGCTTGAAAGGGTACGACCCAAATGCAGAATTTTTTGTCAGATAAGATATCCCTTCTCCCTTTTAGCATAGTACTTGTAGGCTGAAAGGAAATATATGGACAGATGGAACCTTTACTGCAAGGTGTTGCCTAGAGATGAGGACAGAGACAATGAGCTGTCTCGATAAAAATATCGCAGGAAAATCTGACTCAACACGGAGCTGTGCTTAAAGGCAGCATCATTCTGGCTTGGAGAGTTTTGTTTAAAGGAATAGCCTAATTCATACAAAACATGTTTCTTCTTCAATTTGTTTCTTCATTCTTTTTTTTCCCCATTTATTCAACCTTATTTTGTTCTAAACATGTATGACTTGTTTTCTTCCGTAGAACACAAAAGGAGATGTTTTGCAGAATCTCACAGCGGCTCTTTTCCAAGGGTTGTTGTCAAGCTTCAAAAAGGATTTTGAATTTTGTACATTTTGCATTTATTGTTTATGCTACTCTACCTATACATTATTCAAAAATGTTATACTTTTGCGTTCCACTGAAGAAATGTCAACATGTGGTTGTAGTAAGGGAGCGTAGAAATAGGATTATTGACAGAACACAGGAAAACAAGGTGATACAAACTAAAAGTCCATGAAAACAGAACATAAACCTGACAAGAAAGTAGCTTCTTTCTTTCTTTCTTTCTTTCTTTCTTTCTTTCTTTCTTTCTTTCTTTCTTTCTTTCTTTCTTTCTTTCTTTCTTTCTTTCTTTCTTTCTCTCTTTCTTTCTTTCTTTCTTTCTTTCTTTCTTTCTTTCTTTCTTTCTTTCTTTCTTTCTTTCTTTCTTTCTTTCTTTCTTTCTTTCTTTCTGTACACAATAGTGTAAAATTGAAATATTGGCCATTTATTGGTTATTGGTCATAACATGAAAATAATGATCCACTTATTATTATTGGGCAGATTTTTAATTTCATTGTAGCTCTAGAAGAAAGGTGAATGATATTGGAACAGCTTGAGGGTGATTAAATGAAGGGCGATTTTTTTTTAATTCCTGATTGAACTGTCCCTTTAATGACTGATGTTTTTACTTTTTATCTGTTCTATTCCAAGTCTCAGTCTGATTGTTTTCTTTCCATGTAGCAATTCAGTGTTTTCAACACTTCACCAGTGGGCCGACAAAACGCTTTAACACTTTAAGCTGCTGATGAGAGCATGTTAGCGACTTGTTCTGTTTGCCCTCCGTTCAAGGCGAACACGCACACACAATCACGCATCAGCTATAGAACGAGTGACTTAGACATAGATGACATTTCCCCAATTTCACACTAAGCTGCCTGTAAGAAGGCAAGCGAGCAGAAACACGGCTGAGTGTGAATATGCCAAAAAAGAAGGAAGACCGGGGTCAGGTACAAGAGAAAATGTCATTAGAAATGTGTGAGTTCGTGTGAAGCACAGACAGCATGCGTGTGTGTATACGTGTGTGACGCGGTGCAGAAAGCCATGTTATCTTCCAGAGTTAATCACCTTGTGCTTCTAGTCTGACTTCAGCCGTGTCCATTCCCCTGTAATTCAGTCAATGTGAAATTGGCTGACTCCGGTGGTGTGTGTGTGTGTGCGCATATGTGTGTGTGCTCTAAAACATCACAGGCTCTGTCCTAAGGTTCTCCAACCCACTTTGGCCGTCGGACTGCCCGATTCTGTACACTCAAATCTTTGCTCAACCATCTGCCCTTGAGCCAACCGGTCAGTTCATACAGCTGGAGGCTAAGCAAGTCCAAATAAGTTTATTCACTCAAGCCTCAAGTGTCTATAAATGAGCAGGGAATGGAAAGTTCTACAACACTGAAGAGAGTTCAGCTTTAGTGTGAAGTCAGGGCTCAATGCTAAGGATTTTTTCTGCTGGGCCAGTCTTGAGCCAGTCTTTGCATGGCCAAAATTTTCACTAGCCCCACCACAAAAAAGTAATGAAATAAAATAGGCCTTTTTATTGTTTTCTTTGTTCGTTGACCCATGATGTTAATAAATAAGGTTATGACATCAAAAACTACTAGCCAAACTTGTGTAAATTTCCAATATTGTTAAAGACAAGCAAACTGTCCATAATAAAATAAGAACAAATAATCAAATTATGAGCAATAGCACAAATAAATACAATAGAACATGCAAATGAAATAAACAGTGCTTTTCATGTTTTTTCCAGTTGGTCTAACAATAGTTTTCAGGTACAGAAATTGAGTAATAAAATGTAAAATAACAATGCACAGTCTTTGATAACACTGCATAGTCTAAATTAAATATAGATTCATTCTTATTAAAGTTACACAAGTGATTGTCAAGAGCAGTGAGTGATTTCTTTTCTTTGATTAATATTAAAAAAACAGATAGCAGCAAGAATATTAGGCTGCTGTCACTTTAAAATCTGGACTATGCAATATACTATTACATGTTTTAATTCTCAGCTGTTTGTGTTCATTTACGACATAACCGACTATGTTTATGAGTGTTGTTCACTTCAACATTTACTAAATCATTATTAAAATCAAAAATTGTATTTGTTAACATTAGTTAATGCACTGTGAACTAACCTGAACACACAATAAATAACTGGATTTTTAACTAATACTAACTTAACTTTTAGATTTTTAATACTAATACTAACAAATGTATTGCTCATTGTTAGTTCATGTTAGTTAATACATTCACTAATGTTAACAAATGAGACCTTATTGTAAAGTGTTACCATAATATTTAAACCTATTGCATTTTTTTTTTGTAGAAAACATTTTTATCCCACAATCCTTTTTTTTCTTGCAACTGTGAATTTATATCTCGCAACTGCGAGTTTATATCACAATTCTAAGAAAGTAAGTCAGAATTGTGGGATATAAACTCAGTTTAGAAGAAAAAAGGCAGGAAATCTAATTTATCTCGTAATTCAGATTTTTCCTTAGAATTGTTTGATGTAAACTCGAAATGACCCTTTTTTATTCTTTTTATTCCGTGGCTTCCATAGACTTCTGCAGAAATGTCATTTTCTGCCACCAGGTAGGCTCCGCCCACAAAACACTTCATTGCTGTTTGCAGACACTCTATGGTCTATAAGTGTAACGAGGCGGGAGACTCGATGGGATCCATGTGCAGCTTTATTAAACAGTAATCGTAGTTGTACAGGCAGTGGTCAGAGAACAGCAGATACAGTATCAGAGGCAAGACGAAATCAGAATCAGTACCAGGCAGATGATCAGGACAGGCAGCGAGCAAGACAAGGATATCCAGAAAACAGGCAGTAGAATCACAAGGCAGGCGGCAGGCAAAACACAGAGGTAGTAAACAGTCCAGGGTCATACACAGGAATCAATACAGGGTAGAAAACGCTCAGAAATGTCAGACTAGGCAGAACAAGACTTTGCGAATATGTGTGTGTGTGTGTGTGTGTGTGTGTGTCTTAAATTGTCCAGGATGATATGGATCAGGTGCATGTGTGATCAGTCCAGGTGGGGGATTATGGGTGATGTAGTCCAGCAAATGTTAATAATCCGGTGAGGGTGCCCTCAGGTGGCGATCGGAGGAAGTCACAGAGACCGTATTCGTGACAGAGCCCCCTCCCTGCGAGCGGCTCCTGAAGCGAGAAGGCGGGCGACACCGGGGTCGTCCACGAGGGCGAGGGGCCGGACGGGCCGGATGGGTCCTATGGAATTCGGTTATCAGGTTAGGGTCTAGGATGTCCTTGGCATTGACCCAGGACCGTTCCTCCGGGCCAAACCCCTTCCAGTCAACGAGGTATTGTAGGCGACCACCCCGGCGTCGGTAAAACCAATGAGCTCGTGAACGTGATAAGCCTCCTCGCCTTCCACAATGAGGGGAGGAGGTCTCTGGTCACTGGTCTCGTCTAGACCCTCCCCTCAGATCGGACCACCTGCGAGACACATGGAAAGTGGGTGAAATACGATATTCAGGAGGCAAAGCCAAACGATAAGACACTGGAGTGATCTGGCGAGTGATCTTGAATGGACCCACGTACCTGGGGCTGAGTTTTTTACTGGGAAGCCGGAGGTGTAGATCCCGAGTGGATAGCCAGACCAGTTGTCCTGGATGGTAGTCAGGATGAGGGCGCCTGGAGCGGTCGGATTGTTCCTTTTGATGCCGAATGGCTCGTTGAAGTTGTACATGGGCCCTGTTCCACACTTCTTCACTTCTTTGAAGCCATTGATTTACTGCTGGGAGGTCTGTGGGTTCACCAGACCAGGGGAACAGAGGCGGTTGGTATCCCAGGATGCACTTGAAAGGGGTAAGGCCGGTGGCTTGTTTCATGAGAGAATTTTGAGCATATTCTGCCCGGAACAGGTATCGACTCCAATCAGCTTGGTTCTGATGACAATAGGAGCGTAGGAACCGGATAACTTCTTGATTGGCCCTCTCTGCTTGTCCGTTGGCCTGAGGATGGTACCCGGAGGTTAGACTGATGTTCACATTTAATCTCTGGAAGAATGCTGTCCACAGACGTGAAGTGAACTGGGGCCCTCTATCAGAAACAATATCCTCAGGCAAGCCGTAGAAATGGAAGACGAAATTACATAAGTGCTCCGCCGTCTCCCAGGCTGTGGGTAATTTGGGTAATGGTATGAATCGACACCCCTTGGAGAACCGATCTATCACTGTTAGTATGGTGGTTTGTCCCTGAGAACTGGGGAGATCTGTGATGAAATCTATAGCAATGTGTGACCAGGGGCGCTGCGGAATGGGTAGAGGTTGTAATAGTTTTGCAGGTAGCTGACGGGATGATTTTGTAGCCTGACAGACGGAGCAACTATGCACATATGTAATGACATCTGACTGTAAAGACGGCCACCAGAAACGATTACTGACCAGTTGGATGGTGGCTGTGATTCCGGGGTGTCCTGCGCTGGGTAAAGTGTGTACCCACTGAATGACCCTTTGACGAAGAGGAGGAGATACATAGGTGCGATCGGCTGGGCAGTCGGCTGGCGGTGGATCTGTTCTCTGGGCCACAGTAACTTCGTCATTATGTCCCACTGGACAGGGGCAAGAATTATCGAGGACGGGAGAATGGGCTCGTTGGACAATGGTGCTGAACTGGATTCAAATTGGCGAGAGAGTGCATCGGCTTTGATGTTCTTTGACCCTGGCCGGTAGGTGACTGTAAACTGGAAACGTGTAAAGAACAGTGCCCATCTGGCCTGTCGGTGATTGAGGTGTTTGGTAGAGCGTAAGTATTCCAGGTTGCGATGATCCGTGAGGACAGTGAAGGGATGTCTGCTCCCCTCCAGCCAGTGTCGCCATTGCTCCAGAGCTGCCTTTATGGCCAAGAGTTCTCGGTCACCGATATCGTAGTTCTGTTCCGTGGGTGTGAGTTTGCGGGAATAGAAAGCGCAGGGATAAAGTTTGGCAGGATTGCCCTGACGCTGGGAGAGAATGGCCCCGATGCCAGTTCTTGAAGCATCGACCTCCACGATGAATTTGTGCTCTGGGTTTGGATGATGCAGAATGGGAGCTGACGTGAATAAGGTTTTGAGTTGGTGGAAAGCTTCTGAGGCGGCAGTGGACCAAACCAGCTTGTTGTTTCCCTTTTTGAGCATGGAAGTAAGTGGGGCAGCGATCAGATTGAAGTTTCGAATGAATCGTCGGTAGAAGTTTGCGAATCCTAAGAAGCGTTGCAGGTCTTTGATTGTAGTGGGTTGAGGCCAGTTTATAATAGCTTGCACCTTGTTGTTGTCCATGGCAACCCCCTCCGCGCTGATGACGCAACCCAGAAATGAAGTGGAAGTCTTGTGGAACTCACATTTCTCCAGCTTGGCATACAGTTGGTGTTCAATAAGACGTTGAAGAACTGCTCGGACCTGGCGTATGTGTTCAGGGAAATTATCGGAGTAGATCAGTATGTCATCAATGTAGACGATGACCCACCGATTCAGCATGTCCCGGAAGACATCGTTAACGAAGGCCTCGAAGACAGACGGAATATTGGAAAGGCCGAAGGGCATGACCCGGTATTTATAGTGGCCGGTGGTGGTAGAGAAAGCTGTTTTCCAGTCATCTCCCTCCCGGATGCGAATGAGATTATAAGCACTGCGAAGGTCTAACTTGGTGAAGTAGCGGGCCGTACGGAGCTGTTCTAAGGCAGCAGGGACCAGAGGCAGTGGATAGCGAAACTTGATGGTGACGTCGTTTAATCCACGGTAATTAATGCAGGGCCGTAGACCCCCGTCCTTTTTCTTCACAAAGAAGAAGCTGGCTGAAGCTGGAGAGGTGGATGGTTGAATGAAACCCTTGGCTAGTTCTTCTTCGATGTAGGTTTTCATGGATTCTGATTCACGCTGTGAGAGGGGAAAGATGCGTCCCTTGGGTGGTACAGCTCCAGGGATCAGATCTATGGCACAGTCACTAGATCAGTGAGGCGGTAGCTGAGAGGCCCGGGTCTTACTGAAAGCTTCGGCCAGATCTTGATATTCGGGAGGTAACTGATTCTGGGTTGGCGTGGTAGAGTGTTGGCGTTGTAGGGACTGGATACAGGTCTGCTGACAATAATCTGACCATTGTGTGATCTGGTTCTCGGCCCAGGAGATTTGAGGGTCGTGTTGCCTTAACCAGGGTAAACCGAGGATAATGGGGTTCAGTGGAGATTTAATGATGTAGAATTGTATGGTTTCTTTGTGGATGGATCCGATCTGCAGGGTTATGTCAACGGTGGTTTGATGAACTTGACCAGTCCCCAGAGGCTGTCCATTTAGCGCTGCCACTGATAACACAGAGTCACAAGGGGTTAGAGCAATGTCATGGACCATGGCGAACTCCTCATCCATAAAATTATCGGCTGCTCCAGAGTCTTTCATGGCTTGTGCTTGAATAATCTTATGTCCGACTGACAATTCGGCGGGTATTCGTCAAGGTCTGTTTACCTTGACGAAGTGCGAGCAAGAGCTCACCGGCCTCTTTTCCACCCTCTGCGTGTTCGAAAATCTCCCGGAATTGCTGTAGAAATCTCTCTAGTGAAGGGAAGGAGGTGTGGCCATTGTTCCACACGGTGTTTGCCCACTCCAGGGCCTTACCAGTCAGCAAGGAACAGATGAATGCAATACGGCTCTCATCCGTGGGATACATTGCTGGCTGGTGGTGACGCTGCGGCAGGTGGCATGAGTAATGGCGGATCGGCGTGGGCTGGCCGCATACTGTGGAGCGTCTTGACTAATTCCTCCGTGATAGAGGTGAGACGCGTGAGCTGCTGCTGATGGACCGCTAACACGCTGGCTTGCGTGGAGAGCTCGGTAGACAAACGATGCATAGCTGATGGATCGGGGTCTGGCGAAGTCTTCTGTAACGAGGCGGGAGACTCGATGGGATCCATGTGCAGCTTTATTAAACAGTAATCATAGTCGTACAGGCAGGGGTCAGAGAACAGCAGATACAGTATACCAGGCAGATGATCAGGACAGGCAGCGAGCAAGACAAGGATATCCAGTAAACAGGCAGTAGAATCAAAAGGCAGGCGGCAGGCAAAACACAGAGGTAGTAAACAGTCCAGGGTCATACACAGGAATCAATACAGGGTAGAAAACGCTCAGAAATGTCAGACTAGGCAGAACAAGACTTCGCGAATGTGTGTGTGTCTTAAATAGTCCAGGATGATATGGATGAGGTGCATGTGTGATCAGTCCAGGTGGGGGATTATGGGTGATGTAGTCCAGCAAATGTTAATACTCCGGTGAGGGTGCCCTCAGGTGGCGATCGGAGGAAGTCACAGAGACCGTATTCGTGACAATAAGGGACAGAGGTGCTATATTGTGAATGTCTAAAGGCCATTGTTAGACCTGAGTGTCTGCAACCTGTTTAATCTTGACTCTTTAAAACAGCCTCGATAGCTTTATTGCTTAATAAGGTTGCTGCAAAATAAAATGTTTAAGGACAATTTAAGTAAATAACTTTTAAGTAAATAAAAAAAAGTAATCAAAATTCATCATTGACTCACCTTCATATCTTTAGAAACCCATATATGACTTACTTTCTTCACAAAAAATACAAGGCATACAAGGAAAAGTAAGTAATGTCCATGACTGTCATGCACGATTTTCAGCGAATAAGGGTGTATTCACACCAGTAAAGTCTGGTAGTTCACTTGCTTTGGTCCGGACCAAATACAATGTTGATTTTTTTTTTTTTTTTTTTGGTGTAGTTCGCTTTCACACTGCCCTTTTTGCAAGTGAACCAAAATTTGTAAACAAAACCACATGTTTGCTAAGGTCATCCATTAATTGGACAGAAATTCTGAAATATTTATACTTTACATTAATTTTTTTTCTCCAACATTTTGATATAATTTTTGACTATAATATATTGTATAAGTCGTGTGGAGTACTTTAATGGTGTTTGTTTGCTTTTTTGTTTGTTTGTTTGAATCGTTGTCATCATCCGCTGTCATTGTATGGCAGAAAGCAGGTCAGGCATTCTGATAAACTTCTCTTTTGGTATTTCACAGAAGAGAGTGAATCTAACAGATTAGGAACAACATAAGAATTTGACTAGAATTTTCATTTGTTCAGTAAACTATCCCTTTAAGTGCCATGTAGACATATACTGTACAGTGGCTAGGTGATCAGGTTTGTCATGTCATAGCTGTTTTTGTATCATTTATATCTGCATTATATTGACTAATAAGCTTCCAGCGTTCCTCAAAATTTGCACATGCAACTATAATGAAAATTCTGAGCAGTTTATGCAGCTATTTGTGTAGCCAATATGCACAAATCTTGCCAAATCTTCTTTAAAATCCCAGTTTATGCAGATGCAATATGTTTTTAATGTTATGTGTCATTAGATGAGGAAATCATCCTGACAGTTACTGTTACTGTAGAAAAGATGTGCACATTTATTTGCGTGAGCCAAAATGATTTGAGGCTGATGTAGTGTTACGCATAATGTGATCTATATAAAACCAGTAGAACATGACTTTTTTTTGCTTTCAGAGCAACTTTCCTGTCAACTAATCAGATCCCCAGTTCTGAAATCAAAGGGCAGTGGATTCTCTATGGAATGTTTAGAGTACACTTTAGAGTATTGATCCTTCATTAATGAATAACTACACAGGAACAAATGAGTAATGCATTATTAACACTCTAGTAACTACTATTAACTAACAAGAAACTCTGATGAATGAATTAGTAAGTAATATTGAAGGTGGTAGTTCACTATTAGCTAATCAGTAACTACTGTTTTTTCATTCCTCCCAGAGAACTAAGAACTACTATATACATGTTCATAATTAACATGAATGATGCATAATGTATAATTAATTCTAAAGTAAAGGTCTTGGTAACACACTAGTAATGACTGAAGTATTACCAAATCCTTCAGAAGGAATTACTATTTATTTGGATTAGTATTCCATAGTGGGGTTTTTGTACTTTTTTGTTCAGTTTTGTACAGTAAATCTTTATGATGTATTTGGTAACACTTAAGTAATTACTAGTGGGTTACCATGATCTTCACTTTAGAATACTGATCCAAATAAGTAGTAGTTCCTTTAGAATTATGTAGTAACTTTTGAGTTATTACTATCCAATACTTTACAAAAACCTCAAACGTTCATAATGACTCCAGTAGATGATGAAGATGAATCACTGTCTAGACATCTGGGAATTTGGCATGGCGATAAAGGGTAGAATTATAATTTTTGGTAGTATTACATCACATCATGAGTGTATATTAGCACCTTTTGTTGTTTTCTTAGGGCATCTGGTAGAGCGCTTAGACCTGCAAGTGGCGACGTTTGATAAAAAATATGGATATTTTTCTTACTAAAACGCATGACTTCGCTTCAGAAGGCCTTTATTAACCCCCTGAGCCATATGGATTACTTTTATGATGGATGGATGTGCTTTTTTTGAGCTTCAAAATGTCGGTTACTATTCACTCCCATTATAAAGCTTGGAAGAGCCAGAATATTTTTTAATACAACTCAGATTGTGTTTGACTGAAAGAAGAAAGCCATATACACCTAGGATGGCTTGAGGGTGAGTAAATTAAGCATAATTTTTATTTTTGGGTGAACTAAACCTTTAACAAGCAGATGTACTTGTAATCTATTTGTACATTTAATGCATGCATACTCAGTAGTTACACTATAGTTGCTTCATATGCGTTACACTTAACATAATCAAATGTGACCATCTTTGAGTGGACAGTTGACTTCTGGCACTCTTGACATAAGCTGCGCTAAAGGTCAATGACCTATTTCGTTTTCTTTGTGCTGCTTTGGTGACATTACTAAGCCTGTTCAAGCATGACCTTGTGAGAGGTTCACTCTCCAACCCCCTTCTTAGTATTAAGTGGCCGGGTACTTATGTGTAGTCACTTCCATCACTGTACATCATATCAAAACATGGATTTGTGGGATTCTTTTTACTGCTACAAGCCCCCCCAAACACACACATCCACTTTGCATTTTCACCTCATTTGGTTTTAACAAGATCATAATCATGGCTGTGGCCCGCACACAGACCTGTCATAAACTTGGTGGCAGATAGCTTTACGAGCAGTGGAGCTTTACTGATGGAAGGCATCTGTGAACATCTGTGGAAGGTGCTGAGTCGACGCTCCTGTCATACTGGTCACACACGTGGAGTGTAATCCACTGGAAAAACCTCTCACCCAAAACACCCTGCTCTCTGTCAAATGCACATCACTTTGAGACTGACTCTCATGTCCCCACCACATCGTCCGCTTGATGTGAGCCCAAATAGACAGATGAGAAGGACATTCTTGGACACTGTTGGGAACTCAAAAAAAAAAAAAAATTATATATAAACTAGTGGCTTTTGGGTTTTAAGTTTGAATGAAATTGTTGCAACACATGTACACACTAGCATTCTAATCTAAATGACAATTAAATCTCAATATGGATAGTTCATCCACAAATAAATAATGCCATTTATTACTCACCCTCATGCCGTTCCACACCCGTAAGATATTTGTTCATCTTCAGAACACAAATTAAGATATTTTTGTTGAAATCCGATGGCTCAGTGAGGCCTGCATAGCCAGCAATGATGTTTCCTCTCTCAAGATCAATTAATGTACTAAAAACATATTTAAATCAGTTCATGTGAGTACAGTGGTTCAATATTAATATTATAAAGCTACGAGAATATTTTTGGTGTGGCAAAAAAACAAAATAACGACTTATATAGTGATAGCCAATTTCAAAACACTGCTTCATGAAGCTTCGGACCGTTCGGAGCGCCAATGTCACGTGATTTCAGCCGTTTGGCGGTTTGACACATGATCCGAATCATGATTCGACACGCTGATTCATAATGCTGCGAAGCTTCCTAAAGCAGTGTTTTGAAATCGGTCATCACTATATAAGTTGTTATTTTGTTTTTTTGGCACTCCAAAAATATTCTCTTAATTTTATAATATTAATATTGAACGACTGTACTCACATGAACTGATTTAAATATGTTTTTAGTACATTAATGGATCTTGAGAGAGGAAATGCCATTGCTGGCTATGGCGGCCTCACTGAGGCATCGGATTTAATCAAAAATATCTTAATTTGTGCTCCGAAGATGAACGAAAGTCTTACGGGTGTGGAGCGGGTGTGGAGCACAATATCACTCAGTTTTACGGTGTCATATAAATTACACAGATAGTCACAATATTCGTACATTCTGAAATAAGTTCTTGCAGGTATTATTAGTCACCAAAAAATAAATAAATAAATAAATAAAAATGCTTCTTGTTCATTTTACGTAAAGAAAACAAATTAATCCAACAAATTGTTTAACCAATTTACTTAATCCATTTGAGTTGATATTAGATGAATGATTTTTAGGGATGCACCGATACGAAAATTGTGGCCAATACCGATAACCGATATTTGTAAGCCGATAACCGATATATTGGCCAACAAATCTGAATCCAAATTTTTATTTAATTTTTGAGAGCCTGATTACAAAGAGAAAGGTTTCACATTATAATGTTCTCATTATAATTTTATGTAGCCTATATGATAGACTTGCTCTGCACGTGTTTCACTTTACTGTATTTTCCTTTTTGAAGTGACTCCAATAATATTTCAAGCAATTCAAAACCATCATGGTGAACAGTGCACATCTGAAGCCTCTCAGCTGGAGGAAATAATCCATTATTTATCAGCTTTAATATATCGGCCAGATTTTCTTATTGGGCCAATAATGATAAAATTAAAAATGAACATATATCAGTCAATGCTGAGATACTGTGTATCTCTAATGATTTTATACATGTTAAAGTAACATTATAGGAACTGGGGACAGGATTTCCAAAGATTCGAGTAAGCTGTAAATGTGCTTGTTTAATTTCAGTTCAATTTTGAATGGCCTAGATCCCCCTCTCATGATCTAGTATCCCTTCAGCAATCAAAATTCTTTGGCATCGCCCATGCCTAAGATAAAGTGTGTAAAGAAAAGATATATTTAGCCTGCTAGTATGTAAACTTTGATTTTAACCTTTAGTATTTGAGTAGAGATAACATGTTTCCATCATGTGGAACCACTTTATCAAAGAGTTATTTTTTTTACAGGTGAAAATCAATATTTTCAGTGGGATAAAAAGTATCTGAAATTTATTGTGCGAATGTTAGATGCAATGCTTTCATAATAAGGTGTTTATCTGACTGAATAATGACCTTCGATCCCCGCACAGGAGACTCTCTCTCTCTCCATTAGTAGTCATCTTTTTCCGTTCACAGAAACGCCCCATGGTGGAGACAACCTTGCACATCTCTTGCTCTCCATGCGCACGTTATGAATACTTGATGCACTTGACAGAGGGGTTCATCTCGAATGCATAGCACTTTCTTAGTAAATTCTATCATAGATGCAAAGAAAACAGGTGGACAGATGGAACGAGTCTAACACTGTTATTCTCTACAGGACCCTTTACCCAAGTCTGCACACATTGTCCTAAACAAAGTCCTCTAAATGATGTTACATAGGGACTAATAGAGTCAAGCTCTTCAAACACACCCAATCAGCTCATTTCCAGCCGTGTTCTCCCAAAAGATACACACGCTCGCGTACTATAACTAGACACCTTATGTTCCCTTCGTAGCCACTGGCAACAGATTCATGCGCCGAGGCATGTGGCTCGACAGGGCTGCGTGTTGCAGGGGTTTAAAGTCAGGGACTCTGACGTTATGGGCTTTTTAATGAGAGGAGAGATGCAGCAGAAAGGCCACGAGTGTGATGGAGTAATCCACTACTGAATTATTCATAGCAACATGTGAAATGAAACATGGCCGAGATTAGCGCTTTTCTGCTCATCACTCCTGTCCCCTGTGGACTCCACACACCGCCATCATGGACGAGATTCAACTCACTTTCTTCGAAGTCGCACCGGATCACACGGATGAGCGTATATGCTTGGCTTCGGTTGCTTGTCATTATGGTGGCTTGCGCATTTGTAAATGATAGAATCTGATGGAGTTAGATTGTGTGAGCCTAATTCCCTGAGATACAAGATACGGCACTCATGCTAATTTATTGAAAAGGAAAAATACCTTGCATAATGGCTGCTCTCAAATTTGTAAGAAGCTGCATGCAAACTTTTAAAGAGCTTTTAATCCTTAACTTCGTACTTCGAGCAAGATAACAAAAATGATTAAATGTGCTGTGTGACTGAATATGTTGAAGGTTTTTGCCAGGAGAGAAGCAGTAAATCGTTTGCCAGATGAAATGAGTCACTCCAAATGTCATCGCGGATGCCACTGAATCTGAGCCCTGCAAATTGCTGCACCTTCATGAAACGCAGAGCCTGGCAGATTTTGTTTACATCTATTAAGATGATGGTTATCTAATGGCATATGAACAGCTGGGGGTTAATAGCTGCTGGAGAATTGACTTGAATAAGCAGGGCACATCTCAGTGGTCTGGGGAATTAGCGGCATGAAGAACAACGCTTTTACAGATTCATGATCTTCGCTGAGATGGTACAGATGTGTGTAAAGTTGTTTTGTCCTCTGTTCGGATGTCTAGAAAGTTTTTGGTTGTTCGGGCTTTTACTCTCCATGCTATATTTTTTTAGTAAGTCATATTTCTGGTCTCTTCCTGGGAGTTTGAATTGTTTGGTGCCAGAGGCAATTCCGGAGGGCAGAGCTTAGAAAGCCTAGTCACAACCTTCCTGCAGCCAGACAGAGAGTCACCTATAGAGAGCCTTCAAATGCTTAACTCGGACATATCAAACATGCTTTTGTGTTGTCACCCCATGGTGTAGACTGAAATCATGAACACATGGCACTAACACAATAGAGACTTTTTAATTCATTGGAATGGTATGAAACTTGGTAAAGGTTATGGCACTTGCTATGTGGGGGAAAAAAAATCACGGACATGATTCGAAAAGGTTAAATGGTTCTGGAAAAAAAAAATAAAAAAAATTGTCGCACTTGTACTCCTTGCAGTCAAAAATGACCGCATTGGAAAAGAATGTGAAACATCTAGATGGAACAATTAGATTTATGGCTTTGATTTTCTTGCAGTTTTAGAGTAAAATATGTTTTGGACAAATAAATATTTAATATAAAATATATTAAATAGTATTTTTGTGCATTTTACATAACAATAACTTTTTGTAAGATTAAAATGTTTAATTTCAGCAATAATCTGCAAGCGTCGTCTTTAAAAAGAGACCAAACTTAAGTCTGCGGTTTAACTAGTCAACTTAAAAAATTCAAGTAACATTCTCTTAAATAGCCATCTGGTTAAAAAAAGTTGAAGTGGTCAACATGGTGTAAATCTAAAACAAATGACGTATTTGTTAAATATCTTTGCAGAAAATATGCATTAAATATGAAGGCAAATGTTGTACAAACTTATCTTAAACATATCCTATATACTCAGAAATAATTTAAAATAAGAAAAATGCTAAAAATTTCTTAGCCAAAAAGTAATAGCAATAAAAAACACCAGTAATAGGCTATTATTAATAGCAAAGCTTTGCAAAAACAGAACATGACAGCAGCTTGTCAGCCTGTCACCATCATGCAAACATGAAATATCAAACATACAGTAGAAGATCCTTACAGATTTTTGCATGTGTTTGGGTGTTGCATCTCGCGTCTTTTGCAGTGTCTCACCCGTGAAACGGCATTCTAAAACCATGGCATTCTAAAATGAACATTTCTAAAATCATTTACAAATGTTGATTGTATGTATATATATGAAGAGTTTGGTTCCAAAACACGATGAACGCTAAAAGGGACTTTTTTGCGATAAAATCAGTATTGTATCTAGTCGTTATTGAAAGTAATTCATTAATTTTGCGCAAAATGTGATATCCGTCATGTTATTCTGTCATGTTTTCTCCCTTTCTTTCCAAAATGTGACAAACGCCAGTCTCCCTTCTCTGCAGAATGCAATATATCTGCTCAATCAATCACAGTGCACCATTCTACACACTGTAAACAGTAATGGCGGTGCTCTGAATACACAGTACTGAAGTCACAGTTCGGTATGGGTTCGTTATAGAAGGGGGGAGAACTAAACATATAATTGCTTTTTTTTAAATATAATTACACATTTTTGAACAATTTTCTTAAGGAAAAAAAATTCACATAAGGCAGGTTTTGTATTAAATTCTAAATCTAATTCTAAAGTAAAATTTCAACTCTATTTTTTAAATAACTTGTTTTCATGACAAATTTACATTTTGCCATACAAGACATTACTTACAGGTTAAGTAAATATAATGAATAGGCTAATACAGAGCATATTAGAATGATTTCTGAAGGATCATGTGACACTGAAGACTGGAGTAATGATGCTGAAAATTCAGCTTTGCCATCACAGGAATAAATTACTTTGTGACATATATTCAAATAGAAAACAGTTATTTTAAATTGTAATAATATTTCACAATATTACTGTTTTTACTGTATTTTTAATTAAATAAATGTAGCCTTGGTGAGCAGACGAAACTTCTTTTAAAAACATTAAATATCTTAGTGGTTCCAAACTTTTGGACTGTACTGTATATATATATATATATATATATATATATATATATATATATATATATATATATATATATATATATATATATATATATATAGTGTGTGTGGTTTGATTACGTCATTTGCAGTGCTTCATGGGAGTGGGTGGAGCTAAAGAGCTATTTTGCTATTTTGGTCCATGTTGCTTTTTTCAACTCTCTAATTGGTGTAATTTTCTGTACAGCATCATGGGTAATGTAGTTTTTCGCCAAGAATTCCACTGTTAAACATGATTGTTTACAAAATAAGCTGAAGTAACGTTGGCTGACCGCTTCATCAGAAGCAAATTCCATGGATTAACAACCTTGCAGCTCACAGTAGGTCTGTCTTTAAAGTTTTGTAAGTTATTGTTAAAAATCTGTTTTCCTATGGAGAAAATGAATGGAGTTTTTACTTCCGGATTTCAATTTTCTAAATTTGCCCATCGGATTTAGAATGCTATGGGAAACTCAACTGTTATTTTTATACTATGTCAACAGGATTAACACAAAGTCAAAGATGCAAAAAAGGTTAACAACAGTTGGAAATTGTTGGGGATGTGTACTAGCCTTAAGTTCCTTAATATTACACCGGTCTTAGTTGAATGAACTTATAGATGTGCAGTACCATGCCATATACATCTCTAGTCTTCATATACAATATGGCAGAGTTCATGAGGAAGTCAGGCTGTCCGGGGCTTAATTAACCCAGCCATAAAGGACAGCTCACTGCAGTGGTGAATGTCATTGAGGCCTCCACTGCTGTAGTTCCCAAAGGGATCAGGGCTAATTGCAAATACAACCTTAGCATGGGACATTGCCTTGAGGAGACATGGAAGTAGCGCTATACGCGTGTTAATGAAGCTATGGAGAACAGCGTCGCTCGGAAACTGCCGTGCGCTTCGAGATTGGATGGCAGCAATTCGCCGACTTCAATCATTTCGCTGATATATGTGGTATTCAACTAGATGATAATTAGGTCTGTTTTAGAGAGGCGGTTAACGAAGTTACTGGAGTGTGACAGTGTATGTGGGCAAAGGACCATAATCTGACTTTAAAATGAAATAATAGACAATAAAAATGATTTATTGAAAATGTACGAGTAAATAACAAAAAACAGACTTATTTTGCTGGATCTGTTTAGACGACTTTCCTCTCTTCATCTCCCTTACTGACTGTCTCACACACATAAAATGCATTCACTCCCACACAAACATAAACATCAGCTGCGATGAGAAAAACAAACACCCGTCTTAAGGAGGTCATGTTGATTCAGTCGTTTTTCGAACGTGTCGTGTGCACCGTTGTGCCCTGTGTGGGTGCGGTAGTGTTACTCTCCCGGGGCCCCAAATGTGAAGATTAAGCTAAATGAGTTTGTCAGGTTCACTGTTTCAATCCCCTCTACTCAACAAAAGAAAAGGCACTTTTGGGATTTTAATATCCTTTGCTCTGCAATCCTGCTTTCTTGCAGCCAGCAGTTTATGAGGCTTATTTTTCTCCCCTTTGCAGTGGCGAGATTAGTATGAGGCAAAGAAAGCCGCGTTTGAATTTTAAAAGCTGTAGGGTAAAATGGATTCCCCTTTTCGATATCTATCTTTCTGTTTTAATCAATCTTTACTTCCTTTTTTATATATTTCCATCAATTTCCTTCCCTCTCTCTTTCTTCTCAGATTAATTTATTGATCTGATGACATTCACAAAAGCAGCCCACTGTATGTTGAGAGGAAAGCATGATTTGAACAGTGTGGCGAATGTAACACTTTGAAGAAAAAAAACAAACTAAAAAGTCCCTCTCACATTTTAACGCAGAGTAAATCAATAGTGTGCATGTGTCACCCATATAACAGTGATGTGTATTGGCCTTTTGATTTGCACATTGTTGTGAGTGCCACACTGTTTTTGCCCTGAGAGCTGCTATATTTGCTCCATTTTTCCATGTTTATGTCCACCCAACTCACTTTTTTTGATATAGCTTATATGCAGTCTGCAGTATTCACATTTTTGTATGCACATTTTCTACATGTATGGATGTCCTACAACAAATTTGCAATAAAGACCACACTTTGTAGATCCCACAACACAAACCTGAATAAGTTAGGATAACTCAAACAATTTGAGGTAATCAGTTACATCAAATTTTTTGAGTTGCGATGTTCCCAATTTTAGGTAAGCAGAGCAATCAATTTTTGAGTTTTTAGTACTCATGCATGTTAATTGCTCCTAACTTGAAGTACTGAGTTAGCTAACTCATACATTTTGATAGCAATTAACATAAAATATTTAGTTAGTTAACTTTTTTATTTTGAGTTCTTGCAAATCAAATGAGTTATTTACATCACTATAAACCCTATGAAAATACAAAAAAACAAAAAACAACTTGTTAATTTGCTAACATGTTAACAATAACATGGTATAGCACTTACTGAATAAGTACAGCAACTTAGAACATGTAACTTACCTGCTCTCATACTAAGCCGCATGCGCTACTTGTCACCATGATGGTAACTCTCTAAAAACCCACATTATCAGAAACTGTTCTAAATTAGCATAACAAACATTAATCACTACTAAGTCTCCCTTACCATTAATCTTGCACAATAGAAATGCCAGCCCAGTTTCAGTTAAACTTAAGTTAGTCTAAATTAAAAGAAATGTGTTCATACAACTCAAAACAATGAAACAGTTCAGTTTACTTGAAATATGTCAGTGCTGTGAACTCAAAAGAAAAAGAAAGTTCTAAATACTCATAGCAGTTAATTTAACTGAACTCATTTGTTCAATTTAAGTTTGTCCTACTCAAACGAATTAAGTATTAAGTATTTGCAGTGAATGCAATGTGCTCAACTAACTTTCTTTCTAGGTAATGAATGAATCAGAAGCAATACTCTAAAAAATGCTGGGTTAAATGGAAAAAAAATGGAAAAACCCAGCGGTTGGGTTAAATGTTTTAACTTAACTATTGTTTAAAAATTACTATATGGCTGTCTTAAAATGAACCCAAAATAGTTTGGAAATTAAAAATCAGACACACAATTACTAGAGGCAACAACAATAATTAAAAGGTGAACATTTATTAATAAGCAATTTAATAAATGTTTATTGTTTAATTATTATTTATTAAACTTATTAATAAATGTTCATTTCCAACTTTGGGTTCATTTTAAACAAGCAATACAGTAATTTTTAAACAATAGTTGAGTTAAATAAAACAACCCAGCAGGTTTGGCAAACATTTAACCCAGTCGCTGGGTTTGTCCATTTTCAACCCAACTTGGGTTGTTTTTTTAACCCAGCATATCTTAGACTGAAATAGTAAATTGCATTGCATACAGTGTATACGACACAGTAAGCAGTATGCTAGTATTCAATTTCATTCAATATTGGCATGAAAAACCTTTAACATTCATGTGAACCTCATTGCAAGAGATCTTTAGTGGACAAAGGTTCTAGATTATTAAAATGTTCTTCACACTTTGAAAAAAAAAATGGTTCTTTTAAAAATTGTTCACTAAAAGGTTCTTTGGGGAACCAAAACTTTCTTTTATGGCATTGCTGCAAAATCCCTTTTTGAAACTGTGATTTTTTTTTATTTTTTTATTTTTTAGATTGTAAAATGATGCAATGCTTTGATAAAAAGAAAACCTTTTTTATGTTTTTCCACTTTTCTGGGATTTAAAGATGATGCTGGAGCTTTTTGTCTGCTTTGATATGTATAATTTATCTACACTGCTTTGTGAGATGCAATGTGTGTAGTGTACATGAATTAGTTAGACAGGTCCTCAGGAGATCTGAGTCAGGATCTCTGCAATGTTGGAAGCGGTAAGGATTGTGACATGTTGAGCAAACACTGAATCCCCGGCCTTGGTGCAGGCTTTGGGTTATCCCTCATATTTCATGCTTAGTTTCAGATTTTCTCTCTGTCTCTTCCATATCTATTTGCCTGTCTGTTATATTGACACAGATGTAAAATTTATACTGTGTTATTTTCTGAGGTTTTAGAATTGTGGGCAGGTTGTAGTGGTGTCAGCGAACTGAAAATTAAGTTATAGGATAAATCATTCTTTTGAATGTAGTTGATTTGTTTCACAAAAATCATATGACTAGTTTGAGAGTTGAACACACTTGCAGCGGTGTAGATTATCAATGAATTATGACCTATATATATGTCTTTCGGTTTCTCACACAAACCAATATCTAATGACTTAAAACTATATGTAGTGCATGAGTCGTATGTACTGTTTTATTGGTACTTTTTGCGTCATTCCTTTAAAATGAAATTGCATTACCTTCGTCTACGTCATTCACTGTCTGTTCTTCTACTCTAAGGAGTAACAGCCAGTGAGGGGGAAAAAAGAAAAATGGGAAGCTGCTGAAGTTGATGCATGAGAGCTGATCAGAAGCAGGTCTGGTAAAAAGGTTACTAGCTATCAGCTTTTGCCTTAGAATGAGACCCATTAATATTACAGAAATATACAGTGCTTATATCGGTACAGTTCAGTGCAAACCACAAGTGTTCCATTATTTAATCAGTGTTTCACTGATACAATTCTCACATTAATTAATGCTGGTGTTATTTATGTCATTAACACTCACAGCATTTGAGTGTAGAATCACAGTATCACCGTGATTATTGAAAGTGTGACACCTTTTTTTTTTTTTTTTTTTTGCTAGAAAGTAGCTTGTACTAAATTTGATACAATAAATCTGTCATGTACCACAATATTTGAAAGAATGCATTTAAGAATAAAGCACTGTTCAATAAATTGTTTATTTTATGAAGATAGACACTAAGCTGTTAGTATCACAACACACATGTACCAAATACTATATGAGTGTTTCCTTTCTAAAAATAAATCTTTGATAGCAATCTAGCTAAATGAATTCCTGTATTTTATTAACTGAAGCTTTTACACCATACTTTTTTTCAGTTTACTTAATTCAATTGTACAAACTTGTTGCCTTAATTCAATTAAGTAAGCTTAACTTAATTGTATCAAGTCGATCTTAAACTATTTAAGTTTTGTCAACTTAATTCTATCTGTATGTTATATACGTTACCGATACAATCTAATAAACCAAAATTCTACTAAGTTTAGATTAGTTATTGGTTTAGTGCCAAGTTAGGTCACTTTTTAAAAGCAATCTGTTTAATGTGTCTCTTCCTTTGAAACAACAAATAATTGTAATTTCTTGTTGCATCAATTGGAAGATATAATGGTATAAATGAAGTTCCAAGTGCACAACCAAAGGAAACACTAATCACGAGAACAATTTTCAGAAATCAACATGAATTTATGAAGTCAACTTATGTGACGTTATGCCAACATTTTTAGTTGTATTAATAATTTAACATTCAAGATCACTTTGAAAAATGAGTGAATGCAACAAATGAAAAATAACTGCATAAGTGGAGGAAATGAGTGAAAAGTCTATTAAGAATTGCCCTGCCTCAAAAACCTTATATATATATATATATATATATATATATATATATATATATATATATATATATATATATATATATATATATATATATATATATATATATATATATATATATATATATATATATATATATATATATATATATATATATATATATATATATATATATATATACATTCAATAAATAAATAAATTGGACATTAGGTAAACTAAATAAGGTTAGTTAGAACAACTGTTAGATGCGAACAGTACAGATTACTAAATTATTTTAAGTTCAACAAATTCTTGGACATAAAGTAAAGTTAACTAAAAAAAAGGTTAGTTAGAACAACTTTTAGGTTTTACAGATGTTTCTGTAGAAAGCATTATTATTGTTGTTGTCTTATTTTTTGTGATCTCAACTTGTCAGACAGTTGTTAGGAATAGCTTTTGTGGACTCCAGAAAAAGGCATTTCTCAGCATCCTTTTGTTATGCATGATCTCTTAGGCTTCTGTACACTTGAACCTGAAAGATACAGACAGTTGTACCTGTGGATGTATATTTTAGGTTTTGCTAAAATGTATGCGTAGTTTGAGTGGAAGTCAAATTAAGAGAATTTACATTTTTTCAAAGCCAGATAGATACTTCATATTTCTGCCATAAAAGTAATAACATTAATCATTTTTAATAACAATTTGTATAATAACTCTGCCCCTTAAGGAATGCTTTTCCATTGCTAATATCTTAAATGATAGCAGTTTACACATTATACTAGTCTCTGGTTGAGGTGTCATATGGGCTTGATGGAGAAATATGATACCTTTCTAGCAAACCGTGACCACGGTTGAGCAACCAATCTATCACTTTCACATGATTCTTATTAAACCCATGTAGTTACTTTAAATCAAATAGAAACACAAATAGAAACACACATACACACTTGTCATCCATCAGCAGAATGTGAATTATGCAAGTTGATATGTGAAGTTTGAGCAGAGGGGACGCCAACCTTGAAGGTGGCACTCTTTCATCCATGAATTCTTCATTTATAACTCCTTATGCTCAAATGTATCACAACTCAAAACCTTGAGAGGACCTTGAAAAATCTCTCTCTTTTCATCTATATTTCATGATCCCTTGTCAGAGGGAATTATAGTATGTTGCCATGTTCTCGTGAAGAATACAGGGAATTTATTGGTGTGGTTTTCCTCTGCCCTGTGGATGTTTATCCTCTGCTGGTTTGCATTTCGTCAGGGTTTGGCAGCACTCAGCCACCGTGTTTGTTTTTGTCCCAAAAGCTTCATAAGCAGTAGAAAGATTGGACTTTAAGTAAACAAGCAAACAAGTTCTATATTTTCAGGCAAGATAATCATGTAGGAGGTTGCAAAGGCTGGTACCCCTGAATACACACTCTTCATCCCTTCCCGGCTTGAGTCATACTGTGAATACAACACCCACATATGTACACTCACTTTTTTTTTTTTTTTTTTTTTTTTGACGGGCATCAAATCTCATACCTTGATCTCGTGTGGCTGGTTCTGTAAAATGTACCATCTTATAAAGTGACGATCCTGTTAAAAGCATCTACCAGATAAAACCAAATCGGGCTAAATTAAACATGTTTCATTTTCTCTAAAATGGAATCGGACAGGCTTTTAATTTGTCGGTCTGTCAGGGAGCATTGCCACATCCATCCATTACGGCTCTGCCTGTCCTCAAACAGAAATCGATAGGAGGAAATTCTAGCTGTCAGATTGTCTTTAAAAATGTAGGAAGGCAGCTCATTCCAGTTATCACTTCAGAATGAAAGCAGAACAATGTTGTTACATCCCTCAACAGAAAAAAAAACTGTTACAGATATATGATTAAACTCTCGGTGGGCATCTGTCTGCTGCCTGGATATTCCTGGGGCACAGAGATACAACCCTGCATTTTCTCTATCTGGTGGGTCGATCGTGATATTTCCTGTAGAACATTCTCTGTGCGTTAGCCTTTTGTTTCTTGTATAATGGTCAAGGAAAATATGTGAAAATCTGTAAAGGATGAAAAGCAAAATAACAAATTTTGTATGTTTAGTTGCCATTTAGTTCAAAGCAATTTATAAGATCATTGTTTATCTTGATCTAGTTGAGCTGCTTGATCCCAGATAACCTAAATGTCATTAAGTTACATTCTACAAACTTTCTGTTTTCATTTGTTGAGATGTCATACTTAATGAAACCTCACTTTCTAGAAATGCTAGTAAGGGAGCACATTTTGTGTGTGTGTGTGTGTGTGTGTGTGTGTGTGTGTGTGTATGAGAGAGAGAGAGAGAGAGAGAGAGAGAGAATGACACAATAACCTGTTGTACAAGCCCAATTAGAGCATGCTTGACTGATCGCATAAACTGTGGAAATGAAAAATCCAATCATATGCTTAATAAATTTATAAAAAATAAAGCATAAATTATTTTATCTGCTATATCAAAATAAAATATAGAAATATAGGCAGTAGGATGATCCTGTTAGATGTCTTTTTTTTTTTTTTTGAGAACTGTCAATTTTTTTTTCTTGTGTATTTTTTAATAATGTAGAGTAGTAGGTTAGTGAATATAACCCACAACCGGATAACAACAACCAGTACCACACAGCGTGTACAGTACAGTGCTCGAGACAAAGAAACACTGCAACAGAGCAAACAGAAAGCAAAATGGGTATATCAGAGAAGGATGGCCTATATAGGCCTATACAGCTGTTGTGCGCAAGCTTGTAACACAGAGTGGATGCACGGAACACAGAACTGACCTTCAAGTTCAGACATCCCTGGAAAGTTTATAGGTCTGATATGTCATTAGCAAAGAAGATCAAATGAAGCACATATTACTAACGTCATCTGTGCAAGCACTTCTGTTGCATGATTGCTGATTGCTCACTCAGCACACATGCATCATTTGGATTAAAACTAAATGGTATATGTAAGTTTTTGCTAGTAGTTTTTGATTGTTGAGTTTTAACTGTTATAGAGAATTGTGATATTTCACTGGTATCTAAACATTTGAACCACTGACACAACTACGCCATTAGAAAGAAATCCTTAGCATTGAGCCCTGCTGAAGCACCTCTTAAGTGTGCTGTGATATTAAATGAAAGATAAAATATGATAGAGCAAAAGAATAAATTATGAAAGTAACAGAGGCTTTTACAATACATTTTAACTGGCATAATTAAGGAAAAATATTGCTAAACAAATTAAAGCAATGAATATGATTCATATTCTTTTGGTTTCTCTACCTAATAAATAAAAAAAAAAATACAAATGCAGTGAAAATACAGGTGTCTGTATTGGCGGGTACCAAAAATTAAAGTATATAATAAAATATATTATATATATATATATATATATATATATATATATATATATATATATATATATATATATATATATCAGGTTTACATTTAACATTTTATATATATATATATATATATATATATATATATATATATATATATATATATATATATATATATATATATATATATATATATATATACATTAAAATGAATGGCACAATATGTAGTTTTTCGCCACTAGAGGTCGGTGTAGCTTGATGATGCCATGAATAACCGTGGATTCATGGGAGTTGGCATCTTCACCTCCACAAGCCAATGGAAAGGAATCCAATGACTCATTTGAAAGTTATATTGAAAGTTATGTTATGTTATGTACATTCGCTGGGCAGCTGGAATGAGAGACTTGTTGCAATTTGCAGTAATCTAGGATGATATTAGAATATATTGTTAAAAGCTAGATGATGTGTGTTGCTTAATGACATGCAATTAATTTTAAAATAAAGTGTATGATAGAGAAAGCTCTCTCTGATTATGCTATGTTAGCCACTTGACAAAATAGTGTTGTCTCTGAGGCATGGTAAAAACATGGTACTCATAGTAAATCAAGAAAACAAGTGATTGAAACAATAAGACCAATCACGTTGAGCTATATAACGATTAGACTTTGGTTGATAAATGTATCCAAACACTTGCTTACCTGTCCAATAAAACACATAATATATTAAAGTGTCTTTGGGTATTCCATGGTTTCTACGAAAGTAAACCTAGAAATCGAGGGTAAAGTGGATATGACGTTATTTTCAGGCGACGCAATGGCACGGTCTGTTACACTGGTTAAAATTGCTGATTTCTCTGAATTTAAACATTGTTGGAAATGTTTGGGATAATGTAAGTTCTAGTGGTTTTTAGATATTTTAATGTAAAAATCTTATATATTGTGCCTTTTATCTAATGTTAACAAATTGATCCTTTTATAAAATGTCCACTACTTTTAAAAAATGTGTCTGGCTGTTGCATTTTCTTGCAGTGCATCAAACAGATTAACTTTTAAAACAAATAATGTAATGGAAATTGTAGTGAGACTCACTCAAACTCTGTTCTAATGCAATAGTACTTTATATTATAGTTTTAAAATAAATATGAAAAAAAAAAAAAAAATCCCTTTTCCTGGAGTATTTTTACTCTTTTAAATTTTGCCAATACTGTCCAATGAAATTGTAAATTGCAATTGATTAGAACTGAAGTTAGAGCAAAAAAACGTATGGCATATTCATTCCCTTTTTTTTCTACTGCCAAATCATGAGAGCTAATCTTTATAACCTAGTAGAAGCCACACCACTGTAATAACGCAAACCAGCATGCCACTCACCCATGGCTAAGATGACCGTCAGAGCCCAGAACCATTGAAAGAAAAGCCCAGCCCAGCACAGACACTTCATTAACTGATAAGCATCTAGTGAGCTCTCTTCTCTAAGGTCTGTCTCCCTCCTCATCTCTATCTATCAGTCTACAGAAAGCTAACGTATCAGTCAGCAGAAGGAGGAGGGTGAGGGGAAAATGCGATCCTCAAATCTGTCAGGATAATTGTGCGACTGATAAGTCTCCCATGGAGAATCCGTCAAAAATGAACCTTCCTCCATAGTGGGTCTCACACTGTGCTAGTGTTGACGCAGGAAGTCAATAATGTCAATTAGCGTAATAAAAAGATGGGGGGAAAAAGAAGAAAGTGATAATCCTAATGGCAAAAGGCTGTTGTTGCTCAGATGCAAATGCTATTCTCATTAAAGATCAGATATGGCATTTTAATGAAGGCTGTGTGCTACCAAAGTCAGACCTGAATTAAGAAATTGTGGTTTTGCTAATTTGATTTGGAAATGATAGGAAACTCCTATATAGCATCAACTAAGAAATCATGAGAACAAAAAAAAATAGGATAAAAACGGTCCAGAATATGATAATAAAACAAGCGTCAGCTTTATAAGCCTCGTTTGCCTTTTGAAATGGAATTCAGCTGAACTTGGTCCTGGCATTACCATGAAAAAGAGATCTGCCATTTTGGCCATATAACCAAGCCATAAAAGCCATGTCACATCAACCTACTCAGAACGAGTCCTACAGGCATTAAAGATTAAATTTACAAGCCTCATCATCCACAGATACAACACCGCAGTGTGCTATAAAGCCTCTCTCTTCTGAATAATGTAAAAACATAAGGACATGTAATGGTCTAAGGGTGTTTTGTGTGTGTATCATTGCAGCGCTTTGGTGGTGGGTGCGCTCTGGCCTGGCACTATTCTCCGAGGGCAGTAAATTGTTGTGTGTGAGGGAGGTAAAGGCAGGGTTTCTGCAACCACAGATCTACGGGTGCCCCTGCCCCTGATTACAGCCTGCCCCTACTCTGTCCCCCATGCTAAAAATGTACAGCATAATGGCACATTAGTGTCCACTGGAGCCTAAAAATGCTCCTACTTTGCATGACACCAAGAGAAAATAGCTTAATCTTTTGTTGCGATATATTCGACGCATGCTGAGTTTATGACGAATTTTGTGGTAAAATATCTCTTTAACATTTTAATGCAAACTCTCAACAGAACGATGCTGCTGAAGGAAAGGGAATTTTTTTTTATTATTATTTTTTTTTATATTAAGTCCTTAGTTAGGTTGAATGTTCCATCAGAAAACAACCTAAATCCTAATCCTTAAATGTATCTCTTCCAACTCTCTCTCTCTCAGCCTCTAATTTGGTAGATGTCGCAGGTTAAGCAGATCAATAAAGGATTGTATTAAATGCTGCACTCAACCCTCTTAACATATGCTTCAGCTGAAGCACACTGCTTCGTGAGCTTTGAACGAGGCAAGCCATAACTTCATTATAAATGAGTAGAGATCATGTTTCAAATAACATTCAATCATTAAGCACTGCATCAGGAAAATGGGCTGATGAGTTTGTGTGTGCATCTATGTGTGTCTGCATGCACAAACCAGTCACATATCTATTTGGGATTAAGACATCACCACATTCTAGTAGCCAGAAATATGACCATATGACAGTTCATTACAGTATAAATGTAATTCACTGTATCACTGAAATCAATTTCCAGAAATGACAGAGAAGCGTAGTGTTTGCTGCTTTCTATAACCTCTTATATGGTCATCAGGATTGCATAATTAAGTAAATGCGCTACAGTTGAAAAAAAGACAAGAGGAAGGAGTTTAGTTTAGAGAAATACAAACCAAATGTTTTCTTTTTTTATTGTTGTAACCTCTGTAGACTCCTCATAAAAATAGTGTTGCTCAAAATAAGGACAAAAGAAAATTGCTGTTGGAACGATCTCCATAAAGGAAAGTCCATAACTCACACATTCATTTGAATTCCTTTCTCAATAAAGAAAATCTGAAACCATGTTAATGTGTACCTGCAGCAAACCATCCAGTTACTGCAACCGTCTTGTAAGTCTCGCAAACTAACATCCAGTTGAGCCCTTGCGCTACTAATCTGAGGCAACTGTTGTAATGCATTTACTAAATTAGCCCTAAAAGCCATTCAAATCAAAATTAATGCAGTACAGGATCTGAAAGAAACAGGAAAAGCAATCAAATTCCAACTCATGAAACTGGATGGGAAAACCAAAGGATAGTCAATCCGATTAGTCAAAAACCAAGAGGATCATCAGAGTAATAGTCAGAAGGTTAAACTCAAAAAGCAAGCAGGATGTCTGTTCTGGAAACATATAGTTAAATGCTTGCTGCGAAACTATGGCGCAGCCCGGAGAAAAGAAAAGAAAAAAAAAAAAAAAAAAAAACATTTGGCTGGGAGCTGCAGAACAGCAGACTCTGTAAATCCAGCTGCTCCATTCTCTCTTGGTGTCCATCCTGTATTTTGCAATGTTTTGTTTCCTATCTCTTAAGCCAGTCTCATTTATTGCAAGTATAACATTTGGCACAATACAAATTCTTGGTGCTTTTAGAAGATAAGCCTTTAAAGATCAATCAGTGGACAGTTACTTAGAAAGTTCTCTGTATAAATGGGACTTTACTGCATCATATACAGCATGGTCTAAAAATCACAGGTTGCCCCTTTTCAAACATCTGTCTCCGTTTGCAACGTCGTATCAGCATCATCACATTTTCCCATCTTAAATAAGAGTTACAAGTTAGAAAATAGTTTAAATTCATTTTCACTTTTATATAATCTGTTTCTTGTATCATCCCATAGTGGATTAATTTATATATTTATATTAATATATTTATGTATAAGCATGTACAAGAAAAACAGTCTCATTTTTGCACTGGGTACAAAAGTAATTGCTGTCTTTTCTGTTGTGCATTCTATTGCATGTTTTCATGATGAACAGAATAAAAGACAGAGCAGGAGAAGGCTGTAGGAATGTTATATCTGTGTTTCCTGTACCTTCTCCTTTGTGTGAGTTTTGATCAGGTAGGGTTCAGCGATGGTGCTGATGGGGCGGGGGCGGTGCAGGGAGTTCCCGATGTTGTTCTCTGCCCAAGGAGCAGAGTGTGCTGGTCTGTAGGAGCTGTAGCTGGGTTTGTAGGTGCTGTTTTGATCTCTCAGGCTAGGTAACATCATCCCACTTTCAACTGGTGTACTTGTCCCTGCATGGGTGGTAGGAACATTCTCCTCCATCTGAATGACCTCTATAGTCCTAGCAGCTGCTACTGTGCTCCTTTGCTGGTGCCGTTTACGCAGCTTGTAGAAAGCAATGAGCATAACGGCAGCGAGCAATGTGACTGCCACAAAGCAGCCTATGATGATCTTGGTTGTCTTCATGACCTCGTCAAGACTGGCAGGTGGGCGTGTTGTTCCACGTACAGTCGGCACAGAGACCTGTCGAGGTGTTTGAAGTAAAACGGTCGGTGTAGAGATAAAAACTGGCTGAAAGACGGAGGGGGAGGCGGTTACCGTCTTTGGCTTGATCACTTCCTGTGAGGTGGGCTCTACTTCCTCCACTGTCACCGTAGTGAAGTAACTTAGGTTAGAAGTGTTGAGCTCAGCCGCAGTCACATTCAGGTAGGCCGAAGCATTAGAGTTGCCAGCCATGTTGGTCACCATGCAGGTGTACACACCTGTATCTGCTGGCAGCACATTGGAGAAGTTTAGTGTCCCATCATTGAGCACTGATATTCGTGGGTGATTAGAGCCATGGGTCAAAACTGTTCCATTAGGCAGGAGCCATCTAACTGATGACATAGGGGCCGTGCGACATTTTAGCTCAGCTACGCGTTCAGCAGAGATGTTAAGATCCCTTGGGGCATCCAGTATGAAAGGTGCTGAGCATTGGAATGTGCTCTGGTCCACCTCCACCAGGTAGCGTCCACGTAGGTAAGCAGGGGTGTGGCAGCGGCCACAACAGGTGGAATTAGTGGGAATGTACTCCCTCAGCCACCAAGCCAACCACACAACATCACAGTCACACCGCCAAGGGTTGTGGTGCAAATGGAGCTCCACCAGGTAACTCAAGGGCGCAAAAAGGTCATGGGGCAAAGAGCTAAGGTTATTATGGGCCAGATTGAGCTCAACCAAGGCCGTGACATCATCAAATGCATTTCTCTCTATAGTGGTGATCCGAGAGTTCATAATCCACAGCTTTTTCAGGGATTTCAAACCCCTGAACGATCCAGGTTTTATCTCTGGAAAGTAGTTCTCAGACATTTCTAGCTCCTCCAGCCCCACCAAAGGGGTCAGGACTGGCATCTCCCGCAGGTTACACATTCCAAGGTTTAAGTATTTCAAGTTGTATAATCCCTCAAAAGCACCCTCAGAAATATACTCCAGCTTCTTTAACTCTCCCAGATCCAGACGCATTAAAGAGGGAACGCGGTTAAATGCGTAGGAAGGTATGCTTTCGATAGGGTTGTTCCTGAGCCATAATTCCCGCAGTTTAGACAAGTACTCAAAAGCGCCACTTGGGATCACCGTCAATCGGTTGTCGAACAGCTCCAGTGTGTTGAGGCTGTTGAGGCCGCTGAAGGCCCCCACCTCGATCTGCCGAATAGAGTTCCTACCCAGTTGCAGTACCTCCAGGTGTCGGAGGTGTTGAAAGGTGCCAGCTTCAATTGTCTCTATGCTGTTCTCCATCAGGTTTAAATGGCGTGTGGTGGCGGGGATGCCAGGGGGCACTCGAACCAGGCCGCGCCTGGTGCACACCACCTTAACGAACTGGTTACCACAGGAGCAAACAGCAGGGCAGGTCAGTGGTCCGGAGGGGGTGGCGCAAACACTCCACGATCGCACCATGAGGTAGACTGCACAGAGCAGGGCTGCGTTCCAGGCACGGTGCACAGTTACCTGCCACAAGAGACTCATGATGTGGCGCGTTCATAATTCAACATCGCGCGGGGATTCGGCTGGGGAACGGAGAACAGTGGCCCTACCCTGGTTTGAGCAAGACTCTGCATCTGTTTGCCATCGACAGTGCAGGATGGTGCTGCGTTAAACATAGAAAGGGAAAGAGAGGGAGAGATGGAGGAAGAAAAAGATGAGTGGAGAAGGGGAAAAAAGCTGACCTACAGAATAAATATGTTGAAAGAGAAGGCACCTACCTCATTAGCTCGGAGTTGTCCTTAGTATAATCCTTTATTTTGAAGCAAAACCCCAACACCATTCACTCATGTTTCCCATTAAGATCACTGCACAACATTTTCAGCTTTTTCTCTCATAAAAGTAAAGTGGAGCATGAACTGATTTGACAAAATGGCCCCTATTAATTCCAGAGAGAAGCGGCATTTAGTGAAACTGGTTCAAGGGGTAAGGCCCAGTCAGCTAAGCAGGTGCACGCATCCAGTCAGCTTGGAAAAGATCTCCTCTCAGCTCCCCCATTGATTGTCCTTGGAAGGCGATGCTGAATACCACTGAACAATTTTCACAAGACTCCATTGCCAAAGTACATGCACATTAAACCAAGGAAAATATAAAAAGAAAAAAAGAAAAGATAAGGGGGAAAAATCCCAAAGTCTTCTCAGATTTTTCTTTCTCCCTCGCAGTGGACTAAGCCGCTTTTTTTTTACTTTGCCATCGTCCACCCCCCACAACACTTGTTCAGCTGATTAGCCGTGCACTGATGAATCCAAAAAGGCTAACAGACGCACACTGCGGTCATTCCGTCTTGCTTTTTTAACTCACTCCGCTCTCCTGTCTGTCGCTGTAGCAGCTGCGGACTGCCGCGTGCACAGTTAGCAATAATCCATCAATTTCTCCGGAGGGGGGCTTGGGGGTGGTGTTGCGGGAGCAGAAGGGGGGAGGGGGGAAGGAGGACAGGGGAGCAGCAGCGCAGCAGCGGTGAAGCTCTCTCCCTATCCGCCGATCGTTTGCTCCTCGTGCTCTCTCTCTCTCACTCTTTCTCTGTCTGGCTTCCTCTCTCTCCTTCTTCCTTTCTCTCTCTTCTCAGTATCAGAAAAAAAAAAAAAAGGATTGATGCCGCCGTGTGACGTGCGGCTAATTTCAGAGAGATACCTTGCAGAGGATTCCGTAGTTTGCCCTCCCTCCCCCCGTTGTGGATCCTGCGGTATTCCTTTATTTTCCCTTGTCTTGAGGTAGTAAGTTGTGGCAGTTCGCCTGCTCTGGCTGTGAGGCTGCGGGTTGGCAGAGGCTCTGCAGTGGGAGGTGGGCAGCAGAAAAGCACGCGAGGGAGAGAGAGACGCGCAAACACGCTCGCGCACACACGCGGCAGAGAAAACTGTCAACGGCGACAGTGGCTAGAGCAGCGGTCCTCACCTCCAGCGCTCACCCTCCTCTCTGTATTTCTCTCTGTGTGACTGAGTTGCAGGCGGCAGAGTCTTTCTCCTCCTTTTGTCCTTCAGTGGAAACGTGAATGTACTGCTGACGCATCCCGCTCAGAGCAGTGCATTGGTTTGATGCAGTGTTCTTGTGTATTAACACATTCTCCCCCTCCTCGCTGAGTGTACTGCCTCTCTTTCTCTCTCTCAGACACACACACACCAATACACTCTCTACATCTTCCTGATTCACTTTTCACTCTTTTGCCTTCTCATTTTTTCTCTCCACTTACCTTGTTTCTTTCCCCTCTCATTATTTTGTTTCTCCTTCATCTCTGTCCAAACTTCTCTCTCATGCTGTCTTGCGCACATACTCTTTCCAAGACTTTCCACTGTACACACTCTTTCCTCACATTTTCATTGTTAATCTATTTTGCTCTTTTTTGCTTCATTTCTCTTAGTCTGACTTTCTTCTTTCTCTCTGAAAACCTTCCTGTAGTATAAAGTGGTGGTTCAATGGTATCATTTAATTTTAAATTTGAGAACTATGGAAAGGGAGAAGAGCTTCTTGGAAATACCATTATGTAAAGTACATATGCATTAAGAATGCATCTTCATATTTTCATTTGAGTACTTTAGATGAAAACGGACAAGCAAATTAAGATGCATGAGACTTTAGAATGCTCCAAAAATCACTGGTGTGACACTATCTTTGTGTGTTTGCTGACTGTGCTTGCATAGGTCAGTCTTAAGAGACTCCACAGAAGCACAGACGCAAAAGAGAAGAGTGTGGTTTGGTGATACAATAAAGCAACTTGAGTGGGTAAGGAAATACATAAGATAGAGGTGTGTGTGCTTTAATTACAAACCTTGAACAAGACAATTTCACCTTCCTCTGCCTAATTGTAAATGATAAATACCATTGCCATAATTAACTCTCCCTTATGTTGTTTCCTTTTTCCAATGTAACACAAAAGCAGAATGTGCAGGTTCCACACAACAAAAGTGAAGGACAAAAAAAAAGAGATACAACTTCTGCTCTGTTGCACTGGCCGATAGTTGTCTTGAATTTATGTTGCCACCTGTCTGTCTGGATGTATTTTTGCACAAGCTAATGTTTTCAGTAACTGATGCCATTGTAAAAATGTGCAGTTTTTCCACCAGGAAAAGTGTGAAAAATTAATAATATTATTGTATAATAATTTTAAGAAGTATTGGGGTGGTTATGTTATCTCAACATGTTATCTGCCCCCATGAAGCAACCAACTGACTATATGCCGGAGCATTCTTTAGAACTTCCGCAATAACATAAGCCAGCTGGAAAACTTCTGGTGAAAATGTCACTTGCTGGTGTGTTGAGCGTCAATAGTGTAATACTTAATTTATAATCAGAATATAGTCACTTAAATAGTCAGGCATAGCATTAATTTTGTTATTCAAACATAAGACAACATAAAAATAAATAAATAAATCAGTTTTCACACTTTTGTGTGAAAAAAGCATCAAAAATTAAATATTTATTGTGCAAGTTAGATTCATTGAATAAAATGTGAGTTTTCACAAGTGTGCCAAAATCATTGAGCTTGCGCTGCACTGACTGACAGCTGCTGAGGGAAAGCGCAGTGCTCGCTTTCTGTGTAATTCATTCACAAGAAAAGTTGTTGTTTTTCATGAGATTTTGTGAGTACACATTGATGAAATGTATTTTTAAAAGTAGTTATTTTATAATGTTTAATATTTATTCAAAAGTGAAAAACTATTACAGGAAATAGATAATATATGCGCAAATAAATGATACTCTGCTGCCACCTGTTGGTTATAGTGGTAATTAATGTTTTCTAACAAATGTTGGGTTTCCTACATTTTTAAATGTTCAGTTTTACAAATGGGGACAATCTCAGAAGGATGAACAAATAATGTTTGTGGTCATCACATTAAAAATAACATTAAATACAAAAATGCATGTGCGTGTCTAATTACAGACATAGCATTTCTTAAACGGAATCAATAAATTTAACAAATTAGGTAAATGTGAGAACTGCATTCAAATATGAATACAACATTAAAGCTGCAGTCCGCAATTATTTTTGGTTAAAAATTATCGAAAATCAACTTTTGAACAAGTACATAACCAGCCAGTGTTCAAAACGATCTAATTATCTTGTCTCGATTCAGAACAGTAAGCTTGTAATAATGTTTTATAATAAGAGCGACATGGCGGATTTCCGCAGGAAATTCAAGCATGCAGCAGTTCCTCTGTGCGTCATTACATCACGTCCATAAACAAAGGAAGGAGTCCCGTCGAGAGCATAGACAGTAAAAGAAATGGACACAGCGACCCCATTGGAACTCAATTGAGTCAAGTGAAGCCCATTTTTAGCGATTTTTAGCACTTCTGTTTCTGACGCGCAGACTCACACTAAGCTTGATGACGTCCGCAACCTGTCTGACAGATGTAAATCTTCTAGTAGCTGTGCGTGCAAACTGCCATCATTAATCTTGCAGAGACGGCGAGCTTGAGCGGGGAGTTCTTTGGCGTGAGTGAGCAGGAGTAAGTATTCTGATTAATTATTTTGTATAGTATTTTAAAATGTAACGCCAGTACGCCATATTAAGATAATCTCCCCGATTGTCTGCGAGCTTCTCCTCCTGTCTGTATGGTAATTTCTCTACTGTGCGACAGAGAGTCGAGTGGTTATGACGCAATTGTTAGCTTATTTTTACAAAAACTGTTTCTACGGGGCCATAATGTAACATAGAAGGTAATGGAGCCCTTTATACATTGTCGTGTATCTTTGGAATTAAATAATGGACAAATGGAGTCTTTAAACACCTCAGATGTAAAGTTATTCACTGTCAAAGTGACGCCAAAATGAATGGGAGTCAATGGGGATGCTAACGCAAGTGAAGTTCTGATACAAGATGGCAGCACGCCGCCGACTTCAACTTCCGGTCGACTTCCTTGGGCACTGGTCGAGAGGCTAGTCATTTATATATATCAGCCGCCGGTAGCGGCACATTTATAGCCTTTTCTCACAGCAGCTGAAATAATTAAACTTATCATTTTGATGGTGGATTGTAATCCAGAAAGGTCCAAATGACAATCATCAGTGACAACTGAGATTCAGCCGTAGACAAAAAGCAAAAGACTTTGGACTGTGGAGTGGATACAGAAATTGAAATCTACAGGTAACGCTAATACACACTAAATACACAGTCACGCAATGCTGATGTTGTTAACAATAACAATTTGAGAACAATATAACAGTAATAATAATGTGCACGGTTTGACATGATCCGAGCTAAGCGATCGTTAGATTTAATCATCATTGGCAGCGTGATTTATTGTAGGCCTAATGCTTCTTTCCTCAGTTGGTCAAAACAAAAGTGGCAGAAATGTTACTTACTTGTTCAGATGATATTTTCCAGTGAAAATTCTTATATTGGTCATACTTTCAAGATATAGAATCTGTGATTCTGATGTACAGTATCCACACCGGTGCAGTGACTGACAGCAAACATTAGATTCATCCGCGCTGACAAGCTGTGCCGAGGCACAATGCACGTACAGATAACTGTTCCGCATATGACTGCAATCGCATGTTTCGAACAGAGATGGCGACAAAGAGGAAAAACTGCGGACAGCAGCTTTAACAAGTCAACCACTGATGGTTTTGTGTCGATATACAGCGAGTACAGAATGATAAGCTAACAGTTCACCAGAAATTCCCAAGCTGGCTTAACGACAACCAGGAAGTAACCATGCATATAATCAATTCCATATAAATTTAATCAACTTTATTTAGCCCAGGCTACTGATATGACAGGATCTTATGTGAGTGTACATCAATTTTTAACAGTACATTTTCTTTGTACAAAACGTCTTTAAAAAATAAAATGTAGAAAACTGTTTATTGTTTCTGTCTATAAACATTTTCACATTCGTGCCTAGTACAAATGAAAGTGCTAATCTGTTAAGCTTTCTCTTCTGTTGCATTTAAAATTCACAAATAGGAAATAATTCTTACTTGAAATAAAACGGCACAAATGTTCTTAAGTGAACTCACGCTGATATTCGTTTTTCTCATGTTTCCAGTGGCACTACATAATGAGGTTTTAGACCACTGAACTGGCCTTCTGTTCTTCTGTCATCTGGAGAATGAGCAGCAGTGTTAGGTGACATCACACAAGAGACAGCTCTCTCAGGGGTCTTAACACCTCAGGAGCCCAGCTGAGTTCAGTCAGGACCACTGCTGCTCACATCAGCATGCCCATGTTAGCCAGACATTACATTTCTACTACAAGCTCGTCTGCCACAAATGTGGACTTTAGTGCTGACTTTATTCATCCGTCCAACCAAATCACTTTTCATAACATTGCCCATCACTTCCCCTCTCTATCCTGGCCACCAGAGGAAGTGACATTTTTAAATCCTGTGCACCAGACCGAAACACTTTAAACTGCACCTTTTAGTCCAGAACCAGTGATGGTAAGCACTCTCGCCTTCATTTGTTATGGTTGCCGAGTAGAGCTGCCAAAAGCACTGAATGGTACTTTTGGATGGTGTCTTATCATCTGTTACAGAGTTATATGAAGAGTCATAGCACTGTTGGCTGAAGCACCATGGAGCTTTTGCACACCAGGGAGCTATATGAATTATCCTAGCCTGGGTGTACAGCCAATGCTTTGACCCCCCTATTTAACAACTCACCAGTGTAGGTAATTGATGTCCATGGTGCAGATCCCAGTGCTAATATCATTATAGAGGTCGTATGCATGGAAAGGTCAGGATGGAGCATGCGGTTCTTCTACGATTCGCTCTGCTTCACAGTGAGCTGCTGAGTTTATTGGAGGTGTCAAACTGCAACCATACAGCAAAGCAGCAAGGCGGAAAAGCTACACTTGCTGAAGTGACTGCTAATGATTTATTGCTAATGAATATAGAGGGAAAATTTACATTTTAAGTCCTGACTGACTACAACAAATCTACCATCTTTCTTTTAGTATAATCAATATTTGCTATACTATATTAATTTGCTCTATGTTCAATAAGACTACACAAAATTGATGTAAAACTATTAGTTTTCACCTTTATATGCTGCTAATTCTTTTAGCGGTCACAAAGTCATCAGATACTTGAAATTATGTTCATTGCAGATTTTTCAAGATAGCATTGCGTCATACCCGCTTTATTTCATAATAAGTGTTGTCACTTTGGCTTGCTTGTGATTGTAGACACTTTTTAAAACTGCTCTCAATCTGGCCTTAGCGAGCTAGCTCTACATGGAAAAAAAGTCGATATATTTTAGTACCTAAAACTTTTTTAACCAAGCACAGTGCTAACTGAAAAAATAAACTAGCTCAAAATGTACTTTTCAGTGTCATATGAAATTGTAAAATAGCAAAGATCACTCATGGGACTTGTGATGAAATATTTCCCCTTTCGCAGAGATACCATCATAGAATGTTCAAAACAGATGGAAGCCTTCAAGTCACAGTGTTTTTTTTATTTTTTTTTTTTTTATTTAATTTTATTGCAGAACACGGTCAACATACAGTACAGTCCAAAGTTTGGAACCACTAAGATTTTTTATGTTTTTAAAAGAAGTTTCGTCTGCTCACCAAGGCTACATTTATTTAATTAAAAATACAGTAAAAACAGTAATATTGTGAAATATTATTACAATTTAAAATAACTGTTTTCTATTTGAATATATTTCACAAAGTAATTTATTCCTGTGATGGCAAAGCTGCATTTTCAGCATCATTACTCCAGTCTTCAGTGTCACATGATCCTTCAGAAATCATTCTAATATGCTGATCTGCTGCTCAAGAAACATTTAATGTGTACAATTGTACAAAATATTTGTGTACAATATTTTTGTCCAGGATTATTTAATAAATAGAAAGTTCAAAAGAACAGTGTTTATCTGAAATCTAATCTTTTATAACATTATAAATGTCTTTACTGCCACTTTTGATTGATTTAATGCATCCTTGCTGAATAAAAGTATTCATTTCTTTAATTTCTTTAAAAAAAAAAAAAAAAAATTCTTACTGACCCCAAACTTTTGAACGGTAGTGTATAATGCTACAGATGCTTTGTATTTCAGATAAATGCTGTTCTTTTGAACTTTCTGTTCATCAAGGAATCCTGAAAAATAAAAAGTACACAACTGTTTTCAACATTGAAAATAATCATAAATGTTTATTGAGCAGCAAATCAGCATATTAGAATGATTTCTGAAGGATCATGTGACACTGAAGACTGGAGTAACGATGCTGAAAATTCAGCTTTGCATCACAGGAATAAATTACTTTGTCAAATATATTTAAATAGTACACAGTTATTTTAAATTGTAATATTATTTCACAATATTACAGCTTTTTTACTGTATTTTTAATTAAATAAATGTAGCCTTGGTGAGCAGACAAAATTTCTTTTAAAAACATTAAAAATCTTAGTGGTTCCAAACTTTTGGACTGTACTGTACATGACACAATTTAACTATATACAAAACTAGAGTTTGCATTAGTACAAAAGTACAAAAGCTAATCAGTGTTTATATATATATATATAAACCTTATATATATGAACCTTAAGTGCAGCAGAAAATTTTTTGTAACCTTGGCCAGATCTGTGCCTTGCCACAATTCTGTCTCTGAGCTCTTCAGGCAGTTCCTTTGACCTCATGATTCTCATTTGCTCTGACATGCACTGTGAGCTGTAAGGTCTTAAATAGACAGGTGTGTGGCTTTCCTAATCAAATCCAATCAGTATAATCAAACACAGCTGGACTCAAATGAAGGTGTAGAACCATCTCAAGGATGATCAGAAGAAATGGACAGCACCTGAGTTAAATACATGAGTGTCACAGCAAAGGGTCTGAATACTTAGGACCATGTGATATTTCAGTTTTTCTTTTTTAATAAATCTGCAAAAATGTCAACAATTCTGTGTTTTTCTGTCAATATGGGGTGCTGTGTGTACATTAATGAGGAAAAAAAAAATGAACTTAAATGATTTTAGCAAATGGCTGCAATATAACAAAGAGTGCAAAATTTAAGGGGGTCTGAATACTTTCCGTAACCACTGTATAGTGGAGTTCTGTATATTGATTTATATACCCCCCCCCCACACACACAATAAATTATTAAAAATAACACATTAAAAACTGAATAGATTTAGTTACACCCCTTGACTTGTATGTAAATTTCATAATAAGACGTTAATTTTTTTCAGCTTTTCTTGGATGTTTGATATATGACTTATTGTGATTCAAGTGATTAAATATTCAGCATATCAGATAATTAATTTGATTTGAAATTTTAATTAATTTTAAATCCTAATATAACTATATGCACCACAGAGTGAATATAATAGCTTGGCTGCATTGACTGCAGTTGCTGTGACAACAGTTTATGCATTTGAATATTGGTTTTGGTCGCATGATTATTATTTTTTTTTTTTACATGAACTGAAATAAACCGGGTGTTTTAGATCAGCGATTCCCAGGGATGTATGTACAGAACCCTAAGTGGATTAGGTAGTATACTGGTGTTACTTAAGATGATTTTGATTTTGCTTTATAGAACTGAGATTAAAATAACAAATTTTATTTTATTTCACTTGTTTATTATTATACTTTATTTTATATCATGTTTCACTTCAATTTTAAGGAAATACAATTTGTAAATATGTGCAATACAGTTGTGTGTATTACACTTGTAGCTGAATTATGTATACTTGGAATAAATACATAGTGTAAAAAAATCTTATAGTAACTCACATTGGATTCTAATGTTTCCGTGCCAGCTTTTAGATCAGCTCTATAGACCGTAAGTGTGTGTTTGAGAACATGAGTGTGGTTTTCTTTGGTGACCTGGTTGTGGGAAGTTGGTAACAAGCACATGGTAGGGGGTTGGAAGGGTAGATAGATGGAGGATGGCGACTGAAATGGGCCCATGTCGATATTGTTCCCTCTGTTCCACATCCCCAGATCCCTCTCTCCCATGCAGATTGAATATGTGGCATGCTGCGTCCCAGTTTCTGTGGCAGTCATATTTGGCGGTCACTGTGAAGGGTGTTAGTGAGCCACAGCGGCCGAGGGGAGTGGATTGTGATGACACCACAGCATATTCAGCCTGAATATCGGTCAAACTCTGCCTCCATAACATTAATAGTACTCATCATATACACGCTTCATTACGGTAATTACTGCAGAGTGCTGATCATAAGACATGTTGTGCGTTCCGGTTGGGAGGGGAGGGGGTTCTGATGGGCGATCAGTGGAAGCGTTGAGAGTGAATGAATGAATTGGCTTCTGGCTAGGAGGCTGTGGATCCTCTATGCTTAGCATAGCATGTTAGCAAAGTGCTGCTCTCAGGACTTTGGGTTCAGTAGGATCGATCTGGGCTGTAATGATGAAATCCCTTTCTGCTCTCCTCACCCTCCATTTTTTGGAAGGGGGAGGTTGGTTTGATTTATTAGCTGTCTAAATTTGTTCACCCTCATCGACCCTGCTCATGGTGTCATGTAGAGATGTGGGTGTTGCTGAAAGGTGAGGGTCGTAACTACTTTATCTCTCTATTTGCCCTATGATCAGTACTGCTTGACTTACGATGAGCAGTGGTGCCGGTATCTGTTTTCACATCCAACTATGAAACTCAATGCACCTAACTGGCCATTGTCCAGATCTTTTATAATTCAGGTCAGTTTTATCAGAAAATTAGATTTTCTGTCCTGATCGTCTGAGAGTAACGGGATATGAGATTACTAATATCTTATTTTAATTGGCATACTAAAGGTGAGCTTGTGCCAGTGCTCGTTTTAAATGGGTGTATCATGAGGAATCAAATTTCCTTTCATCTTTTGAATAAAAAGAGCTTGATGCACTATGAAAACAATACTGTAACTTTCAGAACTCAAAACTTTGAGTTTCAAAGAAGAGTTTTTTTGCAGATTATTTAAAATTAGTCAATACATTTACACTACTTTTTAAAAGTTTGTTGTCAGTAAAATCTCTTATGCTCACCAAGGCTGCAATTATGTGATAAAAATGACAGTAAAAACAGTGAACATTTGTTGAAAAAGTATTAAAATTTAAAATAGTTGTTTTTTTTTTATTTGAATATACTTTGAAATATAATTTATTCTTGTGATGGCATGAACACAATCATCAATAGGGGCTTTCGCACCGGAGGAACCTTTACGTAATTCCTAGAACTATTGGTTGAAGTACCCGGATTTTGCCATGTTCGCACCGCAGGAACTAGGAACGATTTTAGGAACACCTTTTGGGGGAACTAAATTAGCTCCTATACTTCAGAGTAGGATCTAAACCAGTTCTAGGAAGTATCAGTGACGTAAGTGTACGTTGATTGGTCAAACGCGTGTCAAACACCGACACCCCGCATTTTTAAAAAGTAAATTTAAAAATTTACTTCACAAACATGGAATATAGCGATAACAGCATTTACCTGTTGTCTGCAGAGTTGTGTTCTTTTCTCTGCCGCGATGGTGTGTAATACTGAAAGTTGTCATAGGAGATTTCATCTCTTAGCCCCACTTTTTGCTCTTTCAGTTGCGTAAATTATGCGTTTACATTCCATCTCTGTTATCATGAAACCCACGACACACAGCAAACACAGCTCTGATCACGACATCTTCCATTCACAGGTTTTTAGCGTTTGTAAATGCTGCCCTTGAAGCCGCTGTTGGCCGCTTCACAGTTCCTATTCCCAGTGCAAATGCAACCAGGAACATGGCCCAGGGGAGAAATTAGTTCTTGGGGAACTATCCTAGTTCCTAGAACTGAGTTCCTAGAACTATTCGATGCAAAATCCCCTAATGTTTTTAACAGTAACAGTTTTGCGGAGAAAAAGATACATTTTTTCAGGATTCTTTGATGAATAGAAAGTTGAATGAACAGTGGTTATTTTAAGTGTTTTTTGTTGTTGTTGTTGTTTGTTTGTTTGTTTATAAATGCATTATAAATCATTTACTGTGACTTTTGACCAATTAGATATTGCTGAATAAAAATATTATTTATATAATAATTTTATTTAATTTATATGCAATTTTTATCTGCAAATAAAACATTACACTTTATTTCAAACTTTCAAACAAAGTATTTCTTGACAAATTTGACAAACATGTCAAAAAAAAGTTTTCAAACATTATTGGCTGACCTCAGGGGAAAATTAATAATAATAAGACTAATAATAAAATATATATGATATGACCCCTTCAAGTCACTGATTTACTAACACTACCTTACTAAATAGCAATAAAATAAGTTAAAGCTGTTGTTTCACTTCCGGCTATAAGATTTGAACATTTTCATATCACATTTAGGCCTATTTAAAAGTGCACAATGAAGCTTGATGTATTGCATGGAATTACAGTTGAGTGAATTCTGAATTAGCTCTTTAACAAATGTCTGGTTTTCTCAAATATCCTTAATCTGCACTCTCAAAATCTGCTTGCAGCAGTTGCCTGCACGACTCATTTAACATAAAAACCCTTTGTTTCAAACAGAATTATTCATTCAGACACAGTAGGAGTGCAGCTTAAGATTTCAGCTAAATCTATAAGTCTATGAGCATGTTCTTAACGGCGCCACTTTATCTTGCTTTTGTTTTCGTCCCCGAGTACTCAAGCCTGGCTAATCGTATTTGTGATTCTGATTTCTTCAGTGATTGATTTTGCATGTCTGAATTAAAACTCACTTCCTGCTTCCTGTTGATTAATGCTATGTTTGCAGAACAGATTTAGTTGATCTTGTTGTTCGTAGACTAATGTCCTTAATTATTTGGGGACCTCATTTGGTGTGGCGGGGTTTTGCACAGATGATTAAGGGTGCCTGCACATCAGAGAAAACTCTGGGCATTTGACCGATAGGAATGGCAAAAATGCTTATTGAGAGTAGGAAAAGAACAGGTCACTTTTACATCAAGTCAGGATACAGAAAATTGGATTTTCAAAAGCACAACTGTACTCGGCTCTATATAATCCTCATTGGTCAACCTCATTGGATGCCTACTTTTTTTAATTACTGTTGTAATATTAAAAAGTTAAAAATTCATGACAGGGCACCACTTTTCAAACCGTTTTCATTGTTCCTTTATGTCACCTTTATGTTCCATTCAAATCAATGGATTTGTAGTGTTCTCTGAAACAGCGTTAACCCTAATGTGTAGACACCCTAAGGCTGAGTTCATAAGACAAGAGCATAACTCTTGGTTCCAGTTTTTGCTGCATATTCACTGTAATTAGTCCCCAGAGCCGGTGGCATTACCAATAGCAGGTTGATGGTGGTGGTGATTAATTGTCCATTTATGGTTTCTGTACTGTTCACCATCCATTTCTTGTAATGAAAGCATGTTAATATTAAGCAATCAATGATATATTGCTAATTGGCAACACACTTTGTTTCCATTTACTACGTTTCTGCTGCTTAAGCATGTTATTCTAGACAATCTATATACCCCTACAGCTTGAACTCTTAAACTCTGTCATGGAAATATGACCCTCACAGTGCATTATGACTCTTCTCTAGCTGTTGATTGTACATCTGTTGTACACTCGTTATTGTGGAGCATTGTGAGATTGAATAAATGCACTCACTAACGTCCACTATGGTTTTGGACACCACTACAAATGGCTGTTCTCTCAAATAGTGCCCTATTTAAGGGTATGGGGGGTGAATTTGGACACAGACCAAGACTGATCTTCATTTCAGTGTTTATGTCTTATAAGGAGCATCAGGTACGGCTCTTTAGAGTTCTGGGGAGTGCGAGCGCCCGCACATGATGGAACAGAGTCCTGAGTGAGGCTGTTACAGTAAGATTAGAAAAAAGAAAAAAAAAAAGAGAAAAAAAAAAAACCTTTTTCATACACTCAAGTTGGTTCGAAGTAAGTTACATGCAGTGGCTCAGTAGCATAATCTGATATTGCTGAGTTCAACATGTTCCTGGGTCAACATTTTTGTTGATCCTGGAACAACATTCAAATCAACAGATTTGAGGGACAAGTTTAGAGTTTATGTCAAGTTTAGGGTTAAAATCATGAATTGTTGCTTCTACATGAGTGTTATTCAATCTGATAGTTCTCAGAAAATGAACTGTAACTTAGTGAATACTAATCATAAAAAAATTATACTTGTGTCTGAAAAAACGTTGAAATGTCAGGTTTTAAATCGTAAGTCAAATCGAAAACAAACATTCTGTGTTTATGTAATCTGTATGAAAAGAGAGCCATGTCAGAAGTCTGTGATTCAGCTCATTATCCGCTAATGCGGCCACGCCCACGGATGGAATGCTATTCAGACACAAATTCAGTCAATACATGCATTCATCGTCTCAATCGTGTATTTATTGTCTTGAAAAGTGTTTTGAATAGCCATAGTTAGCGATCTCTGGCCTCTGTTAGTCCAGTTAGTTCCTGGATTGCCTATTCTTCTTTAACAGGCTTCTCAGCTGAGAAAATTTCATTTCATGATTATAGTGACCAAAATGATCACGGTTATCACAGAATCCTGTTCAAAAAGTAAATTCACCAAGTTTCATGTGGAAAACCAGCAAATAACAAATAAAATTAGCATCAATATGTACTTTTTCTTTACATAAACATTAAAATAATAACATTAAAAATGATGGGCAGATTTTAAAGGAGTGTCTTACAACAATCTACAATGCACAAGTTCAAATAGAGTTTTGACAAAAAGCTTCACATATTTCAGCCTCTAAATCATTTTTATAAAAGTCAAAAAAGATAAATTACTGACATTTATAATGCACATTAACCTTTATTATTAATAGTATGCGGTCCATGCAGCTTTACAGGGAGTATGGTTTATCTAAATGAGATGTATATGAGCCCTATTGTCACTCCCAGCAGGTGGTAACAGGTGAGAACTGCAACTTTAGAGGCGTTTTTCTCCCTATTCTTGAATGCCTACCTTCCAATGGCCACAACTTCTCCAAACATTATCAGATTTCCATGTGTCACACATCGTTGGAAAGCTTGGAGTCTACACTTTCAGAATCTGTGAATAACTCAAAATGCCCCAGAACCGACTTGTGTCCCTACTTTCCGTGACTGGTCACATATGTTCACCCAAGAACGCATCTAACTCAGCAATATCAGGACGTGCGTGTCAGTAACTGATTCCTTTAGTTTTGGCTAGTGCAGCATCTACTTCACTTTCTCTCAAGGCCTGTGGAATGGGTGTTGGCACCATCAGTGAAGCCCTGTAAATGGGTCTTTACTAAGTCACGAATACAAATAACTTTGCCAGCCACAGTCTCTGGGAGCTTAATGAGGAACTTGCCTGGTATTTCATTTTCACTTTGTTTTGGGGCCATTGCTCAGAACAGTCCATTGACTGACTGCCCTCCTGCTTTATCTATAGAGTAGTTGTTCCCTGTATAAGAAACTCAGTCCCTGGGTGCCTGTTTATGAAACTCCTCTCTTGTCTTTAGCTCAGAAGGAAAGTTCAGGTTTCTTGAAGCTCAGAAGGAGAACACCTCTCCTCAAGTCCTCATGTGTCTGGGTTCTGATACAGTAGGACAGGAACTGTCTGTTGAACATCACAATGCTGATTTGTAGATTCATAGAGGTATTTTAGTTTTGTCTATCATATCTATCGATCAATTGCCACCGCAACCAATACTTATACAGTATTTTCTTATGAGATTTGGTTGGATCCAAGAATATGTTCCGATGTTATTGCAGATAATTTTTAAATTTGTCAACTTGTTGAATATATTGTGAATCTTTTTATGTTCATGAAAGTATCATTATTGAAGGGTAGTGTGAATGTTAAAGCTTTAGGCTGTGTAGTAGACCATATCAGTTTGGTAGCAAAACTAGGAATGAACCTAGCCATTGCTGGCAATAAAACAGGAGCTATGGATCTCCCCCAACAGGACTGTGCATACTAGAAATCAGAAAAAGTCTGTGAACCTGTGGCTCATTTTCATTCTAAAAGCACAAGTCTACCCTGCATATATGCCTCACATATAGTCTCCGACGTCTTGAGTCTGGTATTCCTATGTGCCATCGGAAATGAGGGAATCTCCCATGAAACAATCAACCTCATAGTTTCAAGGATCCTTTTTATATTTCCTCTCCAGTCATATGCAAATGCTACATTTGCATGTAGAACTGAGATTGGCTGCTCGCAATTAACATTCTGGTAATGTCTGAATTCATTATCCTGGTGTTGCTCTGCCAGCAGTTTGCAATAAAAAGGGACTTTGTCAATGTTTGATGTTTGGTAAAGAGATGTTAATTATAGCTGCACGAGACCCTGATTCTCTCCGACTTTCAACAGGAGCACAAAAGGCTACTGTGAATGATTTCAGACAGCAGACTTTTGCTTGTTATTTGGCGATCCTTTAAAGTAGCAAGACACAATCAGCATTTTCAGCTTTACTTCGGTGGGAGGCCATAAATGAATAGTCAAGTAAATTAATTAAACATTGACAGAAGGGGGCCAGAGTTTCTGTTGATGCATGAGCCTTGCTCTGCTGCATATGGCTACGTCCGTAGTTTCTGTCATAAACAACACGTTTGCAATGAAAAGTCTCATTGATATTATCGAAACTGATATAAGATATACCATGTATGCAAATATACCATCTAGTGGATAACCTGATACACTTGCTTGCTAACCTGATAAAGCTATAGTATATGGCAGTGAGAAAGAAAGAAAAGATTTCACGTCATTTTTATATCGATGCCTGGCTCATCTAGAAGGGTTTTAATGCAGTAAACCTGATACTTTTAGACTTTGGCACAGACTTTGAGAAGGATTTGTCCTTGTTTTTGAGATGTAAAACCCTTGAAATGTGGCACTCATAGGGGAAATCAAAGACTTCTGGGAAAGGAAGAAAATATGTGTAGTCTCCATCAGACATCTTTCTGTGTTTCTGTAGTTCAGGGGGTAAGGATGACGTTAGCAATGGCAAGGTCAAGAGTTCAGTTCCCAGAGAACTCATGTAGTGATAAAATGTATAGCTTGAATGCACTGTAAGTCACTTTGGATGAAAGCTTCTGTAAAATGTGTGAATGTTTGTTTATTTATTTATTTTGACAATGTACTTTTGACAATACATGCATTCTAACATAACATGGCCATGTGCTTTTGCTTTTGGTGTGTTTTTTCTATATTAATATCATGGTCATCATTTTCTATTTTAATTTTTTTTTTTATTATTATTATTATTTTTTTTTTTTTTTTTATTCCTGTGATATGGAAGCTGAATTTTCAGCATCACTATTCCAGTGTTCACTGTCTTATTTTCAGAAATCATTCTAATATTCAGATTTTTATTTATTTATTGTGTGTGTGGAAACCATGGTGCATTTTTTAAATGATTTTTTATTTTTTTTTAGAATAGAAAGTTCAAAAGAACATTTATTTGAAATAGAAGTTCCCTTTCATGGGAACTTCGACGCTGCGTAGTCTTTTTGGGAACGCCTCTGCGTGATTACGTCTTGAAGCATTTGTGTAATCGAACCAATAGTGTAACGGGACGTCAGAGTGGGTGACTTCATGGACCAGGAAACTATAAAGCACCCCTGAGAACAAAGAATGCTAGCTTCTGCGTCTTCAGCAAGCGCTCTGTGTATTGTGTGTCTTTTTTTGTGTTGTTTGTCTGTTATACAGCTCGAAAATATCTGTTAGTCCGAGGGCAAGAGTATTTTCAGTCCACCGAGCACATATATATATATGGCAGAGGCTGCTTCTGTACGCATTTCCCCCGATTGCTCTGCTCCCCAGAGTTCTGGAGAGGGTTCGGCGGCACGGGGTCCGTCTCGTGTTGGTGGCCCCGTTCTGGCCAACCCAGATATGGTTTACAGACTTGATGACCCTTCTAGAGGGCTCCCCCATGGAGATTCCAATCAGGCAGGACCTTCTGTCGATTATTCACCCCCGCCCGGAGTTTTGGAAACTGTGGGCTTGGCCTCTGAGGGGGCTGAGCTCATAGAATCCGGTCTCCCAACTGAGGTTGTGGAGACCATACTCCACTCCAGAGCTCCGTCCACGAGAAAACTGTATGCATATAAGTGGAAGCTGTTCGCTACTTGGTGTAGCCAATCTCAAGTGGATCCGTTCCACTCCTCTATCAGTCACGTACTGCAATTTCTCCAAGAAAAATTCTCGGATGGCCTAACTCCTTCTACATTGAAGGTTTATATAGCAGCAATCTCCGCTTATTATGCTCCTTTGGAGGGTGTTTTTGTAGGAAGAAACCCACTAGTCATACGTTTTCTCCATGGTACCCAGAGGCTGAGGCCGGTTGTGCGTAAAGACTCCAGCCTGGACTTAGCCATTGTACTAGAAGGGCTGTCTGCGGCTCCCTTTGAACCTTTGGAGGAAGTACATGAGAAGTTTCTCACGCTAAAAACGTCTCGGTTACGTATGTAACCCTCGTTCCCTGAAGGAGGGAACGGAGACGTACGTCAGTAGTGACCGACGAATTGGGATATCGCTTAGAGAGCCCTATCATCTTCGTGTAAACTAAAACAAGCCAATGGAATTGGCGTGCGATATTTGCATAATGCGCACCGCCCCCGACAGGTGTATATAAATAGGAAGCAGATGCAATCGCAGTCTGTTTTTCGCTGAGGAGACAACTGGTGTCCGCGCTACAGCGAGGGTACAGAAACTGTGGCGACGGGACGTACGTCTCCGTTCCCTCCTTCAGGGAACGAGGGTTACATACGTAACCGAGACGTTCCCTTTCAGTCGGTCACGTTCGACGTACGTCAGTAGTGACCGACGAATTGGGATCCCAACTAAAGCACCACAGTTACGAAACCCCTTCCAGTGCCCAGCGCAAGCTCAGCCGCCCATAGCACCGGCTGGCGGTGAAGGGGGCGAGCTTACACCGAGAGAGTCTACTGCTGTCTAACCAATACCCACTAAGTAAACTAGACACACTGGGGAAGCGAACCCGTAAGGGACGCTGCGGAGACCACTACCTACCCAATGGGGGAGAAGTTTACGTGGGAAATACACACATGGACTGGCCCGGGGGGCAGTACGCATATGGAGTCCCTGGGATGGTTCCACCTGGTAGGGGGAGACTCATCTGACAGGTGACAGCAGAGCTGGCTCTGCTAAGGGAAAGACACGGACTCTGCCCGTAGGGAGTTTTAAACCGTGGATAATTACACATATGGGACCGCTCACGTAGAGGGGTCACGACATATGGGCCCCAGCCAACAGACAGCGTCAGCGACGGATGTAGGCCTGGCATCAGACACTCCGCAATGTCCGAGCCGAAGGAGGAGGCGGAGGAACTCGACAGGGTTCGCCAGGCGGGGAACACGACTGGAGTGAAAGTATGCACGTATCCGGCCAGAGGCGGGAATGGCATTGCAAACCGACACTTAGAGTGGGTACAACACGTCTACCGACTAGTGGATGCGAGTACACGTGAGGATACCGGCTCTACACATAAGCTATAAAACCTAGCGAACGTGTTTGGTGTCGCCCAGCCCGCAGCTCTACAGATATCTGTCAGCGAGGCGCCATGAGCCAGCGCCCAGGAAGAGGCCACCCCTCTGGTGGAGTGGGCTCTCAACCCGAGCGGGCAAGGCACGCCCTGGGATTCGTACGCCAAGGCGATGGCATCCACTATCCAGTGGGCCATCCTCTGCTTGGAGACAGCCTTTCCCTTCTGCAGGCCTCCGTAACAGATGAAGAGCTGATCTGAGGTCCTGAAGCTTTGCGTTCTGTCCACGTAAACGCGCAGAGCGCGGACGGGACAGAGCAAAGCTAGGGCTGGGTCTGCCTCCTCCGAGGGCAGCGCTTGCAGGTTCACTACCTGATCTCTGAAGGGAGTGGTAGGAACCTTGGGCACGTATCCAGGCCGGGGTCTCAGGATGACGTGAGAATCACCGGGCCCGAATTCTAGGCACGTTTCGTCGACCGAAAATGCATGCAGATCCCCTACCCTCTTCAGGGAAGCCAATGCAACCAGAAGAACCGTCTTGAGAGACATTAATTTTAGGTCAACTGATCGCAAAGGCTCAAAGGGATGACCCCGGAGAGCTGTGAGAACCAGGGTCAGATCCCAAGAGGGTACGGAGGAAGGGCGAGGAGGATTTAGTCTCCTCGCCCCCCTCAGGAATCTGACGATCAGATCGTGTTTCCCCAGGGACTTACCCTCAACTGTGTGGTGATGTGCAGCGATAGCAGCGACATACACCTTCAGGGTGGAGGGAGACAGCCTTCGCTCCAACCCTTCTTGCAGAAAGGAAAGCACGGATCCGACCGAACATGATCGGGGGTCCTCTCGGCGAGAGGCGCACCATTCGACGAACAGGTTCCACTTCAACGCATAGAGACTCCTAGTGGAAGGAGCTCTAGTGGAAGTGATGGTGTCTACGACCGCTTGCGGGAGATCACTCAGAACCTCCGCATCCCGTCCAGGGACCACACGTGGAGGTTCCATAGATCGGGACGCGGGTGCCACAGGGTGCCCCGTCTCTGAGTCAGGGGGTCCTTCCTCAGAGGAATCGGCCAGGGAGGGGCTGTCGCGAGGAGAATGAGGTCTGAGAACCAGGTCCGAGTGGGCCAGTACGGAGCCACTAACAGAACCTGCTCCCCGTCCTCCCTGACCTTGCACATGAGTTGTGCGAGAAGGCTCACTGGGGGAAACGCATATTTGCGCAGACCCGGGGGCCAGCTGTGTGCCAGGGCATCCGTGCCGAGCGTGCCGCCGGTCAGGGAATAAAACCACTGGCAGTGGGCAGTTTCCGGGGAGGCAAACAGGTCTACCTGGGCCTCGCCGAAATGCTGCCAAATCAGCTGGACCGCCTGGGGGTGGAGCCGCCACTCGCCCGCAAGTGGAGGCTGCCGTGACAGCTCGTCGGCTGCACGGTTGAGCACACCTGAGACACGAGTGGCCCGAAGGGACCTCAGATCCTTCTGACTCCACAACAAGAGATGGCGGGCGAGTTGCGACATGCGACGGAAGCGTAGACCACCTTGACGGTTGATGTACGCAACGGCCGCAGTGCTGTGTGAGCGGACTAGAACGTGCTTGCCTGACAACAGCTTCTTGAAGCGGGCCAGCGCAAGACGAACCGCTAGCAACTCGAGGCAATTGATATGCCAATGCAGCTGAGGCCCCGTCCAAAGACCTGTCACTGCATGCCCGTTGTACGTGGCCCCCCATCCCGTGGCAGAGGCATCTGTGGAGACCACAGCGTGCCTGGACACTCGTTCGAGGGGTACTCCGGCCCACAGGAACGAAGGGTCCAACCACCGGACAAGGGTACGACGGCAGCCCGGTGTCACAGGGACATGGAGCGTGCCGCACTGCCACGCCCATCTCGGGACCCGGCCGCGGAGCCAGTGTTGAAGCGGTCTCATATGAAGCAATCCGAGCGGCGTTACCGCGGCTGCAGATGCCATATGCCCCAGGAGCCTCTGAAAATCTTTCAGTGGAGCCGCTGTCCTGCACTTGAGCGAGCTCAGGCAGTTCAACACCGACTGGACGCGCGCCTCGGTGAGACGCGCAGTCCGTGCGACCGAGTCTAGCTCGAGACCGAGACAAGAGATCCTCTGCCCGGGGGCGAGTTTGCTCTTGTCCCAGTTGACCTGAAGACCCAACCGGCTGGGAGCTACAACCAGGCAGCAGCGGACCGCCGTGGCATGACATGTCTTATAGCCTCAGCCTGCTTCTGTGCAGCGGAGAACTGTTGGGCACAGCTCTCCACCGACCGGAGACACGGGGGAATCCAGGAACCGATGTTTGTCGGTCTCCCTCATGTCTGCCAAGGTCAGCCAGAGGTGGCGTTGCTGGACTACCAGAGTAGACATCGCCTGGCCAACAGAACGCGCTGTCACCTTCGTTGCCCGGAGGGCAAGGTCAGTGGCAGCGCGCAGCTCCCCAAGCAGCTGTTGGTCAGGACCTTCCTGGGGCATCTGCGACAGCGCTTTTGCCTGATAGACCTGCAGAGGCAGAGGCAGTAAACTTTCTCAGTCAGACCGGCTGAGAATTCACAGGCCTGGGATGGGAGACGCGGCTCACCGCGCCAGCCAGCGGCCGTTGGACACAACTGCATCGCAACAGACCGCTCGACTGGCGGGATCCTCGCGTATCCTCTGGCTTCCCCGCCGTCCAGGGAGGTGAAGGCGGACGAGGGACCAGGCCCTGTACGAGCCCCATACGGAGCTTGCCAAGACCTGGTCACCTCATCGTGTACTTCCGGGAAGAAAGGCATTGGGGCGGGACGCTGGATTTGACCAGCGCGACCCCCCCCCCAGTACCAATCGTCCAACCGAGATGGGCCGGGACAGGGTGGAGGGTTCCACTCAAGCCCGACGCACAAGGCGGCCCGGGAGAGCACAGCCGTGAGCTCGGGATCCGACTCGGGCAACGCTACCGTCCCGGGCGGCAGCGCGTCCGGGTCTTCCCCCGAGGACTCTGGCTCACCTTCCGATGCAGCGATCGACATCCGATCCGCCGCCGGCACACCAAAGGTAACGGCTGGACAGTCCGTAGAGGGCCCAGCGGAAACCAACGGTGGCACGATGGGTTGTGGTGCTGATGAGGCGGCAGGGGCCCGAGGAGCGTTTCCGCTCGGCGGGGGAGCCCTGACCGTTATCCTCAGGTCGCCCTCCCTATACAGCGCCGTACCGTCATTCCGGTTCCCGGGGCCGGAAAAAACGGTCGTACGCGGCATAGGAGAGGGGACTCCCGCTTCCTGAGACTTCAGGAAGGAGAGCCTCGACCTCAGCACCGCGATGGTCATGTTCCCGCAATGGGAACATGAACCATCCACAAAAGCTGCTTCAGCGTGCAGAATGCCCAAACACGTGATGCAGCGATTGTGCCCATCAGCAGGGACCAGGGAACAACCGCACCCAGTAACGCACAGACGAAATGACATACTGTCAGGGTTCGTCTGTAAAGCTCTTTTAGAAGGGGAAGTCAACTCACTCGTGCTGAAGCACCCAGGGAGCGACGCGATGTGTCAGGTACACCACTCCCTGACACACCGAGGAACCGGCCCAAATCACTACACACACACACTCTTTGTGTTGCTGTGAAAACAGCAGTTTTAGAGCTTATAGCTCAGCTCCTCGGACACTCGCGACCTCACTGAACGTGCCCTCTTCACCAGCACTGAAAGCTCGCTATAAATCCTCTTCTGAGGCAATGCTTTAGAATAAAACAAACGAAGAAAGGAGTCTTCTGAACAGGACACCAGTGAATGGCTCCGAAGCGAAAGACAGAGTGCGATTGCATCTGCTTCCTATTTATATACACCTGTCGGGGGCGGTGCGCATTATGCAAATATGTTTTAGTTTACACGAAGATGATAGGGCTCTCTAAGCGATATCCCAATTCGTCAGTCACTACTGACGTACGTCGAACGTGACCGACTGAAAGGGAACTATATTTTTCTGGCTATTACATCTCTTAACACTCTGAGGTCTGAGGGTATCGCCTGCGATACCACCGCAGTTTTTTTCTTACCAGTGTGAAAGAGACTCAAAATACTCTGTTAATGATGCACATACAATTAAGAATTATACACCATTTTAATCTGTGGAATATCTTCTTTTATTTGTGTACACTCAGAGTAAAAACAAAATGTTGTGCTTTTTGTAAACTAAAGAAAACTAACATGATGCATGATCTCTCGTCTCCCCCTGAAGTCCAATCTGATAGTTCTCAGAAAATGAACTGTAACTTAGTGAATACTAAACACAAAAAAATTAGACTTATGTCTAAAAAAACATTGAAATATCGAAAACAGACATTCTGTGTTTATGTAATCTGTATGAAAAGAGAGCCATGTCAGAAATCCGTGATTCAGCTCATTATCCGCTAATGCGGCCATGCCCACGGAGGGAACGCTATTCAGACACAAATTCTGAGTCAATACATGCATTCATCATCTCAATCGTGTATTTATTGTCTTGAAAAGTGTTTTGAATAGCCATAGTTGGCGATATCTGTCCTCTGTTAGTTCGGTTAGTTCCTGGATTGCCTATTCTTCTTTAGTGCTCAGGCATTTGTGGACTAAAGGCGTACAGAGCACCCTCCGGCTGCAAGTATGAATTGAAAACACAGTATCCAGCACTTATAGTAAACAATAAATCGTGAATAAATATTACTCTTCTGTATAGAAAATTGACAAACATATGAGAATCCATCAATATTTCTCCAGATGTGCATGCTTTTAAGCTAAAAGCCTATATGAAATGCCATAGAGGTAACATAATTGTTCAGACACTTTGCATAACAGAAATACACTATATTTTGAAGTATATAATAGAATACCATTATTTTAAATTGTAATAATATTTCACAGTATTGCTGTTTTTTCTGTATGTTTGATTTACACCATGATGAGATTTGAATCATGATCACAGAGGGTTTTTTCACAGCCTACCTAACTGAAAGGCCTCATTAATATGCAAGTCATTTCAGGTCATTATTATGTGATTCTTTTGTCTTCTCAGGTGAGAATCACCCATTATACATGAGGATTCACGCCTCCACGCATACTGTGTTTCTTGACCAAAGATGTTTTAGAAAATGTAAATCTCTATTGTTTTATATGAACAAGCAGGCAGCATAATTTTACCTCATTTTGAAGCAAAAACTCTAGTCTACAACCTCAAATACCCAGAAGTCTTGTGAACAAAGATTTAATATATATTTTTTGGCTTTATTTCAGTGACTTAAAGGGCACCTATTATGCAAAATTCACTTTTACATGGTGTTTGACCATAAATGTGTGTTGGCAGTGTGTGAGCAAAACCACCTTAGAATGAGAAAAATCCACCCAGTGTTTTTTTTACAATCTCAATAATTCATATGCACTGTCTCAGAACGCCCTGTTCTAAGATTGCTCTCACTGTGATGTCCATTGTTTCAACGACAGCCGGTAATGTCTCCTAAGAAACATAAGTGTTCTGTTGTGGGATGTAATAATGAACATAGTAGTTTTCACTTACTTCCGACATCAGAGCCACTGAAAACGCAGTGGATGGATTTTATTTACGAAGGAAAGGCGCCACTCAAAATTCCAAAATACGTTTATGTTTGCGAGAATAATTTTTTGACTGACTGTTTTGAGAACGAGGGTCAATTCAAAGCAGGTCTTGCTTCAAAGTTAATCCTCAAGTGTGGATCGTTGCCTACTGTTCGCGATCCAACGTCACCTCCAGAAGAAGTAAGTGTATTTTATGTTTTTTGAGCAAATAGTCATTTCAGTCGATGTCAGCCAATTCAATAACAAATGCGTCTAAAGTTGTTGTCGTCGTTGTAGAATGTCTGTGTATATAATTTAAACCTTGTTTGTATAGTGTGTATCTAACGTACTTAGCAAACGTTATCACAGTATTTGTGTTTGTAGTTCAAAAAATTGCGCAAACGTTATCACAGTGTGTGTGTGTATGTGTTGCACATCCATAATTGCAAAGGGGACGCGATTAAAACTCTATAAGTACATTAATGTATCAAATAACCATTCAGAGACGTCCTGCTCCATTCTCAATTGTGTTTCTTCTGCCGGAGTCTCTTCATCATCTGGGTCTGGTTCCGGTTCAAACATGTACAGCTGAATGCCATACAAAACAGCGGGTCTCTCATTCTCAGCCATTCTGCTTCTACCGACTGTTTTTTGCCATAGGTATGTGGGTTATGCCCTCATCCAAAGGCAGGGCGGGGATATGCAGCTCATTTATATTTAAGGTGGTACACACCAAAACAGCTCTTTTTAAAACAGGCCCCAAAAATGACATTTTCAAATGGTTATAATAAATTAACTGTGGGGTATTTTGTGCTGAAACTTCACAAATACATTCTGGGGACACCCAAGACCAATATTACATCTTGTAAAAAGGGGCATAATAGGTGCCCTTTAAGTTTTTTGTTTTTTCATTAACCACACATAAACGTTATTCCTTCAAAAACACAATCATGTACATACATGTTCCTCACATATTATTGTAGCCTAGTTTGTGCTGAATACAGTGTAATGACACTTTTTCCATTAATATGGTTATGAACAACTGAAAAAAGCACAAATGTCAGGGCATGTCAAAACTTCTCCTGATTTCGGGGGTTCCCCTCAATGATATCTGTGATGCTGCTGGGTGGTCATCTCAGCATACCTCCGTTAGGTTCTACAACCTTGACTTGGGCTCCACTCCAGGGTCCTCAGTACTGTTGTCCTGAAAGATGATACAGACAGGCATTTGGTCTTATGGCCTAGTTGGGATAGTGTTCCCAAAGCGACTACGCAGCGTCGATGTTCCCATGAAAGGGAACGTCTCGGGTTACGTCTGTAACCCTAGTTCCCTGAATAAGGGAACGAGACGCTGCGTAGTTTAGCCATACTCCCTGCACGCTTGTGGGCGCTTGCTTCATCCATATCAGAAGCTAGCATTCTTTGTTCTCAGGGGTGCTTTATAGTTTCCTGGTCCGTGACGTCACCTGCTCTGACGTCCCGTTACACTATTGGTTCGATTACACAAGTGCTTCGAGACGTAATCCCGCAGAGGCGTTCCCAAAGCGACTACGCAGCGTCTCGTTCCCTTATTCAGGGAATCAGGGTTACAGACGTAACCCGAGATGTTTTTTGTAACAATGTGAAAGTCTTTGCTGTTACTTTTGATCAATTTAATAGTGAAAAAAAGTAATATATTAAAAACTCACCCCAAACTCCTTTCATATTATATCTTCTGTTGATGCCTTTTAAATAAATAGTGCAAATTGAACAAGAAATCACATTCAGGTGTCAAAATGTCACACAGCCCTCTCCAAACGGTGATACTTTAATGGTTTTCCTTTTTCAAAAACAAGTGATTTAAAGGGAATTCAGCCTTTCAAAGAGCTCAGTGTGTTTGTATGGATGGAGGCCAGGCTGACTCACTCCAGCTACACAGAAGCTACTGAGGGGCAGTGAGAGTTGAGACAGGTGAAAATATGATTGAGGGCTCAGCGATAAATCCTTTAAACTGGAGGTTCTGACCTGTGGTAATATGTTTCCTATGGCAATGCAATTCTGGATTTCCCCGAGGTGTTCCGAGCCTCTATGGAAGAAAAGCATTCAGCAGCTTTCTCTAAATTGAAGTCAATAACGGCAAGCCGTTTATTAAGTGTTCTCAGATACTCTGGGCAGCTTCTGGAAGGGCCACGATTGAGTTTTGAAAATATAGCAGACAAATAGGAATTGATCTATCGCCCCACAGATGAAAAAGGCAACAAAATACAAATATCAGCTTTGGAGCGGTAATCAAATGTTTCAGCTAGGCTTTTTTATGAATATATTCAATACAAACATTTTCATCATCCCTTTTAATATATTTGCCTCTTTTACTTGGATTACAGGATTACAGAAGATTGTATTGGCTCTATACTGACTCATTTCACATACAAGCTTAATGTGCCGAGCTTTTAAGATTCATACAGGGGAGCAGAGCCAGTGTGGAAGGAAATACGTCTTGTTATTGAGATACAGCCAAACTCACTCAATCTCAGCAGAAGTGCCAGAGACGTCAATATTTTTACCTATTGACCCCATGAAATGTGTTATAGGTACTGAGTTAATTGTTTTCATCAGCGGCTTTAAAGCATTTTCCCTTTTTTACCAGTATGCAGATTTTACAGTCGACTGATCCTTGAGTACTGGAACATAAATAAATTATTTTGGATTAGTCTGTTTAACATTAATCTGGTAATCTAAAAAAAAAAACATCAATATTTGCCAACACCATTAGATACAAAAATATGTCAAATATTTATTGTAAATATTGACAAATCTGGTATTTGCTTCAGTGAATGATGTTGAAATCAATGTTGATAAATGAACTATAATTTGCATTTCACATATGTATTAAATGCAGTAGCAATTTCCTTATTATTTCTGTGATGTAGTCTAGATTACATGTTTGTTAGACATCTTCTTGAACTCTTAGCAGGTAAAATATGGAAAGAGGACCTCCAGGATGAAGATAGACTTTGATATTGTGGTGGTGGTAGGTAGCCTTCCAAGCAGTTGACCAAGGGTTCTCTCTCAACTCTCTCAGCTTACTTGTCTAATGAGTCAAACATATGCATATAAACAAAAGAATCACCTTAGAGGGTTGCAAAATTTAGTAGCTACTGTGGACTACCTACTAATTATAACAAAAGTACACAAGGCAACTTACACACATTGGTGGGCACATACTTACGACTGTGGCACCAGATGTCAGCGCCGCGAGACAGGAGGATGAAGGCCGGGATGGAAGAGAGTCGGTCTAGCCCCATATCATGGGTTGTCGGTGGGACGGGAGTATGAAGGTTGAGGCTGTGTCTGTTCAGCCCCATTCACCAATAACAATGGATTATCTGTAAATCTCAATTGTCTCTGATGAAAGTTTGTAAAACTATCCTTTGTTAAATTATCACTGCGGAGGTGGATGGTTTTTCACTAAATGAATCCACCTCTTCATATCATTGTTTTTAGGAAATGTAAGCTGTTTTGTATATCATCGCAACCAGGTAATACGCATTTGCGTGATGAAGGCATAGCTAGCTAGCAAAATGTAGGCTGTAGTAACTAACGGTTATGACAGTAACACCATTGAGTGGGCGAGCTACTGATGCTAATACGCTGTAGTTATTATAGTGTTGGGGCGGGGCCATGCTCGGTGGCTCCAGCGCGTCATCGACGGTTATTGGAGTGTTAGGGGCGGGGCCATGCTCGGTGGCTCCAGCGCGTCATCGACGGTTATTGGAGTGTTAGGGGCGGGGCCATGCTTGGTGGCTCCAGCTCGTCATTGACGGTTATTATAGTGTTAAGGGCGGGGCCATGCTCTGTGGCTCCAGAGCATCATCAACGGTTATTATAGTGTTAGGGGCGGGGCCATGCTCGGTGGCTCCAGAGCGTCATCAATGGTTATTATAGTGTTAGGGGCGGGGCCATGCTCGGTGGCTCCAGAGCGTCATCAATGGTTATTATAGTGTTAAGGGCGGGGCCATGCTCTGTGGCCTTAGCGCGTCAGACAGTCATTATAGTGTTGGGGCAGGGCCATGCTTGGTGGCTCTAGCATGTCATCAGACACAGAATTGGTGAATAACTGTTTAACGGTCTAACTCCACAATTCAGTACTACATAATTCACAGTATTTGTAATGTGTTTCAGTAATACATTTGCAACATTTATAATGTGTTTAGAAACAATTCTCAGAATTTACAGGGACTTTAAGGCTCATTTTAAAAAGCTACTTTAATGTCCTTATTTAACTAAGGCCTAATCTAAGCCCTGTCTGTGGAACCAGGCCTAATTTACTGAAAAATGTATCCAAATGAAGTGTTTATGCATTTTGCTTCTCAAGTAAATGTATCTTTATTTAAGAATTTTTAGATTTTTTTAATGGAAAATGAGAATTTTTTTAATTTAATTTTTTTGCAGCCCATCACTTTGATAAAAAAAAAAAAAAGTGATTAACTGATGTATATTTTAGTGATTTATCTCTGATTAATTTGAAAGTGGAAATGTTATTTTTGAAATGAATGACATATATAAGGTGTGGAAGAATTGCTGTTGTGACAAGCCTAGTATAATCCAGATTCGTAGGATTGTGATGTCAATTTGTCATCATAAACTGTTCTTTAACAAAGCTGAAAACTTTAAATCTTTAAGGACAATTATTTATTTATTTTTGTTAAAACCTAAAGCATGTTCATGTGATGCATTGATCTTGTTTTTTTTTTGTATAAAGCCTACAACTATTTACCCTTCTTCATATAATATGTGTACCTTATTATTTTTCAGTGCTCATAACACACATGAATGCTAAATCAAACAATACTAACTCTGTAACTGTGCTATATTCTTGTCATATTCTGTACTGTGCCAGCCTTTGATGGAATGTAATTCTAAGTTAATGCTCACCTGACAGAGGCCATTAGCTTGATAACTTAATGTTAACATTAAGTTAACACGAAGCGCATTGGCACGGTTAAATCCCGCAGGCCTTTGGGCTAAATGACTGGACAGTTGCATGAGGGCTTTGTTGGGTGCTTTCGAATGGAGGGCGGTACGAGTTTAGCATTGCAATTGGAATCGATTTCCAGACATGGCCCATTACATGTGGATGCACTTCACCTCTTGAAAGCCAGGATGACACGCTCTCATACACAGCACTAAACCTTTCTCTCAGGAGACAACAGCTCTGTGACCTAACCTCTTTAAGTAACATGCCTTATACTTGCGTCACATTCAGCTGATGGCTGTTTACGACTGCTTACACGCAAGAAATATGACTGGAAAGTGTGGCTGTCACAGAGGCATGCCAGTAATTATGGATGTTTCAGTGACCTTTGAATTTATCTGCATATTCCAGGGCAGTTATTAAAAGCATAGTTATGTTAAAGGGACAGTCTCCTACATGGCATTGTACGGTGATGATTTCAGTTTTTAATACCATGGTGCAGATTCATTACCGGTTCCATGGTGCTGACATGGTACTTCAAAGATATAACACCTACTGTACAAAAAATTTAATGTGACTGTAACAGTGATGGTAATACCATGGCACTTTGATATATGCTATCTCATAGTCTCATGGTATTTATACAATACTTCTAGTAATAGAATGGTATATGTCCAAAAAACCATGGCACTTTAAGTGTAGTACATTGGCATTTTCATGGTTTCCATGGTACTTCCAAGAATACCATGTTACCATAGCATGACATTGTTTTGGTATTCTTGGAAGTACCATGAAAAAACCTTGGTAAATTAATTCCAATAAAATAAATGTTTAGAATTTTTACTCAAATAACTGTAAAAATGTTATAGTAAAAACCTGTTGCAAAATATAAGGGCACCAATATGCCATCCCATAATACTGGTAATATTTTTACAGTGTTTTTTTTTTTTTTTTTTTTTAACAGTGTATGGTACACATTAAATAACCATAGTATTGCCACAATATTTACTGTTAGAGAAATATGTCTAAAATGGCAATACTTCTTTATGGTACATGTCCAAAACAAATATTAGTATGGTACCATGTCCTAAATAGTACCACAGTATCATGTACAGAAAATATAAATAACATATAAAAGTATAAAATATAAATATAAAATATCAAAACATTTTAGCATGGTACCATGTCCAAGATTATTATGTTATCTAAGAAGAATAAATGCCAGGTAGTGTTGCATGGAGAGTAGTTGCCTAGTAAAACAAGGCTTTAAGCTCATGATGGCATCTCTTTCTATTTCTCATGTGTGCACATTCTCTCTTTACTCAGCAGAAGGTGGCACTGGGCGTTGTGTGATGCCATGTGCTGCTATGCCTTGTCCAACACTGGCATCATGCCCACTCCTTCCTCTGCTCCGCTGGCATGTCAAGGAGCTCATAGCCTCAGGGGAGTGTATGCATGTGTGTGTGTGAGTGTGTGTGTGTGTCTGTCTGAATGAGAGAGTGATTCCCTTCTGCATCTTTTAAAACATGCTATATTTATGGAAAAGGGTGTGTGTGTGTGTGTGTGTGTGTGTGTGTGTGCGTGTGTGTGCGTTCGTGTGTGCACATGAGCATATGACAGCCCCATGGCTCTGGATTTGTGAAGATGATAAATGTGGGGTTGTTTCACACCCTGGCCTGTCTGAGCACTATTTAGTGAGCAGAAGATTGTCCCTGACAGGACATCGTCCCCGTCAGCCAGCATCTCTGGGCTTCAGCACTTACCTTCCAGTAGCAAATCCTTAACACAATTACTACTGAATAACAGGTCCTTTTCCTTTTATTAAGACTAATCGCTGCTTATTAATGAGAGGGGCGCAGTGCTCCGCCCACGAGTGTCAGAGAAAAATGAGCTACTAGTTTCAGTCTACTGGCCTTTTTTGTTCCATGTAGGCATATAGTGCAAACTACATAATTACTGCAGAGGTAAAGACATGTATATACAAGTACCATCAATGAAATGCAGTATCTTGCCCTGGAATGGTAAATGGTCATTTTCTACATATAAATGGGCATATATATATATATATATATATATATATATATATATATATATATATATATATATATATATATATATATATATATATATATATATATATATATATATATATATATATATATATATATATATGATCTTATAACTCTAAGTAATGATAAAGGATGGAGCAAAATTTAATGTTACATCAGTAGTTAGTGCTCGGCTAATGTTAGCACTATTATTGATACAGTTAAATGATACAGATCCCTCATGTGCACCACTATAAATTAGTAATATACACATCGGTTTGTTGATGGACATACACATGTTGCATGCTGATGGTGAGGAATTATTTGCAACATCTCATAATATACGTCAATTGAGTGGTGTATCACTGAGAAACTCAAGCTCAAGTTGTCTTTGTGATGGAGGCTCGGGTTAAATAGCTAGTTCTTCCAATGTTTCATCATTGGACTCGCAGTCGGATTGATATGGTAAAATCGATGCCATCATTACTGTCTTTACAGTCTCTGGAAGCCTCTGGAGCTGAATCAGTTATGGTAAAGGGAATTTCGATTCCGCATGCGCTGTAAGCAATAGACCAATCACAACAGATTGGGCCATCTGACCAGTCAGAGCAGAGTAGGCTTAAGTAAATGAGGGAATTAGAGAGAGTGAAGCATCGGACGAGTCGTTTGAGAATCATTGAGAAATGTGGTGATGTACAATGTATATTATGAGAAAATTAAAGCATTTTTTGACCTTTCATGCATGTAAACATGTTACAGGAGACCTCCCAGACAGAAATAAAAACCTTTAAAGTAGCATAATAGGGGCACTTTAAGTTTAAAAATATATTCAAATAGTAAAAATATAGGTAACACTTCAGTTCAGTATGGGGAACAATTCTCACTTCTAACTAGTTGCTTATTAGCATGCATATTACTAGAATATTGTCTGTTTATTAGTACTTATAAAGCACATATTAATGCCTTATTCTGCATATTCTACACCCCTTAATCCAATCCAATATCTAAACGTAAATGCTACAAAATCTACCTTACTAACTATTAATAAGCAGTAAATTAGGAGTATATTGAGGCAAAGTCAAAGTTAATAGAGAATATGTGTTCCCTATACTAAACTGTCACCAAAATATAATTTCTCACGTTTTTCTTATTATGTTGGGGTGAAATATGACCCACACGTGTTTTTGAGAAATGTTATGAGATTCACCCTTATGCTTAATATTAAATTTGTTTTATAGTTTTATAAAAGCATTGTTCCAGAACAATCTACACAAAGATGGGTACTGGTCTGAGGACTATGTAACTGTCATGTAAGTCAGAAAATGGCCTGTCCTATAAATGAACCGAAGATGTTTCTATGCTCTAGTGGCTACAGAGCAGATGTACAAGATTTGGCCTGAGTTGTCTTGCACATTCTCTCTAAGTGCCCTTCCCACAAGGATGTTGGTTATAATACCTTGTTACTAAGGTTACAGCACCCCCTCCATCACCCCACATTCACAATTTTCCCTTTCTGAATCATATGACAGGTGAGTCACCCTCAAAACATGCCACTGTCGAGTCTTACATGTGAAAGAGAAACACAAATGGAAAGAAATTGAGAGAGAAATTAATCTTAGATTGCCCTGCTTTATCCACCTTTCATTTTTGGCTTTATTTATTTAACTTGAGATTGAATGAAATCTTTTGAGAGTTTTAACTTCAGTTGGGATTTCAAGGTGCTTCTTTTATTCCCCAGAGCGCCTCCTATTTTACAGTAAAATGATAACTCTCACAATGTCCCTTCAGCTACAGTGTGAAGGTCATTAAACTATTCCCATTCAGGGTCCGCACTTTCTGTATGAGATGTGTTACAGAAAGTGTCGTTATAAATTCAGTTATGTGGTTTCATGGCTTTACTGAAGCATATTGATGTGTTTATGTGATTTATGATTTATTTTCTCTGCAGCATGTTTTTTATTAGTGACATTCGTGACAATGTATTTGACGGTTCTTGCAATTGTAGCTTTGTGTGTGTGTGTAACCTGTTCATTAAAAGTGTCTTTGAATTCTTGAGGGTGTTTACAGAACCCTTCTAAACCTTTCAATGTGCCTAATTTGTTCGACAACTGAAAATGGCATTTCATTCCTAAATGCGTGTAGGCTTTTGCTCGCACATGCACACACATCCCGTTTTGTATTCTGGTATGGTCTTTGTGAACGCCGTTTAGTCTAATTAGGCTTCTGTATTCATCAGGAGCGTGTGCGTGTATAAAGGAAGCTTTATCTGAAAGTGGCACATTTCTTAAATGTCTGTGACTGCTCTCTCTCCCCCAGCATACCCGTGTCTGTAGAGTTTGGCGGTAAAAGCCAATTTGATAAGAGTATCTCATTGAGACTTAATTGGTGAGGCTCAGGTGAGTGTTTGACCCTAGTCCGTTTATCTAGTGAGCAAATTTCCTGTCAAAGAGGCAAAAGGTGAAAGGGAGAGAAAGACTGAATGTGAGACACGAGCTGTGGGAAAGCATTTGATTTCTATAGATGACCCGCAATGTTTTAGTAAGTTTTCTTTTTAACTATATTATATTATATTATATTATATTATATTATATTATATTATATTATATTATATTATATTATATTATATTATATTATATTATATTATATTATATTATATTATATTATAGTATATTATAGTATAGTATAGTATAGTGTGGGTCGGTAAGACTTTTAAATTATTTTAAAATATTATTAAAGGTGCCATAGAACGCTTTTTCACAAGATGTAATATAAGTCTAAGGTGTCCCCTGAATGTGTCTGTGAAGTTTCAGCTTAAAATAACCCATAGATTGTTTTTTTATTCAGTTTTTTAACTGCCTATTTTGGGGCATCATTATAAATGTGCTGATTCAGTGTGTGTCCCCTTTAAATGCTCGCGCTCCCCGCCCTAAGCTCGCAACTCTATAATACATTGCATAAAGTTTACACAGCTAATATAACCCTCAAAATGGATCTTTACAAAGTGTCCGTGATGCAGCCTATCAGCCCATCAGCCTACATGTAAGTATGGTATTTATTTGGATGTTCACATTTGATTCTGAATGAGTTTGATAGTGCTCTGTGGCTAAAGCTAATGTTACACACTGTTGGAGAGATTTATAAAGAATGAAGTTGTGTTTATGAATTATACAGACTGCAAGTGTTTAATAATGAAAATAACGACAAGATGATTTACAAATATCACTAAAAATATCATGTTATCATGAATCATATCAGTTATTATTGCTCCATCTGCCATTTTTTGCTATTGTCCTTGCTTGCTTACCTGCATAAAGTCTGTTGTTTCGGCTGTGCTGCTACAGACGTTAATACTGGCTTGTGTAATGCCTTGAACATGGGCTGGCATATGCAAATATTGGGGGCGTACCAAAAACCAAAAATGCCATTTTCAACTGATAATTTTCAGCGGCTGAAATTTGCATACCTAGAAAATACATTTCAAAATAAAAGTCCTCGACCACAGAACACACAAAACACATGGGAAATCATGACAGTCACTTGCTGAATAAAACTATTAATTTCTTTTAAAAAAAAAATCTTATTGGACCCAATCTTTTTAATGTATAACTAATAATATGTGACCTGTGCTGGCAAAATGAGTCGCAATGAGCAACTTTTCAGAAATTAGTTATTGTTATTCTGTAAGTTATTCATTCTCCATTAAAAATACGATGAATGATTTGTTGGAATCCAACTAAACATGTATGAGCTACATTAACATTAACATTATATATGATTAACATAAAATATAATATATATATATATATATATATATATATATATATATATACATATATATATATATATATATTTGCCTACATATTAAGACCTACTGTATCACACGGATATAATATAGTTACACATCAGATGTTTTTCCCCAACAGTTAACCAAACGCTCACTTAAGACATAACAGATAATGTTTGCATGTAAATTCGCCAAGTAATTGTAATTGTGTGTATATCGGGATTGCGCTAAGGCGTTTTGGTGCGCACACTTCGGATCTGTCAGTCAGCGTGAGTTTGAAAATCTGATTTTTCATGGAGAAGGGAAAGGTACACCTCAGAAAATGTACAAATAAAGATACTTTTAGATGTTTAATTGCTATTTGGAGCATACGATTCACAAGACAAGGGCTCAATAAACTAAGTTTTTTGAAAACCTCAATTTTGACCAAAATTGACATTTTTCACTTGTTTTACCTGTATCTCGAAATAAGCCAGTGTGCATTCTGACTCATTTTGCCAGCATGGGTCACATATATGTACATTTGATATTTCACTGTGCAGTGTATGTTAGACAACCACCAGTAAACAGACTTCGGGGTGGTCTGTGGGCGACGCTTTCACATTGGCCCCATTTTCAAAAGAAACAATTCCTCTCTTCCCACCAGGGCTCACTAAAAACATTTCAACGCTAAAAACAGCTCACTTGAGCCCCTCCAACCTCTTTTTGTTTTTCATCTATAGCTGTGCTTAATCACAGATTTGGGGTCACAGTCTGACACCAGCTTACTGTGTCTTGCTGTTCCATTAACGGCTTAATTTTAATTCTTTGAATTAAAAACCTGAACAGGTTTCACCTGACATGTTCTCGACGCTGAGAAGAACACAAGCGATGAGTCAGAGGCCCCGTCAGTTAGCAGAGACACACAAAGGCAGGAGAAAACACATCTTGATAACTGCTTTAGTATAAAGCTGTGAGTGCATCCAGTTGGTAAATCAAAGACCAACATTTGCTTTTAGTGATCACAGGGGTTGCAGAAATGCTTTCTTCATTGTTATTATGTGGTTTAGAATGTGTATTTTCAGCTGTGACTGGGAGAGCGAAATAGAGAGAACAGGAAAGAGACAGGTAGATATGTAGCTCATATAGTTCCTATCCTCCTCACAGGTATTCATATCTGTCAGAAGCAGGCACTGCAGTGATCTGTGACTCTATTGCATATGCATAATTCAACAAGTACACTCCATCATAGCAGCTTCACTGTGCTGATGGACACCACCATATGCTTCCATGAATAAGCGAGTGGGAGAAAGAGATTTGGGATTGCTTCTGATGCCATTGTGTGTGTAATGATAAAGGATGTCCGGAAATATCAGTCTTGCTCATATCTACAGTGGGGTCCAAAGTCCACAATTAAAACAAAAGAATTAATAGGAATAGGAAAGGAAAGAATCACTATAATGTAAAATGAAGAAGACATGTTTGAGATTAAGCCATTTTTCTAGGTCACCAATCAAACTATTGTTTTTAGACACATTTGACCGGAAAGTGTCAAATGTGATTTCTGAAAGTTGCTGTATGCCATTATAGTCAGCCTGTACTGGATCCTGTATTTATCTCTTTCCGTGTCAGATCTCCCTGCCTGATGTCGCAGTGGTAATAAGGTCAGATGAAGATGTAAAGAACTTGGTAGCATCCCTTGATGTCTGTCAGAGAACCTCTTCCTATCTAGTAGGAACTGTCAGAAGAGTGCATTTTTTTTTGCTGGGAGAATGGAGGCCCTCCAGAACTTCTTCAGCACTGTTCTTGGAGCTTGGTGGGGATTAAAGTGCTAGTTTTTTTGTTTTGTTTTTACAGGGTTAGCTCAATATACAGTATGCATAAAAACTAAAAAGGTCTATTTGATAAAGTGTCTGATCATTTATATAGGTGGATTCTATCTCAGCTGTCACATAGGGGGAGAGTGCTTAATATTGTGTTGTCTATACTGTGTCATTGTTTAAATGTACTTGACCCACCAAAATTGTATTGCATCATCTGCAGAAGAGTTTTGTGGCCGTTTTTTGGGGATGGCTGGCTTCCTCATTGGGGAAATGAGGGAGTAAATGAGGGAAGTCAAGGGTTGATTGATTTGAAAGCTAAAGTTAAAGGGTTAGTTCACCCAAAAATGACAATTTTGTCATTTATTACTCACTCTCATGTCGTTCCACACCTGTAAGACCTTCGTTCATCTTCGGAACACAAATTCAGATATTTTTTCATAAAAACTGATGGCTCAGTGAGGCCTGTATTGCCAGAAAGCTACTAAAGACATATTTAAAACAGTTCATGTGACTACAGTGGTTTAACCTTAATGTTATGAAGCGATGAGAATACTTTTTGTGCGCCAAAAAATAAAATGACGACTTTATTCAACAATATCTAGTGATGGGCGATTTCGAAACAAGCTTCAAGAAGCTTAGAAGCTTTACAAATCTTTTGTTTCGAATCAGTGGTTTGGAGCGTGAATCAAACTGCCAAAGTCACGCCCCCCAGTGGTGAACAATTGAAATTTCAAAACACTTATGATGTAACGAAGCGTTTAGTGAAATCACGTTACTTTGGCAGTTTGATACACACTCCAAACCACTGATTTGAAACAAAAGATTCCTAAAGTTTCGAAGCTTCTTGAAGCAGTGTTTTGAAATCGCCCATCACTAGATAGTGTTGAAAGAAGTCGTTAGTTTGTTTTTTTGGTGCTCAAAAAGTATTCTCGGAGCTTCATATCATTAAGGTTGAACCACTGTAGTCATATAAACTGTTTTAAATGCATCTTTAATAGTTTTCTTGGCATTGAAAGTTTTAATTGTCTTGCTTGCAATGCAGGCCTCACTAAGCCATTGGATTTCATCAAAAATATCTTAATTTGTGTCTTAATTTCTGATTTAAAATTCTCTGTTTCAGTTTTAAATTCCTGGACTGTTTTAAGGAATTTAGATGAAAGAATGACCATTTTTGCCTGAATGAACCACTGCTTTATAAATCCTTTCTTGGTGGCAATGTCTGTACATCTAACACTATTGTTAATTTATATGTGTAGGGAAGGGATAGACCATTTGATTGATTCATTTGATTGATATTACTTCCAGAAAATGGAGAGCAGTGGAAATTTGTGATCAGGATTTAGATCTGTAAGGATGGTGAAGCAGCTCATAGGCAGTTTGAAAGCTGCTTTTACTTCTCAACTCCTCCAGTTTATAAATTGTTTACTGTTTAAGTTATTTGTATCTCCAAGAGTTTGTACAGAGGGTGATCAAGATGTTTGAGTGGCTGCAGGAGCTTGATTTTCTGGCAGTCGGAAAAAGAGAGCTTTTCAGTTATTTGTAAGGACTGATTATTATGAAGATATCAATCATAGATGTGATAAAAAAATGGAAAGAATATCTCATGGTTCCTGATGATCCTGTTCCTTCTTGTATAAAGGTTCCCTTCCAAAATGTTCTGGAGACTTTCAGTCGAGAAAATTACATTGTGTTACCTACAAATATGTTTGTTTCTAAGTTCAATGTAACCATTTTATCACCTCATGTTTTGTATCAGTTTTGTACCATATCAGAGACGGTTTGATGTTTTTGCTGAATGTTCCATTGTTTACTTTATTGGAAATAATACTTGGAAATCTGGGTTTTGATTTTAACAAGACACTTTTTATTTAAATTGAATTATATTAGTATTAGTAATTCGATAATTAATATAATATAATATATAATATAATATAATATAATATAATAGTAACAAGGTTAGTAGATATGGGAAGAAGGAGGCGGGAACCGGCGAACATTGAACGTAACTTTTAATTCAAAATAAACAAAGAACAAAACGAAAGTAATGCCGGCAGACCCTCGCGGACGTCTGCCGGCCACACAAACATAACAAAACATAAAATAAAGTCCAGGCCTGGTCCTCTCTCGTCCTTCACTGATGTCGCTCCTCCTTTTATGCCTCCGGAGCTCCTCCGTGAGAGACTCGAGGCCGGCACGCCTCGCAGGTGACGCTCATTATCACTCGCGTCACCGGCCTCGCGCCGTTCCCTCACGGCTCTCGCCCGCCCTGCTCGTCACATACCCCCAACGCCCCTCGCAGGCCGGGGGGTACCTCCGAGACTGCGCTTTACTCCCCCCCGGGGCCTGTCTCGGCGGCCGCAGCACCTGGGGGTAAGGACAGACGAGACGAGAGAAAGGAGACGGAAGCAAGGGGAGCGACAGGACGAGAGAGGGGAGAGAGGAAAAAGAAAGAAAAAAAAAATGCTGGGTCCGGCTCCCAGACACACTGCCGCTTGGTCCTCAGCCTGCCAAGAGGCTCTTCTTCGCGGTGCCATGCGGTGGCACTGGACGCTCGGTGGACGGCCCGATCCTCGACCGCCTCCTGGCGGCCGGCGATGGCTCCTCCGACTGAGGGCAGCCGGCAGCGAGTCCCCCGTTCCCTGCTCCTCCCCTTTATGGCGGACGGCAGCAGGCTCCGGCCCACGGCGAACGGCGGCGACTCCTCCGCTCCCTCTTGGACGGCAGCCACCCCACCTCGTCCCAGGGGCACGGCCTCGAGCTCTCCGTCCCACCTTTCACTAGGCTCCAGCACCACCGCCTCGGGCAGCCTTTCGCGGTCTTCACTTCCGCGCTGCCCGAACTCCGCAGCACCGCGATCCCCCTCAGCAGCGAGGGCTCTCCGACAGCATGTCCCTCCTTCCTCCCGGGTTTCGGCACCAAAGTAACAAGGTTAGTAGATGTGGGAAGAAGGAGGCGGGAACCGGCGAACGTTCACCAAAACTTTAATATAAAATAAACAAACAAAACGAAAGTAATGCCGGCAGACCCTCGCGGACGTCTGCCGGCCACACAAACATAACAAAACATAAAATAAAGTCCAGGCCTGGTCCTCTCTCGTCCTTCACTGATGTCGCTCCTCCTTTTATGCCTCCGGAGCTCCTCCGTGAGAGACTCGAGGCCGGCACGCCTCGCAGGTGACGCTCATTATCACTCGCGTCACCGGCCTCGCGCCGTTCCCTCACGGCTCTCGCCCGCCCTGCTCGTCACAATAATATAATATAATATAATATAATATAATATAATATAATATAATATAATATAATATAATATAATATAATTATAAAATTAGTATTTGAAAAGTGTACTTTTATAGGCAAATTTTATAAAAAAAAAGCTAAATTTGCCATTTGGAAGACCTGTAGAATGGCTGCTGAGGGGCAAAACATAAATGTAATGCAAATTTTTACCGCTTTAGTTGAATCTAGAATCAGAGTAGAACATAAATTCTATCAAATCACAAGGAATTTACTGGAATTTCAAATGGTGCTTTATTGGCACTTTGTGAAGCTGGGACTATATTGTTAATCTGGTGATGTCTGTTGGTCAGTTTTAATATTTTTATGATTTCTCTCTCCCCTTAAGCTTTCTGCCTCTATTTCTAGTGCCCTAGCCAGAAAAGGCAATAAGCAATGCTTCATATCCAGACTCCAGCATTTAAGTGACAAAAGAGGATAACTGATGAATGTCCGCCCCTTTTCCCGCACCCTTCGTCTCTGCTTCATCCCTCGCCCTCTTTTTTCTCTCACCCCATTTCCCCACACACCCACATTCTCTCACTCACAACTCTCCATCCCGCACTCACACTTCTCTCTCTCTCTCTCTCTGTCAGAGGACAATAGAGCAAGGTGGACAGAAATGGCTCTTTGAATGACACAGGTTGGCACCTCATTCAGTGTGTGTATAAGAGGCCACTGGGATGAATGATGCTCTCTCTGTGAGTCCCCTGCTTTGCTCTGACACACAATTCTTCCGGCATCAATATCCATAAACCCAGGCTGCTGGTCTTCTAACCTTAACAAATGTTCCTGTTTTTCCCCATGCGGTGTGTATTGTATGCTTGTGTGCTCAATCATTTGATTAGGGATGATGAGATTTTAGATATCTCCAACCTTGCTAATGCAGTACAACAGTAGTGCTCAAAGTCTCCGTTGGATGTGTACATAAGCCCCATATCTTGTTCCTCTTTTATCTTTGACTTGACTGTCAGATCCAATTAGAATGGTAGGCTATTGAGGACATTCCCCTTCTTTGTTGGCTGCAGTCTTTTGGGAAGATTTCATGCTTGCTCCTTCGTTTAATCTATCAACATGTCAACGGCTTTCTTCGAGGCCAGAGAGAAGTGTCTAGGTCCTGCCCCTTTCACGTCCTCTGTTTGAGTCCATGGGATCTAGCAGTCATGAAAGAACATTACGATTTTTTGAATCTGCACTTGATAAGTTTAATAGTCTTATAATGTAATCATATGTTACAGAAATGTCAGCCAAGCAAGGAGCCATAAAATGCTGTAGCCTTAATAGGGATTGTGTCAGTTCTGATTCAGAATTATACAGGGAGGTTCAGGGACCATGAAATAAAAGCGATTTCTCTCCACAGACAATCATGTTGAGTTATTTTTATATTAAGGTGCAGAGTTGCTTAATATAGCGAGTTATAAGGTCCAGCGCCATTCGGATGGCATAGTACCAAATTATCTATTTCAGCAGTATCTAGAATGAATGCTGTGCACAATATGCAAATTTTGGTATGCACAGAATGACCTAAATGTGCAGGATACAACAGCATACACTACACAGAATACTGTATGCCATAATGCAGTGCGCTCAACTTTTTCATTTTTCAGTATGATGAATGAATTGGAAGTAATCTTTTTTCACAGCTGATGTTATAAGGAAAAAAATATCTTTCTTAATAAAAGTTTTTTTTTTTTTTTTCGCAGTTTATATCACAAAAAAAAAAAAATCTCTCAACCCATTTTTTTCTTCCAAAAAATTTGATTAAAAAAATCACAATTTTTATATCCATTATCATGACTGAATGCCACTTGTGACAAGTTAGCATGTACTGTACTATGGTAGTTGAAAATCATGAACAATTCAAATATTTGCAGTGTAAGTCAAAAATTGTGTCATAACGACCGCCATTTATTTTTAATCTTTTGTAATCCTGATGCCTGTGTCTCTCAAATGGAAATTATGCATAGCAGGCAAAGTGTAATTTGATATCCATTGATTGGCTGGAAATCCGTTCAGAGAATGAGGGATTGCAGTTATTGGTATTGATTTCAATAACTAGACTGTTACAATCCATTCAATATGAACTCGCTCAATAGAGTGGAGAAATGAACAATGGTTTCTTCTAATGCCGGATTTTCCTCAGCAGTGTCAGTTAAAGTAAACCCCTGACAGAGCTCCTCGGGGGTTTTATTGGTAAACCCATTCAGCATGCGTATGCTGGGCAGGAAATGATCAGTTAGCTCTAGACCGACTAAGTCAGTTTAAATGGCAGCACGGATATACAAATCATCCCGGTTTAAGGAGCCAATCACGCACTGGTCCTGAGGGACATGATCCAATCCAATAACTGACATTAGTATTGATCTCTTTTGCACGGGTCGTCATTCAGACTTTTCTGTTTCCCTGGAGGTTAGTTCGAGTGACTTGTTACACTGAATCACCACCGAATCATATACAGTACTCCAACACAGTGGATGATTCAAAGCACATTATTGAAATTGTAGTATTTTCAGTTCTTTTTAAATCTGAAGGTCACTGGCTATTGCATTAAGAAATCAGTGTCATTGAAGAAGAGAATTATGGGTATAATGATATATTTTACAAAATTACTTTTTCTATGCACAAGGTCTGAAATTTCAGTCTTTTCACCACACAAAGCTATTGTGTTACTTCAGAAGACAGTTTGTCATTTTTGAGCTTGACAGCCCAGATTATTTTGATTATGATTAAAAAGAAAGTAGCCAATACCTATTTCTCCTTTTAAGTTCCATGGAAGAAAGAAAGTCATACAGGATTGTAATGATAGGATTGATATTTTTATTTAACTGTCCCTTTAAATTCTGGATTTCTTACTGGAAACAGGTGCCCACGCTTAGGCAGCAGGTCACTTAAGTATGCAGACTGTGGGTGAGCATATTAATATGACTATGTATGTGTCAGTGCATAATATGTGCTGCCTGTGTAACAGAATGTGCCGCTAATGTGATCTGTATGCATGTATAAGTGTTTATCACATAGCCTAGAGTTATGATGGCATGTGTCCACCAGACAACTCATGTATGTACAAAAATATGTATCCAACTATCTCTCTCTCTGTCTAATGTATATACACTATAGTGCCAAAAGTTTTGGGACGCCTATACCTTTACATGCACATGAACTTTAATGACATCCCATTCTTAATCCGTAGGGTTTAATATGGAGTTGGCCCACTCTTTGCAGCTATAACAGCCTCAACTCTTCTGGGAAGGCTTTCCACAAGATATAGGAGTGTGTTTATGGGAATTTTTGACAATTCTTGTAGAAGCGCATTTGTGAGGTCAAGCACTGATGTTGGACGAGAAGGCATGGCTCGCAGTCTCCGCTCTAATTCATCCCAGGCCAGTCAAGTTCCTCCACACCAAACTCGCTCATCCATATCTTTATGGACCTTGTTTTGTGCACTGGTGTGCAGTCATGTTGGAACAGGAAGGGGCCATCCCCAAACTGTTCCCACAAAGTTGGGAGCATGAAATTGTTCTTGATATGCTGAAGCATTAAGTGTTCCTTTCACTGGAACTAAGGGGCCAAGCCCAACCCGTGAAAAACAACCCCACACCACAATCCCCCCTCCACCAAACTTTACACTTGACACAATGCAGTCAGACAAGTACCATTCTCCTGGCAACCACCAAACTCAGACTCGTCCATCGGATTTCCAGACAGAGAAGTGCAATTTGTCACTCCAGATAACACGTCTCCAATGCTCTACAGTCCAGTGGTTCTCTATGATATGTTCTTGAGCTATTCTGAAGGCCACATGAATTTTGGAGGTCTGTAGCTATTGAATCTGCAGAAAGTTGGTGACTTCTCCGCACTGTGCGCCTAAGCGTGCGCTGACCCCGCTCTGTGATTTTACATGGCCTACCACTTCGTGGCTGAGTTGCTGTTGTTCCCAATTTCTTCCACTTTATGATACCACTAACAGTTGACCGTGGAATATTTAGCAGTGAGGAAATTTCATGAATGGACTTATTGCACAGATGGCAACTTATCATGGTACCACGCTTGAATTCACTGAGCTCCTGAGAGCGACCCATTCTTCCACAAATGTTTGTATCAGCAGTCTGCATGCCTAGGTGCTTGATTTTATACACCTGTGGCCGTGGAAGTGATTGGAACACCTGATTTGGAGGGGTGTCCCAATACTTTTGGCAATATAGTGTATATGTCGTCATGTCAGTCAACAATAGTGTGTGTCACCTTCGCCTTTTACCCTGCTAAAGTATTAAAGGATAAGTTCACTTCTGAATGAAAATTTCCTGAAAATTTACTCACCCCCATGTCATCCAAGATGTGCATGTCTTTCTTTCTTCAGTTGAAAAGAAATTAAGGTTGTTGAGGAAAATATTCCAGGATTTTTCTCCATATAGTGGACTTCAGTGGGGTTTACCGGGTGGAAGGTCCAAATTGCAGTTTCAATGCAGCTTCAAAAGGCCCCCTAATGATCCCAGATTAGGAATAAGGGTCTTAAAATTAAAATGTATACTTTTCATCCACAGATGCTCATCTTGCACTGCTCTGCGATCCGCAAGCATGACGTAATCACGTTATAAAGATCATGTGTGATGTAGGCGGAAGTACTGATCCAGTGTCTACAAAGCGAATGCAAAGATATAGCTAAACGCCCTTTACAAAAAAAAAAAAAAAAAGGGTAAAAAAAATGATATCAGATGATTTTGAAGTTGGAGGAGAAAATTTGAAGTTTTTTGCCCTACTGCGGTACTTCCGCAAACGTCACGCACGACCTTTCAACGTAGTGCATTGCACAGAGCAGTGCAAGACAAGCATTTGTGGTTAAAAAGTATATACATTTGTATTTTTTAAATCATAATGAAAAATTTCCTATTCCTTGTCTGGGATCATGTAGAGCCCTTTGAAGCTGCACTGAAACTGCAATCCACCCGGTGAACCCCAATGAAATCCACTATATGGAGAAGAATTCTGGAATGTTTTCCTCAAAAACCTTAATTTCATTTCGACTGTAGAAAGAAAGACATGAACATCTTGGTTGACATGGGGGGGTGAGTAAATTATCAGGAAATTTTCATTCAGAAGTGAACTAAACCTTTAAATAATATGTTCTGTATTTCTTACACAATTAGATACAGACTAGAGATTTTATAAACTGCATAGTGCAAAAAAGCACAAAGCGGAAGTGTTTTTTTTTTTTTTTTCTGACATGGTGATTCATTGCATTGTTTGCAGTATTTGCATGGTTGTATTATTTATATTATTTGCTGCTATTGTATATTTATAATGTTTTTGTATAACTGCCAAATTCTCTTTGAGTTCTCCTGCTAATTGAATGCAGCTTATCCCTAATTGGCAATATACAAAGGAAAGAGTGAATGGTTGTTGTAATGTGAGCACTGAAGAATGCACTGAAACGTTTGCTCGTAGTTTGCACACTACGCAGTTTATAAAGTAAAATATTTTTGGTAGATTTTTTTTTTTTTTTTCCAGCTTGGTTCTAATTCAGTGTGCGATTAGCAATTCCTTTGATTGTCTGCACTAATTTTAATTTTTTTATTTTTTTTTGCTCTATGCACTTGAGTGCAACAATTTCTTCTAGTAGATCTCTAATCTCTACCTGGTCCATTAACAGCCTATGTAATAATAACCGCTTAAAAGTTTGGTTGAGGTGTCAGGGAGAAAGACAGTTGGTGCGATGGCTACAAAAATTTATTAGCTGCTGACATAGAGAAAGCGTTGATTCACACACAGCCGTAAATGTACAGTTAACGTGAAGAGCTGCAGTACAGTTGCCTTTGCTTGGTGTTGAAACTCTCACAGCACTGCGTACAGATCTCTGCAGTGGATTAGTAGCTACCATGTATGGCTTTTAGTGGGTAATACCTTTAGGGCAGCCTGTAGTTAAAGGGATAGTTGAATTTAAATCTGATTTAAGTCTGATTTAAGTTGATTTAAAATTGATTTAAGTCTGAATTTAAATCATTACTCAAAACTCACCTGTTTTTTGAATGTAATACCTCTTGATTTGATTCATTGATTGCTCTGGATTATTACTATTTCTCTGAATGTCATGTCTCTTAAGTCCTGTTTTGTAATTTTGACTTGACTCTTTTTTTCTGTTTACTTCCATGTTCATTATTGTTTCTCTCATTACTCGTATTATCTCTTCCTTGTTATGTACACTGTAAAGCGCCCTTGAGCTCTGAAAAGGTGCTATATAAAACTTATTATTAAAACTTATTATTAGTATTATTATAGTCATTGTTTACTCACCCTCATGTTGTTGCAAACTCATTTGACTACTTACATTTAGATCTGTTTCTCACACAAATCTATTGAATGGCTTTAGAAGACTTGGAATATGACACCCAAGCTATATGGTACCAGTTTTATTATACTTTTTGATATGTTAGAGCTTGGCAGCTCTAAAAACATGACATATGGTTGAGTAAATAATGATAGACTTGTCATTTTTATTTTTAGTGAAATATTCTTGGCTTCTACTAGGCTTCAGGGCACAGTGTAGTTTAGACAGACTTTTATTGTCTTTGTTGTCAATGCTTCTGATTCGCTTATCTTACACTTGATCAGAAATGCTAGTCATTGTGATGTTTTCTGGCAATTCCAAAACCTCAGTAAATCTAAAACAATGCACCAGTGAGCTGTGTATTGAGTGTTTGGTGTAAAGTCTGTTTTTAATTGAAGCAAATCTACTCTAATCTTCACTAAGGATGGTGGATTAAGTTATTTCAGCGTGAGAGTGTGAATAAACAGTTCTGTGATAGGGCTGGAGACGCTTTTCCCTCTCTATTTAAAAATCCATTACAGCAAAAAGCCTTTGTGCTGCACAAGTCTCTTTCTGTTTACCCGCTTATTGTTACATCCAGCAAAAGCAGCATGGAGCCACATCTGCTCTATTGAGATGTTCTCGCAAACTGGAGTGTGCCTGGCTGGGTATGGAATTGGGGGACTTTATTAGGGAAAATGAACAGAACAATATAGTTTAAGCGGGCTGAATGATTTAACCCCAAATGAACCCTGTTGTAGTGTGAATGATTATCACTTTAGCCAGGGTACATCGGTCCTCCGTGAGGTCATTGATTTCAGTTGCAGCGTTTGGATCTATACGTGCTTGACAAATGACAGTGGTGGAGTGGGTGCAGGGTTATTCTTGGTTTTGTATATCTTTGTATATATATATATATATTTGCTGTTTTTTGACTATCACTTTAAAATATATAAAATATTCACTGAAGCGAGTAGGTGTGTCCAGACTTTTGACTGGTAATGTATCATAGGAACAGTTTGCTCTCTCATTCATCACTCCACTTTAACACTTATTTTGGTACAAGTGCTAAGTATATGGATCTATATTTTCATCTTACTTCTTGAAAAAAGGGAGGAATGCTATCTGGTGAAATCAAATTTACGATGAAATTGATGTAACCGGGGCAGAATTGGAGATTAATGGAGAAAATAAGCACAGCAGTCGTAATCTAGCCATTAGTTCTTCAAGTCATTAGGCACGAGTCACAGAGTGGCGTTGACAGGATTTCATCATAAATCATTGTAATACGCAAGGGTCTAACCAAAGCAGGTTCATCTTTGTAGCGCCACTGGGCAGCCATCCAGTCATGTACAGCTTCTATCTACTTGAATGAAAATAGATGAAATCTCAAAAACTGTTTGCCAAGTTTGTTTCAGTAACATATCAAATTATGGAAGCTTGTTTCCGCTATGAAATAACAAAGAAAAAACAAGATAATTGTGATTTTTATCTCACAATTCTGACCTTTTTTCTTGCATTTGCAAGTTTATTCTAACTTTATAAACTGTGAGATAAGCCAAATATTTATTAATTATTGTGCAAAATGAAGTGAAATTGCGAGATGTAAACTTGCAATTGCTAGGAAACAAAAAATGTCTCACAAAAGAATTGTGAGATAAAATATCAAAATTACTTTTTTTTCCCATGGCGGAAACAAGCTTTCGTAAATCATGCAGAAATCATAACATTTTTGTTATTATTATTATTCAAAACAGGCTAAAATTGTTGGGTTTCTTTAGAGTTTAGTCTGTAATATGCACCTCACTCTTTTATTTGCAAAATCTCACTTTGTATGACAGGGTATGGCGGCTGTCATACCTTGGCTGCCTGGTCAGGTCAATGCGATTGCTTAACAAAAGAGGAAAAACAAGTAAAGTACCAGTTGTTCTGGGTATCCGTGTCACCTGAGTCAAAGTCTTTGCCTGAGTTCAACGGCGCTGAAAATGTGTCTATTTACAACGTGATTTTGCAGCTTTAAGTATTATAGCTAATGGCAGGCTTTTCTGTTAAAAATAATGACAAATCAGAGGTGTTTAAGTTACTGGTTGTGAGAATCCGCTAAGTATGTCAAAAATGCTGAATGAGTTTGTTTAGTGCAAGCTTGTTTAGAGCATTATAACAAATAAAGTGGATACACTTGGATACACAATGTAAATAAAAGATTCATTGATTAAAATGGGAGGTGTCTTACTCAATGAGTTTGCGGTGAACTGACTGGCAGCTTCAGTGATTATAAAGGAAGTGCTTTTCTGTATAATTTCATTTGCAATGAGAAAAGTTTTTGCTTTTCATGAGACTTTGACTTAATATAATTATGTATTTATACTTCAGTACAAAAAAGTGACACAAATAGACAGAAAGGACAAAAATAGATTTTTAAATGGTATATTGATTTGATAATGTCTAAAAATAAATTCAAAAGCAAAATGTGTGGAGAAAAAAAAAATATATATTAGGGAGTGGAAATGGCCAATAAACCAATAAGTGCTACTCTGCAGCCATCTACTGGTTATATAGTTATTTATTTATTTATTATTATTATGTTTATTATTTTCATTTTAAAACAAAAGTGTTTGTTTTTCACCAAGTGTTAGTTTTCCTATAGGCTACATCGTGAAACTTTTAGTTTTACAAATAACCTTTGATGGTTGACAAATGGGGTCAATCTTGTGAGCTTTGAAGTGCTGGAAAACGTTGTGTGAAGTATTTCATTCTTATAACAGTGGTCTGTAACTGTCTAATTTGCTGGGTTATGATCAAAGCTATGTGATTCAACAAACACTTGTTGTATTTTAAGGTTGGTGCTGTTGTCAACAGCATTTTGATTGTTTTTCTCTTTGCTATTGCTATACCTTTGCATGAATTTCCATTTCATGCATTTCAATTTGTAAAAAGGCTTCAATGTGTGTAGATCTGCTTGTTGTGATATTTGAGGATGGCTGCTGCCGCAGCATGTATATGGCCAGGATTGAATATATATATATATATATGTGGGACTGTCACGTCAAGGGAGTAAGATTTGATGATGTCATCAGTTCGCCTTGGCTTTTGGTGAATTGACACCACTGTCCATAGTCACCATGCTGAGAATCAATACCAGATATCTTTGGAAGGCTCTTAAAAGCATAGCATGGACTTATTTCTCAAGAGAGTCGCTAGTAAGGGGTCTGAGAATGTGTGCGCTCTTGTAGTGCCAATGTTTTCATCTGTAATAATAAAGCATCTTCTATTCTACAGGTACATACAGGTGCTGGTCATATAATTAGAATATCATCAAAAAGTTTATTTATTTCACATTCCATTCAAAAAGTGAAACTTGTATATTATATTCATTCATTACACGCAGACTGATATATTTCAAATGTTTATTTCTTTTAATTTTGATGATTATAACTGACATTATAACTGACAACTAAGGAAAATCCCAAATTCAGTATCTCAGAAAATTAGAATATTGTGAAAAGGTTCAATATTGAAGACACCTGGTGCCACACTCTAATCAGCTAATTAACTCAAAACACCTGCAAAGGCCTGTAAATGGTCTCTCAGTCTAGTTCTGTAGGCTACACAATCATGGGGAAGACTGCTAACTTGACAGTTGTCCAAAAGATGACCATTGACACCTTGCACAAGGAGGGCAAGACACAAAAGGTCATTGCAAAAGAGGCTGGCTGTTCACAGAGATCTGTGTCCAAGCACATTAATAGAGAGGCGAAGGGAAGGAAAAGATGTGGTAGAAAAAAGTGTACAAGCAATAGGGATAACCGCACCCTGGAGAGGATTGTGAAACAAAACCCATTCAAAAATGTGGGGGAGATTCACAAAGAGTGGACTGCAGCTGGAGTCAGTGCTTCAAGAACCACTACGCACAGACGTATGCAAGACATAGGTTTCAGCTGTCGCATTCCTTGTGTCAAGCCACTCTTGAACAACAGACAGCGTCAGAAGCGTCTCGCCTGGGCTAAAGACAAAAAGGACTGGACTGCTGCTGAGTGGTCCAAAGTTATGTTCTCTGATGAAAGTAAATTTTGCATTTCCTTTGGAAATCAGGGTCCCAGAGTCTGGAGGAAGAGAGGAGAGGCACACAATCCACGTTGCAACGCAGCCATATACCAGGAAGTTTTAGAGCACTTCATGCTTCCTGCTGCTGACCAACTTTATGGAGATGCAGATTTCATTTTCCAACAGGACTTGGCACCTGCACACAGTGCCAAAGCTACCAGTACCTGGTTTAAGGACCATGGTATCCCTGTTCTTAATTGGCCAGCAAACTCGCCTGACCTTAACCCCATAGAAAATCTATGAGGTATTGTGAAGAAGAAGACGCGATATGCCAGATCCAACAATGCAGAAGAGCTGAAGGCCACTATCAGAGCAACCTGGGCTCTCATAACACCTGAGCAGTGCCACAGACTGATCGACTCCATGCCACGCCGCATTTCTGCAGTAATTCAGGCAAAATGAGCCCTAACTAAATATTGAGTGCTGTACATGCTCATACTTTTCATGTTCATACTTTTCAGTTGGCCAAGATTTCTAAAAATCCTTTCTTTGTATTGTTCTTAAGTAATATTCAAATTTTGAGATTTTCCTTAGTTGTCAGTTATAATCATCTAAATTAAAAGAAATAAACATTTGAAATATATCACTCTATGTGTAATGAATGAATATAATATACAAGTTTTACTTTTTGAATGGAATTAGTGAAATAAATCAACTTTTTGATGATATTCTAATTATATGACCAGCACCTATATAATCAGCTTTTAGTTTTTTTCTCAGTGGTAGCACATACTAATACAACTAGAGACTTAATTGTCTCAATGGCTTGTTTGAAAACAGTCGGAGGTATTTCCAATTACAATGGAGAAAACGAGAAGTCTTTGCTCCAGAGTAATCAAACAAGAGGTTACAACTAATACAGAAGTTCAACTGCTTCAATGAAATTCTCACCAGTGGAGAAATGCATTAAAACATCAAGCGTAAATTGATGCACAGTGCAGCTGAAAGAACTCACCAGCATCCGATCAAACCACAATCATATCAAGCTGTTTCATCTTTCAATACTGCATTACACTGTGCAGACATTTGGCATCGGTACAAAACTGACAAAGCCTTTCTGATATGATCTGCGTTGACAACAGAAGGTGAACCTCTTTTTTATAGTCTCTGTTTTTCTGTTTCTCTTGCTTTCTGTCTCCCTTTTCCTTCTTTTTCACATATATTCTAGCTTCTTGTTCTTTCAACAACATCTAATACTTCCTAATTGGAGGAATTTAAAGTGCACAGATACAGAGATGGCCACAGACAGCTCTAGTCAGAACATTAACAAAGAAAAGTCAACTGTGATCAGGGACTCAACTTGACAGGCACTTGGTTAAAGATGCAGAACCTCCTCTACTCAATAACACAAGATGCAGTGGGTCTATTAAAGACATAGGGAAGTAAGTTTTAGTGCATTTTGGGAGTGTGAGAGCGGGTGCTAGGGATAACTGAAGAACAAGTGCAGCCCAGGGCATGATAATAGAAGGCTGTTTCTCAGTGGGAGAAATCTAGACAAAATAGCTCAGGAAAAAAAGAGTCAAAGGATTTAAAAAATTATCCTAGGATGAGAGTGACTTTGTGCTTATGTGTGTGAGTGAGAAAGTGAGTGTCTTTACAATAGTATTTGTCTATTTATTATACACTTCCTTTCAAAAGTTTGGAGTCAGTAAGATTTTAAAAAAAAGAAAGAAACGAAATTACTTTTATTCAGTAAAGATGCATTAAATTGATCAAAAGTGATGATAAAGACATTTATAATGTTACAAAAATTTCTATATCAAATAAACGCTGTTCTTTTGACCTTTCTATTCATCTAAGAATCTTGAAAACGTATCACAATTTCCACAAAAATATGAAGCGGCAATTCAGTTTTAACATTGATAATAAGAAATGTTTCTTGAGCACCAAATCAGCATATTTAGAATGATTTATGAGACACTGAAGATTGGAGTAATGGCTGCTGATAATTTTTTTAAAGTACTGTATATAGTATTGTAATATTTTAAAATGCAATAATATTTTACAATAATGTTTTTGCTCTATTTTGTTCAAATGAATGCTGCCTTGGTGAGCATGAGACTTCTTTCAAAAAATTAAAAAAAAATTAAAAAAAATATATATTTTTGAAACATTTCAAGCCTTAAAATCTAATCCATTTGTTGCCTTATAAAAAAAAAAAAAAAAAAAAAAAAGGATTTTATTTATTAAATAATTCTCCAAATATGGTCATACAATGCAGGTGAATTTTATTGAATATGAAACAATGTGGTTCTGTTACTCTATTAAAACATTGTAGTTTAAGTAGCCTGACACAGCAACATTGACTCAACCAATGGCGTGAGTTTGGGGCGGGACTCCCTGTTTGACAGCCAATGGCAAATATTAGTGTTTGAGAAACCTGTTTGAAAATTGTCATAATTTTGCATGCAGCAGAAATTGCTTACTCCCTATAATATTTCATTAATGATTCTACACACACAATAAAAGTTTGCTTTTTGTTGGTCCTGCTTGTATGTTTTGTTGTATTCTCTGTTGTTGTTCTGCGTGTCAATGTTATTGCCACAAAGGGAAAAGAACGCCTCATTATTTGCTTATTAATTAGCATTTAGCAAGGACTTTAGCGCAAAGACAATTGTGAGGGGATTTGGCACAATGCTAATCCCAGCTTGTCATCAGTTCACTGAAGTCCTTAAACTCCCGGAGGTATTTTCTTTTTAAAGGACAAGAAGTTTTTAGCATGATTAGCAATATAAGCATTAAAAATCATTTAGTATTTAATATGCTGATAGATATTTAAATAAGGTCCCAGCTGATTTAGATGGTGAATAGCTTAATGACCAGTTAAATATTTATTACTCACCAATGTGGTATGTTTTTGGTACTTTCTTGCTATTTTTTTCCTGGTTATATTTGCTATACTAGTCAAGCTGGACTACCTGCCCATGTAAAACCAGATAAGAATATCTAAGCTGGTTAACCTAACCATTCTAATGGGCTTAAAAGTGTTAATTTATGTGTTAATCATTTACTCATGTAAATGTTTTAGTAATTTTGTTGTACCCTAGTGAAAAATAAATGTACTTAATTGTATTTAAAATACATTTATTTCATAAGTATACTAAAAATACATTGACATGTCTATGTACTAAGTGAAAATACACTGTAAATGTAGTTGTTTCATGCTTCCATCAGGCACAAACTTGGTTCACTACAAATTAATTTGTAAAGTAAGAAAGATCTCACCTAATATGGCAGAGACAATAGTTGCGTCCCAAATGACGCACTATACACTATGCACTTATACACTATGTACTTGTGGTATTTAAAGTGCACTTTTTCTTTTTGGAATTTTCAGTGTGAACGCACTACTACACTATTTGTACTTAAAAACGTCATAGAATAGTGCATAAGTACGCGAATTGGGACACACCTAATATCACATTCCATGTATTAATATTTGTTTGTTCCATCGCCTCTTAAAAGTGTCTGAAGCAGGGGCGTAGTTTGTGGGGGGATGGGAGGGAGGTAACCCCCCCCAATATTCAAAGCCATCAGTTACAACCCCCCCCCAAAAACAATACAACCATACCAACGTTCAACCCCCCCAAAGTTGAAACCAAATCTACGCCCTTATTGTAATAATATGATTTTAACATATATAGGCTACAGTATGAGTGTACGAGTATCAGTGAAGGAGGCTTTGTTTTTAAATGTTTGGTAAGTCAATCTCTCCTCACCTTACTTTCACAGGCTGTGAAATTCACCAACAATCGGTTTTGCTGTACTTTTGCTAAGCAACCGAACTCGCTAGAGTGCACACTATTGGGGGTCTGTGTTGCAGATTTGGCACATTTCTCAGAAGGAAACCTTTAGAGTCTAGAAGCTCACTGCAGCTAAAAACACAAGTCTCACCATATATTTCAAATCTGAAAATGATTAAATTATTTTAAGATGGTGCTCTGTAATTTGTTTTTTAGATGAGACTTTGTTTTTGTTTAAGCCAAAGAAAAATGTGTGGTATGAATTGAAATATCTAGTTTGTTTCTGCTAACAGATGCTCAAAAGGCAGAATTTCCAAACACAACTTGACTACAGTGCAACTATAACAATGAGCGATTTGCAATTAATAAGATTTCAATTGTTTGGGGGGGGTAGTAAAGTGTAATATACAACACTTTAAGTTTACTTGGAATGCCATAGCAATATGTATTAAAGTCATTAAAGTAAAGGATAGTATGACCACAGTATGTTATCAGTATAATATTAATGTATGTACAACACTCGTACAGTGTTGTTGAATTGCAATTGTGATGTCACTAAAATACATTTGAAGTTTCTGCTGAGTGAATTCTGCGTTTCAAAGCTTAAATACAAGAGTAAATGTTTAAAGCGTACTTAAGTATAATTGGAATTGGAACTTTGGTTGAACTTCACCACTGCTTTTGGACAACTAAAATGCATTTAGTACAAAGTTGTTCCAATTTAACAGACTTTAAGTATACCAATTTATAGCATGCCACAATACATTTAGGTCCGGTTTCACAGACAGGGCTTAGACTAAGCCAGGATTAAGCCTTAGTTCAATTAGGGTATTTAAGTAGCTTTTTGTAAACGTACCCTTGAAAAAAAAAGTTACTGGTGTGCATCTTGAGACAAAACAATGGCTCTGACATATTTTAAGATATGTCAGTGCAAGTTACTTTCAGTTAAAACAGCTCAAGCATGCATTTTAGTCTAGGACTAGCTTAAGCTTTATCTGTGAAACGTCTCGGTTACGTATGTAACCCTCGTTCCCTGAAGGAGGGAACGGAGACGTACATCAGTAGTGACCGACGAATTGGGATATCGCTTAGAGAGCCCTATCAGCTTCGTGTAAACTAAAAGAAGCCAATGGAATTGGCGTGCGATATTTGCATAATGCGCACCGCCTCCGACAGGTGTATATAAATAGGAAGCAGATGCAATCGCACTCTGTTTTTCGCTGAGGAGACAACTGGTGTCCGCGCTACAGCGAGGGTACAGAAACTGTGGCGACGGGACGTACGTCTCCGTTCCCTCCTTCAGGGAACGAGGGTTACATACGTAACCGAGTCGTTCCTTTTCAGTCGGTCACGTTCGACGTACGTCAGTAGTGACCGACGAATTGGGATCCCAACTAAAGCGCCACAGTTACGAAACCCCTTCCAGTGCCCAGCGCTGCTGTCTAACCACTACCCACTAAGTAAACTAGACTACACTGGGGAAGCGAACCCGTAAGGGACGCTGCAGAGACCACTACCTACCCAATGGGGGAGGAGTTTACGTGGGAATACACATATGGACTGGCCCGGGGGGCGGTACGCATATGGAGACCCTGGGATGGCTCCACCTGGTAGGGGGAGACTCATCTGACAGGTGACAGCAGAGCTGGCTCTGCTAAGGGAAAGACACGGACTCGGCCCGTAGGGAGTTTTAAAATGTGGAAAATTACACATATGGGACCGCTTACGTAGAGGGGTCACGACATATGGGCCCCAGCCAACAGACAGCGTCAGCGACGGATGTAGGCCTGGCATCAGACACTCTGCAATGTCCGAGCCGAAGGGGGAGGCGGAGGAACTCAACAGGGTTCGCCAGGCGGGGAACACGACTGGAGTGAAAGTATGCACGTATACGGCCAGTGGCGGGAATGGCATTGCAAGCCGACACTTAGAGCGGGTACAACACGTCTACCGACTAGTGGATGCGAGTACACGTGAGGATACTGGCTCTACACGTAGGCTATAAAACCTAGCAAACGTGTTTGGTGTCGCCCAGCCCGCAGCTCTACAGATATCTATCAGCGAGGCGCCATGAGCCAGCGCCCAGGAAGAGGCCACCCCTCTGGTGGAGTGGGCTCTCAACCCGAGCGGGCAAGGCATGCCCTGGGATTCGTACGCCAAGGCGATGGCATCCACTATCCAGTGGGCCATCCTCTGCTTGGAGACAGCCTTTCCCTTCTGCTGGCCTCCGTAACAGACGAAGAGCTGATCTGAGGTCCTGAAGCTTCGCGTTCTGTCCACGTAAACGCGCAGAGCGCGGACGGGACAGAGCAAAGCTAGGGCTGGGTCTGCCTCCTCCGAGGGCAGCACTTGCAGGTTCCCTACCTGATCTCTGAAGGGAGTGGTAGGAACCTTGGGCACGTATCCAGGCCGGGGTCTCAGGATGATGTGAGAATCACCGGGCCCGAATTCTAGGCACGTTTCGTCGACCGAAAATGCATGCAGATCCCCTACCCTCTTCAGGGAAGCCAATGCAACCAGAATAACCGTCTTAAGAGACATTAGTTTCAGGTCGACTGATTGCAAAGGCTCAAAGGGATGACCCCGGAGAGCTGTGAGAACCAGGGTCAGATCCCAAGAGGGTACGGAGGAAGGGCGAGGAGGATTCAGTCTCCTGGCCCCCCTCAGGAACCTGACGATCAGATCGTGTTTCCCCAGGGACTTACCCTCAACTGCGTGGTGATGTGCGGCGATAGCGGCAACATACACCTTGAGGGTGGAGGGAGACAGCCTTCGCTCCAACCCATCTTGCAGGAAGGAAAGCACGGATCTGACCGAACATGATCGGGGGTCCTCTCGGCGAGAGGCGCACCATTCGACGAACAGGTTCCACTTCAACGCATAGAGACTCCTAGTGGAAGGAGCTCTAGCGGAAGTGATGGTGTCTACGACCGCTTGCGGGAGATCACTCAGAACCTCTGCATCCCTTCCAGGGACCACACGTGGAGGTTCCATAGATCGGGACGCGGGTGCCACAGGGTGCCCCGTCTCTGAGTCAGGAGGTCCTTCCTCAGAGGAATCAGCCAGGGAGGGGCTGTCGCAAGGAGGATGAGGTCTGAGAACCAGGTCCGAGTGGGCCAGTACGGAGCCACTAACAGAACCTGCTCCCCGTCCTCCCTGACCTTGCACAGGAGTTGTGCGAGAAGGCTCACTGGGGGAAACGCATATTTGCGCAGACCCGGGGGCCAGCTGTGTGCCAGGGCATCCGTGCCGAGCGTGCCGCCGGTCAGGGAATAAAACCACTGGCAGTGGGCAGTTTCTGGGGAGGCAAACAGGTCTACCTGGGCCTCGCCGAAATGCTGCCAAATCAGCTGGACCGCTTGGGGGTGGAGCCGCCACTCGCCCGCAAGTGGAGGCTGCCGTGACAGCTCGTCGGCTGCACGGTTGAGCACACCTGGGACATGAGTGGCCCGAAGGGACCTCAGATACTTCTGACTCCACAACAAGAGATGGCGGGCGAGTTGCGACATGCGACGGGAGCGTAGACCACCTTGACGGTTGATGTACGCAACGGCCGCAGTGCTGTCTGAGCGGACTAGAACGTGCTTGCCTGACAACAGCTTCTTGAAGCGGGCCAGCGCAAGACGTACCGCTAGCAACTCGAGGCAATTGATATGCCAATGCAGCTGAGGCCCCGTCCAAAGACCTGCCACTGCATGCCCGTTGTACGTGGCCCCCCATCCCGTGGCAGAGGCATCTGTGGAGACCACAGCATGCCTGGACACTTGTTCGAGGGGTACTCCGTCCCGCAGGCAGTTCAACACCGACTGGACGCGCGCCTCGGTGAGACGCGCAGTCCGTGCGACCGAGTCTAGCTCGAGACCGAGATAAGAGATCCTCTGCCCGGGGGCGAGTTTGCTCTTGTCCCAGTTGACCCGAAGACCCAACCGGCTGAGGTGAGCTAAAACCATGTCCCTGTGTTCGCACAACTGCTCTCGCGAGCTGGCCAGGATCAGCCAGTCGTCGAGATAGTTGAGAATACAAACGCCCTGTTCCTTGAGGGGAACAATGGCCGCCTCCGAAACCTTCGTAAAGACGCGGGGTGACAGGGCCAGCCCGAAGGGTAGGACTTTGTACTGATATGCCCGACCCTCGAACGCAAACCGGAGGAAGGGTCTGTGTCGAGGCAGAATCGAAACATGAAAGTACGCGTCCTTCAGGTCTATTGCTGCAAACAAATCCCGGGGACGGACGCATTCGTAAATTCGCTTCTGCGTGAGCATCTTGAACGGCATCCTGTGAAGATACCGGTTCAGGACGCGCAGATCCAGGATTGGCCGTAGCCCACCGCCCTTTTTCGGTACAATGAAGTAGGGGCTGTAGAACCCCGACTTCATATCGGCTGGAGGGACCGGCTCGATTGCATCCTTCGCCAGGAGGACAGCAATCTCCGCCCGGAGAACAGGTACACTGTCCAACGACACCTGAGTGAAGTGGACACCCCTGAAAACCGGGGGACGCCGGGCGAACTGAATCGCATAGCCGAGTCTGATAGTGCGAATGAGCCAGCGGGACGGGCTGGGAAGCGTGCTCCACGCCTCCAGACTCCGAACCAGCGGGACCAAAGGCACCACAGATGCACCGGGGGTGGGGCAGCAAGGCAGAGAGGGACCCGACTCGGACGGCTTGGGAGCGGCCCGGAGTGGGGTCGGACTCTGCGAGGCAGCAGTGTGCATGGGAGACGGCGCACGGGACGCGGTCTGCGCCATCACACTGCCGCCTGCTGGCGAATGGGAAGGGAGCTGCCAGCGGCGAGGGGGGGCCTGGCACACTGGCAGACACACCTTGTTGTGACCTGGAGTTTGAGGAAACTGCTCTTTTTGTGGCAAAGTGGGTACCGCTGGACTCCGGAGAGCCAGCGGCGGTAGATGGACAGATGCCACAAAATCCCCCCGGCCCTCCTCCGGGGGTGGGAGAGCAGATGGAATACTCTCCCGAAGGGCAGGAACCTTCCACTCCAGGTTGCCCGTCTCAGGGCCGAGTTTTCCCCGACCGCTTGCCACCTGGCTTGGCAGAGACGGGCTGGGCACCACGTCCGCGACCGGCACCCTGCTGTTTGGCTGGTGTAGGCTGCTGCTTTGCCGACTTAGCAGGGGCGGAGGAAGATGCAGGCGGGCGCCCTCGGCGACGAGCGGGCTGAGGCTGAGCCACGGGCGGCTGGGTGGAGGCAGATAGCCTCAGCCTGCTTCTGTGCAGCGGAGAACTGTTGGGCACAGCTCTCCACCGCGTCGCCGAAAAGGCCGACCGGAGACACAGGGGAATCCAGGAACCGAAGTTTGTCGGTCTCCCTCATGTCTGCCAAGGCCAGCCAGAGGTGGCGTTGCTGGACTACCAAAGTAGACATCGCCTGGCCAACAGAACGCGCTGTCACCTTCGTTGCCCGGAGGGCAAGGTCAGTGGCAGCGCGCAGCTCCCCAAGCAGCTGTTGGTCAGGACCTTCCTGGGGCAACTCCGACAGCGCTTTTGCCTGGTAAACCTGCAAAAGGGCCATCGCGTGCAGGGCGGAGGCAGCCTGCCCACAGGCACTGTAAGCCTTCTCAGTCAGACCGCCTGAGAATTTACAGGCCCGGGACGGGAGATGCGGCTCACCGCGCCAGCCAGCGGCCGTTGGACACAACTGCATCGCAACAGACCGCTCGACTGGCGGGATCCTCACGTATCCCCTGGCTTCCCCGCCGTCCAGGGAGGTGAAGGCGGACGAGGGACCAGGCCCTGTACGAGCCCTATACGGAGCTTGCCAAGACCTGGTCACCTCATCGTGTACTTCCGGGAAGAAAGGCATTGAGGTGGGATGCTGGGTTTGACCAGCGCGACCCCCCCCCCCAAGTACCAATCGTCCAACCAAGATGGGCCGGGAAAGGGTGGAGGGTTCCACTCAAGCCCGACGCACAAGGCGGCCCGGGAGAGCACAGCCGTGAGCTCGGGATCCGATTCGGGCAACGCTACCGTCCCGGGCGGCAGCGCGTCCGGATCTTCCTCCCCCGAGGACTCAGGCTCACCTTCCGATGCAGCGATCGACATCCGATCCGCCGCCGGCACACCAAAGGTAACGGCTGGACAGTCCGTAGAGGGCCCAGCGGAAACCAACGGTGGCACGATGGGTTGCGGTGCTGATGAGGCGGCAGGGGCCCGAGGAGCGTTTCCGCTCGGCGGGGGAAGCCCTGACCGTAATCCTCAGGTCACCCTTCCTATACACCGCCGAACCGTCATTCCGGCCCGGGCCGGAAAAAACGGTCGAACGGGGCATAGGGGAGGGGACCCCCGCTTCCTGAGACTTCAGGAAGGAGAGTCTCGACCTCAGCACCGCGATAGTCATGTTCCCGCAATGGGAACATGAACCATCCACAAAAGCTGCTTCAGCGTGCTGAATGCCCAAACACGAGATGCAACGATTGTGCCCATCAGCAGGGACCAGGGAACGACCGCACCCATTAACGCACAGACGAAATGACATACTGTCAGGGTTCGTCTGTAAAGCTCTTTTAGAAGGGGAAAACAGTCAACTCGCTCGTGCCGAAGCACACAGGGAGTGACGCGATGTGCCAGGTACACCACTCCCTGGACACACCGAGGAACCGGCCCAAATCGCAACACACACTTCACTCTTATGGTGCGTTCACACCGGACGCGAATGAAGCGGTAAGCGCGAGTGATTTACATGTTAAGTCAATGCAAAGATGCGAATTGACATCCTGCGGCGCGATTCGCGCGAATGAAGCGGCGCGAATGACGCGATTCGCGCGAATGACGCGGCGCGAATTGAGCGATTCGCGCGAATGACGCGGCGCGAATTGAGCGATTCGCGCGAATGACGCGATTCGCGCGAATCGCGCAAGTTGAAAAATCTGAACTTTGCCGAATTTCCGCGATTCGCGCGAATGACGCGATTCGCGCGAATCGCGCAAGTTGAAAAATCTGAACTTTGCCGAATTTCCGCGCCGCGTTAACCAATCAGGAGCTTGCTCTAGTAGTGACGTGACGTAGCGAGCTGAGGCAGAAATTCGAAACAACAATGGAGGACAAAATCATCGTCGCTGTACATCTTCATACATTTATAGAAACAGAAATAAAAAGGATTGTGTTTGAAAGAAAGTGAGTGAGGAGGTCGGACAATCTGATAAGTTGTAAAAAACGGTCTTTACTCAATTTGAGCTATATATATACATATATATAAATACATATTAAGACTACAAGCCAACTAAAGACGACCAATTGAGCTTATTCGCTGTAATTTACAATTATTTCCCCACTGACAAGTTGTTTTTATTCAGAGGAAGTGTGTAGAAAGCAGTGGGAGTGTCTGGGACACATAAAGGAGCGGGAGAGCCCCTCTCATGACGCGAATTCGCGTCTGTTGTGAAGGGATTTTCATGCGCGAATGAAGCGAATGTCACGCGCGAATGAAGCGAGTAAATTCAAAATGTTCAAGTGTCCAACTACGCGCGAATAGCGCGATTTATTCGCGCAAGTCGCGTCTGGTGTGAACACAGCATAAGGAGTGTGCTGTGAAAACAGCAGTTGAGAGCTATAGCTCGGATCCTCGGGAGCTCGCGACCTCGCTGTAGCACCGTTACACCGGCACACACGGCTTGCTGTGAATCCTCTTCGAGGCAGTTTAGTTCACACAAAACAGTCTTCTTAAACAGGACACCACTGAATGGCTCCGAAGTGAAAGACAGAGTGCGATTGCATCTGCTTCCTATTTATATACACCTGTCGGAGGCGGTGCGCATTATGCAAATATCGCACGCCAATTCCATTGGCTTGTTTTAGTTTACACGAAGCTGATAGGGCTCTCTAAGCGATATCCCAATTCGTCAGTCACTACTGACGTACGTCGAACGTGACCGACTGAAAGGGAACTGGGGGTTAGTTATACTAAAGTCCATATGAATAAATTGTACTTAAGTATATTATTTCTTCACTAGGGTATTTTTGTCATTTTATAAAATAAAGTCTATAGTAGGTTATTATTTTTATTTTATGTAGTTTTAGTTAAGTACTTTAAACTCACTGTAAAAAAAATAAAATAAAAAAAATGTTGGTTTAACTTAAAAAAAGTAAGTTACCTGGTTGCCTTAAATTTATTTGAAATTAAAGAGTTCATTTGAAATTAAAAATTTGAGTTCATACACCTTGAGTGCGATATTCTAAGTCTTCTGAAGTCATTTTATAGCTTTATGTAAGGAACAGTAGTCTTTTCCCAATAACAATCTTCGTTCAGCTGTAACTTTTTCAGTGCATTTTTGGGATCAACATCTTTACAAGTTTCTATAATAAGACAAGAAAAAGGAAGGCTGGAACTGAAGGACACTTGAAGGACACCTCATGAACACCTGTCATATTGTCCTTTTAGCATCCTGCGTGGACACACACACACACACACACAATATCTCAATGAGCGTTAACCTCTCCGAGTTGCTATATTCTCTGAGTAAACTTCTAAAGACCTTCCGTGTCTTTTCATTTTCTGCCTTGACTGTGTTAAACCCATTAGTGATTCTCTGACTTCAAAACACTCCAGCCATTGGGTACTGATTAAAGTCGCATTGCTTTTAAGAGAGGCCATCTACAGATAGCTTATCAAGTCAGAGAGCAGAAGATCCTTTACTGTAGGTTACGTGCATGAATACAAATGGCTCTGGGCAGGAAATGCTGTGCTATTCCATATGACTTGCTGGAGCATTTCACACAAAATGTGTTTGTCTTTTCTAGCAAAATAAATGGAAAATGCTTTTTAGGCTGCAATAGAGTCAATTACAGAAGAAAAATGTGCTTGCCATGGGACCCTAAGCACTGTAAAAAGAAATGCTTTGGGAATGATTAGAACACTTTTTTATTGACACTGTAAATTTGTTTTACTGGGGCAATGAGCTGACACCGGGAACAAAAGACTTGAATAGTCAACAGCTCTTACTGTTGCAAACTTCACTAGGCATTCATTGTTAGTTCTTGCACTGTTTAAAGTCATTTTAAACAACGGGATGTGAGTGAAACATGGTGAAACCGCTTTTGAAGTAGTTAGTAAATTAGTATCTCGATGGATATTTGCACGATAAGATGCGCACACTCCTGGTTAAATGGCCTTATATATTGCAATAAATCCACTGAGCACAGTCATCGGGCCTAATGACTCCCATGAGATGGCTGCACATGTCATTATGGATTTCTCATCATGTTATGACAGTTGGCAAAGGACATTGTGTTGAGAGTAGGTATCCGTTCACTTTCTCAGAATGTAAACCTGGTTGACAAGCTTTAAAAAGCTTTTGAGCTCAGGTTTTTTTGGATAAAAAATAGTTTCTAAATGGAAGCACAGAGTGTACTTTTTGTTGTTGTTGTTGTTGAGACCAGACCAATGACATGCTGAATGTATTGGTACTGATGTACTTTTATGGCAGCTGTCCTGTGAAGTGGCCATTTCTTATTTTGGTGATATTGTGACATTTTATGCAATTATTTTATTTCAGGGAGTTCCTCCTGATGCATCAAACAATTTTACAGTTTTTGTGACTGATGTGCCTGCAGGGTGCAATGTACTATATTAAGTATTTGGCCTGGATCGCTCCATATTTTAAAGTTGTAAAACATCTTTTGTAACTGATACATGGGTCAATGATGTGACACCTAAATTTTCTGTCCAGTTGCATTTTTTTTTTTTTTTTTTTCACTTAAAATTTGGTTTAAATGCATAAAAAGACACCATGTATATGTAGTACCTCTCCCGTACATGTACTCACTTTAACTTTTCAAAAAACATTAGTTATTTGTCATTTTCTTTTAATTAATGTGTCAAAATATCATGTGGTGCGACCGTCTGGCCATAACTCCTGTTTTGGAAATGTCTTTGAAATTAGGGCTGCACGATTTGGAGAAAAAATCTAACTGCGATTTTTCTGGTTAAAATTGCGATTTGAAATGCGATTTTACAAAACAAATGAAAAAATATATATTTATATAAACAATACCAGACTTTTTTTTTTTTTTTGTTTGTAGGGCTGCACAATTTGGCCCGACATTTTGTGCTAATATATTATTTTGACTAATTATTTTTATTGCTAAATAAAAATATTAAACCAAATAAGAAATATTACTGTTGTAATAACTTTCATTATTAAAGTATTTAGCATTAGTATTTAATTATAAATATAACTATAATAATTAGAAAATAATATTTAAACCTTGTATGACAAAATGTGGGGTTACCTGTTAACATGCAAGCAGTATGTCTATAAATCATTAGAAAGGTCTAAGGATTTATCAAATATTATATTATCAGGATAAAAATGTATTCAATATGAACTATGTGCCTCTTCTGCATCCACTGTGGGGGAAAAAACCTGTACACTTATGTACGCTGGAGAAAACATATTAATTATGTGTTTCCTTCAAAGTTCTTTAGAGAGAAGGTATAAATGCTTCGATTGATTAAACATGAATAAAATAAACAGACGACTGCAACAATACATGGTTTATATGTTTTCTTCAAGCCTTCTCAGGTATTTCTGTAATAATAAAGTATATTTATAATCCAATGCTAATAAAAATGCTATTTCAAAAACTCAACTGATGTTATGAAGTGAGTTTGAAGTAAAAACACATTACATGTTGTCTTTTGTTAGAAAAGAAGTTCATAAAGGCTTCTCATTTTTGGAAAGTTTGTATATTTGACGTGTGTTGCGTTTTCTAATGCAGTGCTTTCAGATGGAGCGTCATTTAGCTACTACTGATCACAGAGCAGCTCTTCGCTAACACGCTGTGTACATATTTATATCATTAAAAATCGCAGCCTTTGCAATGTCATAATCGCACTAAGCCAAATGGCGATTTCGATTCAATTACGATTAATCGTGCAGCCCTATTTGAAATTACTCTAAATTTATTCAAATTAATTTTCTGCATTAATTGGCATGATTTCCAATGTGTTTTGTAATCCTGTACAAAATTGCAAAGGATTCGTTTTTATATTTCCATCATAATATACAAACAAACTTTGTCCAATGATGTCCATTTTATGAAATATCATGTGGTGCGACCATCAAAAAATGACCACATTGGGACTTTCATGTTGAAATCCATTCAAAGACAGGAAGTTGCATCATATACCAATTTGTGAAGGAACCATGGAAGCAGCGAGCAGGTTTGTAACTGTCTTAAATTGGGGGAAAAAATAACCCTTTTAACTGCTGGTATGTAGTTCCCACATCTGGATATCATGTGGTATGACCTAAAAAAAACAAACAAAAAAAAACAATGAATATTGAGTTATTTCTGCAAATATATACTTTTATTACAAATTTCATAGTGACCTTTTGTGGGAAGCTAGCTTGTTTTGTTTAGGTGGCCAATTCTGTGCCTGTAAATTTTGACTGAATTCGAAAATATCATGTGGTGCAACCAATAATAGCAATAACTGTATTAAATGAAAAATAAAATATCTAATTTCTGTGGCTGAAATATGAATCACTTATACAGCATGCTTAAGTGAATGGTATTTTAAAAACATTTTTATCAGTTTTATGCCATTTACAGGAAAATAAGTGTTAAACCATTTAAGAAGGCAACTCTGAAGTTATAGAGCAAAAATATAAGGTCATTCTTTACAGAATCTCAAACAAACTGCAAATACTTTGTTTCTAAACACTTTAATTACTGAGAATTTAAGAACTTACTGAGAAAAAATGTTAAGCATGTTAAGGAAATGGATTCATTTTAAGATAAATCACGGTCACACCATATGACATTTTTTAAGGCTATGGCCAATTCATCTAGATAAAAAAAAAAAGAAAAAAAACATTAAAATCACTTGATCTAAAATTTTAATATGGATTTATGTGTACACAACATTCGTAATCTTTGAACAATTGCAATAGATATTATTTTTTGTATTTTAAAATTGGCCTGTCGAAAATCCTTATACGTCATTGACCCATATATGTTTGCATATAAATATATAATCACACACACACACACACACACACACACACACACACACACACACACACACACACACACACACACACACACACACACACACACACACACACACACACACAGCAATATAAACACAGCATGGAAAAACAGAACAAAATCTTTATCACTAACTAAACCATACATATATACAGTATATATAGTGATTTAGGTTTTGTTCTGTTTTTCCATGCTGTGTCTACATTTATATTTGTTAACTCCTTAGTAATATAACATTTGCAAAATCTGCACCCACTGTTCAATGCCTGCAGGGAAAAAGATGAAACTTGAAATTAAAAATGTTCTAAAGTTTGACATTTTATTTGGGTAGCTATCTATTATATCCTGTTCTCTTTATATTTGCTTTCTTTTGCCTTCAAGCATTTTTATCAAACATGGGGTTTCATTTTATTTTTATGTTGATGATACTCAATTTATTTGCCCTTGAAGCACAATCACATAAAAAAGTTTAAGTCATGGTTTTATTTAAATTTTTAACATCTCAATGAGAGCAAAACAGAGGTTGTTGTGTTTGGGCATTCTGCCTGCATCGCTGATTGTGACTTGGGTGATTTGGTCCCCCATGAAAAACATGAGTGTCATTTTTGATTCTTCACTCAAATTTGATGAACAGATAAATATTGTTGTCAAATCCAGCTTTATCCAATTACCATTGTTATCTAAGGCTGAGTTTTTTATATACTTGTGCAGAGTTTGAGAGAGTGATACATGCATTTGTGTCATCTCAACTTGATTGTTAATATTAATACTAATACTAATATTCTAATATTAATTGTCTTCAATTAGTTCAAAACGCAGCCGCCAGTCTTCTGACCAGCTCCCGGGAAACATTATGCTCCTTGCACTGGCTGCCGGTCCATTACAGAATTAATTTTGTTTTTTTATGCTCTAACAGGATTGGCACCTCAGTACCTCTCAGACATTCTTAATCATTCATAATTGATGTACTAAAAATGGAAAAGTTTCACCTGTGTGTTTTTTTGTATATAGATCACAACGTTGTCAAAATGATCCGCGTTCACAGGGTTCTGCAAAAATAATCAAGAACAGTGTATTATGCATGCCAGGCCAGTAGTTGGCAATGTCACTTTGGAAAGAAACACTCTGCACCTATAAGTATACTTCACTTTTTACGCATACGAGAGGGTCAGCATGTTGTACGCACACCGACTGATTTTGTACTTTGTACACGCAGGTCACATATGTGAATTAAATTTTTTTTGCAGTAATTAGTTTATCTACAAGGTGGCAACCGTGCCCTGTGGCCATTGATTCACAAGGTAGTCAAAGAAAACCTGCATAAACAGAACAGACCAGAACGCATGCAAGCTACAGCGACATTGGGGTCCTATATAGATGACAGATTGTGCGAAGAGGTTAGAAAGTACCCTCATTTGCACAATGAAAGAATGTAGCATGTAAGTATAGCATGAATGAATACAAATATATTTACCTGGGTTGAGCGATTGCTCAAAACTGTGCATGCGTCCAACACCTGTGTATATGTATGAGTCAAGTGAAGTATACTTTGCAAAGCTGTGTGTTCGACCGTGCGTATGCATAAAAAACGAAGTATACCCAGGGCTTTAGACTGAACATGTAATACGCATTCACATTGAACAGCCAAAACGCATAGTTTGTAGTTGAAAAGGGCGATGTCTAAATGGCCCCAAAGTTAAATCCTCTTGTTAGTGTTTTGATGTCTCTTCCTCTATTGCACTGTGGTCTTTATAGTGTTGTTTATGCAAATGTAATGTTTTTTTTTTTCTATTTTAGTCTAGCACAGTGGTCAACCACTGTTGTAAACGGGTGTGTCTCATACGTCCTGAAAAGTGAAGCCGCGGGCTCTTTGATCGCCCCCTAGTGGCTGGATGCAGTACAAGTCATAAACCCACCCTCTCAATGCAAACTAATGGCACTTGTCAAAATAACAAAAAAATTAATTACACATACAATAAAAATTTCCGAAAGATGGTTTTGGTCATTTAAGGTAGTTGTTATCATGCTGATATATATTCAATAGTTCATTTTTGTGATCAGTTTGATTTTTGCAAGCAATTTGGTGCTATAGAAACGGGGCGTGTCGTCACGATTTAAAGTTGATTGACAGCTTCTCTGAGGACTGTCGGAGCTTTGAGGGGAGATTGAAGATGAATAAATAACTATTATTTTTCGATTTCTGTCTTATTTCTCACTGACAAAAGTTGTTGTTCAGCAGTAAACTGTCCTAACCGACCTACAGATCTGACGGATCACTGAGTTTTTTTTTCGGTCACGTTAAATGTGGGCTTTATAAGCTAAATGTTATTAGTCAAGATAACACGGCTAATGTTAGCCATGACGGAAAAAGCAGGTGATCATAATCTGGCAGTTACTAATTATCTTTATGGATAAAATAATAATTATCAGGACAAAACTAATCCTACTCTGGTTAATTAAAGAGCACTGTCTAACGTTACAGCAATCGATCTGCTGTAGAGTTAGTTCAACTTTACCGTGGTTTCAAAAATATTATTGCTCTAGAAACAGAATATTTTTTCACAAGTATAATTTTAATTTGTGTATAATTAATTTATTTAAAATACATCAATTACGATATGTTGTTTTGACCTAGTTATGAGTAATTTAGTTTAAAACTGAACAATGTGCATTAATAAACATTCAAATAAATGTAAATTCCTCATTGCCAGATGTAATTAGCATCATTTAAGCCAAATGAAAAAGGGAGGAGGAAAAGAAAAATATAATAAACAATAGATAATAAAACAAATAGGTGATCTGATCTTGGTGACGCAGACGTCTGGGCGGAAGTTTGATACCGCGACTCCGCCTCCGCCTCCGCCTCCTAGTTTCACTGACGAGTCTTTCTGCGCATGCCCAGGTTCCAACATGTCAACGCCCATCATCGTCCGTTTTACCTTCAGTTCATTACAATGGAAGGAAGCGGCGTTGCGTCGTCCATCTTTTTTTACAGTCTATGGTTGTAAAGTGACACTTTAGAATAGTGAACACATATTTACTATTAATTATGACTTTTCCCTCAATACATTTCTAATTTACTGCTTATTAATAGTTAGTAAGTTTGTTGTTAAGTTTAGGTATTGGATTTAGAATGTAGAATATGGTCATACAGAATAAGGCATTAATATGGGCTTAATAAGTACTAATAAACAGCCAATATTCTAGAAATATACATGCTTATAAACAACTAGTTAAATGACCCTAAAATCAAGTGTTACCGAATATGCAAACTTATAAGCAGAACTGTATGATAATGATATTTTACATATTCTTGCTGTCTCTTAATATGGATCTGTATTTGCTCAGGGATTCTATGGCTGTGATTCTGCTGGTTTTACTTTGCTCATGAGTAATAGACTGCAGAGGTCATTTGTCATCATAATCACTCGTGAGCCCTTTTTCAGTGTCAGGAGACCCAGAGTTCAGCCGTGCCTTCACTCTGTTGCTTAAATGATGGATTCTCTCTTTATCTCTACCATATTTTTCTTTTTGCTTCTCTGTCCTCTGTTTGTTCTCTTCTTCTGACTTCTTTCTTGGCATTTGAATGTTAAAAGCGTTTTGGGACAGGGTCAGTGGGTCACTGTATGTATTGTAAAAAGGGTGATCCATCTGAGATTAGACAGAGAGGTATGTCGAGCTATCAGGGAATATAAATAGCAAAAGAAACCAAAGGAGAAGTACTGATGGGGAAAAACAGAAACAGGTGGAACGTTTGAGGGCACCTACAAGTGTCTCATGAAGCTGAACGAAGATAGTCTGAGAAATAGAGAGTAACATTCATGCTCCATTAAGTTCTGATATAGAAAGTTCTGAGGTCAAGTATTTATGTTCTACTTATTTATTATGTGAGTTTATGGAATACTATATTCTGATTGTCAATATTGGCATTAATTGGACATATATTTGTATAATAAGCACTAAATTGCATATTTGGCCATTTTTTATTGCAATGTGCTACTTTCATCTCTGTGTTGTCTCTTTTCATATCAAGCTTTTCATACCAAGTAATGATTTTTTCATAGTTTTGGGGTGGGGTGGTTGTAGTTTGCCTGAAAGACTTAATTTTAAATATTAATTTTAATATAGTGAGTATAATACAGTAGCTTTAGAGGGTTAGTTCACCAAAAATTAAAATTCTGTAATAAATTACTCACCCTCATGTCGTTCCACACCCGTAAGACCTTTGTTCATCTTCGTAACACAAATTAAGATATTTTTGATAAAATCTTATGGCTCAGTGAGGCCTGCATTGAGAGCAAGTTAATTTAGACTTTCAAATGCCCAAAGGTGTATATTTAAAACAGTTCCTGTGACTACAGTGGTTCAACCTTAAAATTATGAAGTGAAGAGAATATTTTTTATTCAACAATATCTAGTGAAGGGCGATTTCAAAACACTGCTTCCTGAAGCTTCAAAGCTTTACAAATTTTTTGTTTCAAATCAGTGGTTTGGAGCATGTATCAAATGATCTCATACTGCCAAAGTCATGTGGTTTCAGTAAATGGGGCTTCGTTACGTCATAAGTGTTTCGAAATTTCAGTGGTTCACGTGACTTTGGTAGTGCTCCAAACCACTGATTCAAAACAAAAGATTCGTAAGCTTCATGAAGCAGTGTTTTAAAATCGCCCTTCACTAGATATTATTGAATAAAGTCGTTATTTTGTTATTTTTGGCACACAAAAAGTATTCTCGTCACTTCATAACATTAAGGTTGAACCACTGTACTCACATTAACTATTTTAAATGTATCTTTAGTACCTTTTGGGCATTTCAAAGTCTAAATGAACTTGTTTTCAATGCAGGCCTCACTGAGCCATCGGATTTTATCAAAAATATCTTCATTTGTCTTCTAAAGATGAGCGAAGGTCTTACGGGTGTGGAATGACATGAGGGATAATAATTAATGACTGAATTTTAATTTTGGGCGAACTTAACCCTTTTATAGATGATTAGAAGCTTAAGGGTCTTCAGAAAACACTGCTTGGAGGAACAAGTTATCTGAAAAAGACATAACAAAAAAATTGTCATCAATTACTCACCCTCATGTCGTTCCAAACTTGCAAGACTTCATCTTCGAAACACAAATGAAGATATTTTATCTTCAAAACACAAATGAAGATATTATTAATGAAATCTGAGAGATTCCTGTCCCCCAATTGACAGTCCATGCAACTACATCTTTGTTCATAATGAGATCGTAAAACTATGTAGATATGAATCGAGAGGATTAGTACAAATTTTATGAAGAGACTGGATCGCTTAATGCAATGAACAGATTGAATTTATTCTTTTATTCACATAGAAACACTGATTAGCTAACATAAACAGAAGCTCAACCATACCTGCTTGACTTGCGAGAACAAACCTCATTGGTTCTTGCAGAAGCTCAAATGTGCTGCGTAACCAACGAACCTCATTAGTTCTCGCATGTCAAGCAAGCATGCTTGAGCTTTCCTTTACCATAACTGATGTGTGCGTTGAAGAATGTTCATATGTGAATATAAGTCATAATTTGGATTGCAGATGAATAATAATATATATTAGTATTGTAATATTGTTGCAAAGGTCTCAGATTTTTTTTTTTTTTTACGTGTTAATGGACTATTTATCATAGCAGAAACATTAATCTACAAGAAATATCTAATCAATGTTTCATGTCCAAGTGTTTTATTAAGTATGTAGTCTTAATCATGATACCACTCAGCTTAGGGAAAATATTGGATGGTTGGTGTGTTGTGATTTGAAACTATCAGTATTACAGTTCAAACACAGCAACAGTTGGTGAAAATGCAACCAACATGAACATAATCATAATTACCTAAACAGACTTGATACATTTACATCCATTTAGCAAATGTACCATCATGTTGAATAATTATCAGAGACACAAACATGAGATAAATTAGAGTAGTCATGATGTGGACGCAACAGATCTTCTATATTGAGTGAGCCATATTCAGCGAGGATCTACAATCACTGCATGAAAGTAATTGGTTCATTAAATGTGAATGGCTGCCGCTCAGTCTCTGCCAAATTTTAGTAGTTTGGCACAGGTCTGCAGCTCCTAATGGACTGGGATACCACGAATGATTAATAAACATAATTTATATAATATCTAATATCTCTGCATTTTAGCACCCACCTCAGAAATATTCATTAGCATGCAAACTATTGCATATGGTGCTTTTCCACAGGACTTAACTTGCAATTCTGGCATAAACCCATTACAACTGAAGAGGAAATAATGTGTGGGAAGTTTTTTGCTTCTATTTTACAAGTCCCTGTAATTTACAGAAAGAGGCTCTGTGCTCAGCAAACACTTCCATTATGTGAGGAACAGATAAAGCTTGGCAAATATCAAAGATTTAATAGAACATGTTGTATTCTCATTTCTTTTCTTATTTCTGTTTTAATTTGTGTTTGTAGCTAGTGTAAAATCAGCATTCGGAATCTGTACATGTGATGGACATCCAAACACTTTTTGTTGTTATAGGTCCTCTTCTGTTGTCGTAGATAAGCATATAAGGTGTCATCGCTGTACTTTTCCTTACAGTACAACCCAATATTTATCTGGTAAAAAATGTTTTTTCGAGGTCTATTGTGTTGATATTCAGAGCATGTCAGGAGGGAGAAGTACTTTCCGTAGTTTCCTCTTCTCTGCGCCAAAATGTGCCAGTGCCAAGAAAACCATTAGCTTGACAGTGTCCCCCAAAATGTGTATTAATATACCTCCATTACCTTTTCCTCTCACACGCTTTCCAGTTGTAGTGGAGTGCCACAGGAAGTGTTTTTTTTTCAATGGCTGGCTCTAGCACATCACAAACTACGGCATCGCCGTGACTTTAAGTGCAAGTGTGTAAGGGGGCGCTGAGAGGGATGGTGGGGGAAATAACATAGACAAATAACTTGCAGAGAGAGAAAGAGATGGAAAGAGAATCTGCAAATGATTGAGTACTGAGACCAAATGGACTACAAAAATGAAAAAAAAAAGTATTTTTGTAATATTGCAGCCATTTGCTAAAATCATTTAAGTTCTTTTTTTTTTTTTTCCTGAAAAACTGAAATATCACATGGTCCTAAGTATTCAGACCTTCAGTCCTAAGTACTCAGTATTTAGTAAAAGAACCCTTTTGATCTAATACAGAAGCCACTCCTTTCTTATTTTAGCTGTGTGCTTAGAGTCATTGTCTTGTTGGAAGGTAAACCTTCGGCCCAGTCTGAGGTCCTGAGCACTCTGGAGAAGGTTTTCATCCAGGATATCCCTGTACTTGGCCGGATTCATCTTTCCCTCGATTGTAACCAGTCGTCCTGTCCCTGCAGCTGAAAAACACCCCCACAGCTTGATGCTGCCACCACCATGCTTCACTGTTGGGACTGTATTGGACAGGTGATGAGCAGTGCCTGGTTTTCTCCACACATACCGCTTAGAATTAAGGCCAAAAAGTTCTATCTTGGTCTCATCAGACCAGAGAATCTTATTTCTCACCATCTTAGCAAACTCCATGCGGGCTTTCATGTGTCTTGCACTGAGGAGAGGCTTCCGTCGGGCCACTCTGCCATAAAGCTCCGACTGGTGGAGGGCTGCAGTGATGGTTGACTTTCTACAACTTTCTCCCATCTCCCGACTGCATCTCTGGAGCTCAGCCACAGTGATCTTTGGGTTCTTCTTTACCTCTCTCACCAAGGCTCTTCTCCCCCGATAGCTCAGTTTGGCCGGACGGCCAGCTCTAGGAAGGGTTCTGGTCGTCCCAAATGTCTTCCATTTAAGGATTATGGAGGCCACTGTGCTCTTAGGAACCTTAAGTGCAGCAGAATTTTTTTGTAACCTTGGCCAGATCTGTGACTTGCCACAATTCTGTCTCTGAGCTCTTCAGGCAGTTCCTTTGACCTCATGATTCTCATTTGCTCTGACATGCACTGTGAGCTGTAAGGTCTTATATAGACAGGTGTATGGCTTTCCTAATCAAGTCCAATCAGTATAATCAAACACAGCTGGACTCAAATGAAGGTGTAGAACCATCTCAAGGATGATCAGAAGAAATGGACAGCACCTGGGTTAAATATATGAGTGTCATATATATATATATATATATATATATATATATATATATATATATATATATATATATATATATATATATATATATATAATATAAAATATAGTACATTCTAGTAATAATTTATTATTTATTTCAGAGTGAAAACATTTTGAAAACTAACTGCAATTGCAGGACTTGATTGTGCCTCTAGAATAATGAATAAGAGCCAAAGACAGATCATGTTTGATTGCAGCTATCCTGTCAAGTATCCAGTTTTTCTAATTGATGCACCTGATTTCACCTGATTCCAAGTCTATCAGCTGCTTCATTCTGGGCTAAAATTGGATCAAATTCTGCAGGCCAAACTTAAACACTGCCAACTGCCTCATGTTGCTTTGAAATCCAAATCCAAAGCAAAACTTTGAAAAGTCAAATCTTAAAACTTTTTTATGTTCCTAACTGGCAACCAACCTAATGAGATTCACCTTTGCAGCTGGATTTGTTATGATGATCCTTCAGTATGTTCTATTCCTGATTCAGGACTGAAAGATGTGAATATGGCACAGAACCAATGAATGGAGAGTCAGCAAGCACATTCATTAGAAAGGCGAGTATGAAATGAACATGTGAGGAGAAGCTGCAGTGTAATAAGGTACCGGACATGGATCTTTATATTCTCAATGAATAAATTTAAGGGGAGTGAGATAAAACCAGAATACTGTAAAATGGTAAAAATGGAAGAAATGTATTTATCTCATTCTTACTTTTAAAAAGTGTGTAAAAATGTTCAGTTTGAATATAATTATTTTATATTACATTAATTAGATTTTTTGCATTTGCATTTTTGCATTAAAATCTAAAATGTACATGTATGTATTTATTTTTATTTTTTTTGGCAGAGCAAAGAAAAAAAGAGTCTGATAAATAATACCAGTAGCATTTAATATCAGAAGAAATTAAAAACACAATATTGCAGAGAATATTTAATAACAGCCTTTTAAAACCCATTTGAGTTCCCTTGAATTCTTAAAGTCAGCATGAAACAAAAGTTGCAATAGTCTTTTCTTCCCTATTGTGATGTATATCCTAGTGAAATAGCTTCTCTAACAAACAAATATATATATATATATATATATATATATATATATATATATATATATATATATATATATATATATATATATATATATATATATATTATTTTTATTTTTTTTATGGTGGGACTTAATTTTGTTAATGGGGAATTGATTGGATGTTTGTGGTTTGCTATTGCTGTGATCTCATGTGACAGGTTGTTCCGCCAACAAGAGATATCGCTGCAAGATAGAGGGGAATGTTGAAGTTATTTTGATTAAATATTACGATTTGCACAGATAAATCATTTATAATAACACTACAATATTCCACTAAAGACAAGAATTGTCAATTTTGATTTCATGGCGACTTTAATGTCATCAACTAGAAAAAAGTGGCTAACTCCAGAGATATCAATCAAAATATTTGGAATCCTCTAAATGACCAGTTTATTTGGCCTTTTAGATGCAGTGCTAATCTAATTAAGGAGCCTGTGGTGGCAGTGGAGATTAGTTTTCTGATGAGTGTTCATTACAGGGGTCTGAGGGGTGGCCTGGGTCCTACAGGGGCCTGCCCAGGGCCTTTGATCCCTCTTATCCCCTCACACAGGCCGACACGTCTGCTCTCAGATCTCCTTCTCCGCTAGGGCCCAGCATAATCTCTCCATCCCCTTTTAAAACAGGCTTAGCTCATTATGAGTGAGAAAAACCCTTGTCCTGTCCACGGACTGCTGCTGGGGTTAAGCTTATGTGCCAGCTTCCTTTTGGACCGGAGAAGGGAAGATGTTTAAACCCCATCGTCCTTCTCCCCAGCATTTCTTGTCTTTCTCTCTGTTGCTTCCTCTGCAACCTCATGCTGAAAGCTTCCCCTTCTTTTGTTCGTTTTAATCCCAGCAGGCTGCAGCAACCCAGAACTACATAGAGAGACTAACAAAACAGCCCAACACCACATACAGACTCTAGCACAGTAAGAATTTCATATTTATTTAAAATCCCTTCAGCGTTTCTGTTTGATGAATTTCTTTTAGACTAATTGCTATGAAAGTTTTTAGATGGCTTGAGGGCAATACAATAACATAATGACAGCTGTGACGACAGCTCTCTTTTTTACAGTAAAGCAACTTTTATTAAATTATTTCTGACGCTTATTTATTGCAGTCTTTTGAATCATTCTTTGGGATCTTTTAGAATGATTTGTTCAGTGATTTTGATTCTGCAGTTATAGCAGCAGGACTTTGTGTGTTTTGAGTGATTCATTGAATTGATTCATTGATTTCTTTAAAAGGGTCATTGATGAAGAACGTTTTTAAAAGTGTAAAAAAAAAAAACAATGGAGATATAATTAATTTTGAAGTTTTATTTTTTAAGTGTTAACAATGAGATTATGTGGTTTTTATAATCAATTAACACTGCTTTTGTAATTTTTTTACTAGATGGACAAAATTTGTCACCAAAAAAGTAATTCGGTTTAACCACAATTTCAGTTTTACCGAATTACACTTTTGGTTATGCCAAATGACGGTATTTTCAAACAATGCTAACAGGCTGATATCTAGATAGCTAGTTAGCTAGCAATCAAGCATTCTATATTTAGTACAAGTTTTTAATATATTAAAAACTATAATATATATATATATATATATATATATATATATATATATATATATATATATATATATATATATATATATATATATATATATATATTTCCATGTTTTATAGCGGTTGTACCAAATGACCTGATGTTACTATTTTTTCAAATAGTTAAGAGAACCATGTGGTCCTTTGCAGGTGTCTGAATGATGTCACATCCTGTCACATGATACTGACCGCATGACTTAATCCAAAATGGTCCCATATTGGTTATTCCAAATGACATCAATGAAATTAATTTTTCCGGATATTCTTTCACATGACAAAACGACGACTTCTACACATAATTTTAATACCATTTTGCATTATGTTAATATATGATGTTATAAATTCATGCCAGAATAAAAAAATAAATACATTTATTACATTTTAAGATATATTAATCACAAATGAAATGGCCGTATTTGCCTTTGGACAGTTAAACCGAATGACCTTTTGACACTTCAGAAACTTTAAAATACCTTTATATGTAGCAAAATATAATTAAAACCTTTTGGATTCAATAGAAAGAGATCTAGGTGTACTACCTTACATACTTTGGATGTCATATCTTTGTTTTTGTATTATTATTAAGGCCTCTGGACAAAAAAAAAAAGACCCATCACGTCATTGACCCAAAAACATTTTGACTGCATAAAGTATTAAAATAGTTTCATTCCAGAGAGACTCCAGAAATGGTGTTTAAGCATCATAAGGGCATTGGAAGTAAATGTAAATTATTTGTGTACATAAGAAATTTTATTTAAACAGATTTGTTTTGAGTGATTCATTAAATTGATTCATTGATTCTTTAAAAACAATTTGACTGCAAAAAGTATTAAAATAGTTTCATTCCAGAGAGACTCCAGAAATGGTGTTTAAGCATCATAAGGGCATTGGAAGTAAATGTAAATTATTTGTTTACATAAAAGATTTGATTTAAACAGATTTATTCATGCACAAAGAGACTTTGATTATCAAGAGACTTTGATCTGTAGTTGTGAAATGACTTTATAGTTTCGTTTTTTATAAAATCTAATTGTTTAAAATGTGATAATGTCTTACATTCTTTATGATTCTACCAAATCCACAAAGGCACATTATAAGGACTTGTACTGGTTTAATTGCTCGCCTCATTAACAGAATCGTGATGAATCATTAGCTTTTCTAATATAAGTGAGGCATCTTTTCCTGTTTAGAAAATGGCTGGTCCCACATTGCAAAACACTCTTTGTCCATTGCATTCACTAGAACACTGTGCAATATTCTGTGACTATAGTAATAGCCTGTAAAGCTCTTAGTTGAAGTTCGTTTACTTTTTTCCTTGATTTCTCTCAAACAGTTTCACAGACTAGTGTTTATCGACGTCTATTGATGTGTTTACCTGTAAACAACAGCAGCCTCATGTCCCTATTGTGCTTCCTCCAAGGATTGCGCAAAAAATCAGTCATGTTGGCAGGTTACACGTGTAATACACGTGAAAGGAAGGTCAGATCTAATAGCATGATCTTCCCCATATACACTTTCCCATCACCCAATCCTACTAAAATGAGTTCCCCTTCTTTAAGACTGATGCTCTGTTGCTTGGATACAGTGTAAGTCAAGATAGATGGATTATGTGAGTGTCTTCTCTGACTCCTCCATTGATCGTCTCTCTCTCTCTCTCTCTCTCTCTCTCTCTCTCTCTCTCTCTCTCTTTCTCTTGATCAATCAGGCCCTTTGATATAGTATTGCAACAGTTTAAAGTTCACCACTTTCAGCCCGCTCTGTATCAGAGACAATCATTGAACGATTCTGTTCTTTTGCCGTGCCTTCAGAAACATTATCTCATTTTTTAAAGATGCATGTAATGAATCCACTAACTAACCAAACTAACAAATTTGCATTCCTTTTTCTTTTTTTCTTTTTGAGATTCAGGGTTACCACTGTCTTGGTAATATTGGTAATCTTGAAATATTATGTTTTTTATACAATATCGTATATACAGAAAAAAAAAAAAAAAAAAATATATATATATATATATATATATATATATATATATATATATATATATATATATATTAGTGGTGGGCCGTTAATGGCGTTAACGTGCTGCGTTAACGCGAGACTCTTATCGGGCGATAAAAAAAATATCGCCGTTAATCTATTCTCAAATTGGGGTTGGGAGCTGGGTCTATACTACACAAGCTATGATGACTGTCACCTTGATATTTTAGCGCGGATGTATACCTAGTCGAACTGACCCTTCGCAAAGACCCGCCCCCCTTAGTTACGGTTGCTTTGTCCGACAAGCCGTGGCGCTGTCACGCGCCACACACAGTGATTAATGCATCACGGAGCAAAGAGGACACTGACGTGCACGTCGACAGACAAGACAGAGCAGGTAACTTATGATATAGTCCCAGCTTTAATACTGTGTAGTTTTTTAAGAAATTCAAACAATAAAACCTGTTTTCTTTAATGTGTCGTGACCATGGTCGTGAAATATTGCTGTAGCGCCTCAGCTCAAGAGGCTCATAAACCGATCATCTCTTACTACGAGTCCATTTATAGCAGCAAATAACCATGAATGAACATGAGAATCAATGTTGTTTCAAACGCGGAAAGATGTCAATATACAAAATATAATATACAAAAGTTTAACTCCACCGAGGTTAATCTTCTAACTCCTATCTGCTTTGTCGGACAAAATGGCGGATTACTTTTAGTCATTTGCTGCGTCCCAATTCGCCTACTTATACGCCCTAAAAGTATGTAACGTACTCTTTCTGTGAACAAAAAGTACTTACTTTTGAGTGTGTAGCAAAAGAGTAGACAAGCTTTGGGACATACTATCACGTCATACAATTGCGTCTTTGCTCTCTGTCGCATCCTGTCACCGTAAACTGCCCTGTCAATCATCTTACATCCTCCATATTTAATTTAGCTAATTTCCTATCGTATCGGAGAGAAATGCAGCACGTTGATTTGCAGCCGAGGCTTTCATGTGGAGAACTCTCCTCATATTAATGCATAATGATGCATTTAAAAGTTAATGGCCAATCAGATCTTTATAAAAGTCCACATTTGCAGATGAAAAATAACACATATAACATTAAATAAATATTTTCTATCAGTTTGAACTGATTATTAGTCACTCAAACAACCTCTCAACGTCGATCGTGCATATTCGCCATGTTTTGTATTTAACACTTTTTACTCGTGTTTGTAGTTCTGAACTGAATCCTCATACAATGCGCAATGGGTTGTGGGCAATATTAGCCTTTATAGTGTGCACGGATCCACACTTCGAAAATCTACCGGAAATAGTGGACCATCCAGGGACTTTTGGCATACTCTTTTCAACATACTATGCTTTGGGAGACACTTATTTTAATCTCACATACTATTTAGGATGGATAGTATGGACATTGGGACGCAGGGACAATTTGGGTATCTCACATATCTGTCTTCGGCAGAATTCAAATGAGCCATTTTAATCTAGATTAATCTAGATAAATTTTGGAATTAATCTAGATTAATCTAGATTAAAAAAAATTAATCTATGCCCACCTCTAATATATATATATATATATAAAGTGCAGTCTTGAAAACTCCTTATCCAGTATTCACAAATGACTGAAAAAGCTACAGAAAATTCAAGAAGTGTAGGGACCCTGGAGTTTGGATTAAACTGCTATTCTGGTTTCTTGAAAAACTGTAACTTGTGCATTGCAAATGTGATGTTTTGTTAAATATTTTATTATATAAAAAATGCATTATAAAAAAACTTTTTTAATGTGACTTTCCGTTTTAGATGTTCAGTAGTTGCTCTAGCAGAGACTATGCACTTAAAAGATTGCAAAGTAATTGCATGTATGCAGGTTAGTGCATTTTAATAGTATATGTATCAAACTGCCTCATTTTAGATGCAAAGGACAATAAAAAACAAATTTAGTAGTTGCAACACCTTGGTCGTAATTATATAGGCCTATCCTGTTGCGGCGAGGACAGATAATATGAAGAGAAATGGCTTTTTTTCGTCTATGCTTTTTGTATTATTTTTTAATAGCTGTTTTCATTTTATTATGATATGCTATGAGCAAATAGGTCCCCTGAAACGGAATATTTCACACCTTCTTCTTCAAGTGAAAACAACATTTTTCATAGCTGCAAATGCTTGTGTCAACCAGCATAAATGAGGCATAAATTACCATTCATCCACAAGAATAGAATGAAAATTTACTAAACCAAAGCTCATTAAAAGCTATAGAACAAATAAGTTGGCACTTACAGTACATACCAATGCTTATGGAGTATGACAAGCATCCTAGGTCATATTTGAACAACTTTGAGGGAATTCACCATGTTGTTTCACAAGATGCCAAATGCACAATTTTTCCTCAAATTTGGATGAATAGGAAACTGACTTATAAACAATACAGAGACTTTCTGACTGAAGAAACATGTAATTTGTATCTTACTGGGAAAAAAAAAAAAAAAAAAAAAAAAAAAAGTTTTGAATAAGTCAGACTGAGGAAAAAAAATATCCAAAAGTAGGGTGTGAGCTTGAATTCTCCCTGGAAACTATTCTGGAAATTGTCTTCAGCTTGCTTGAAACTTATCTTATGGGTTTCAGAGAATACTGTCAGTTTGAATAATCTTCCAATCTTCTCTGATAATTTCATTCAGTTTAATGGCTTTCTGGCAATGCTGTGTGGTAAGGTAATGCTTTATTTCTGTCTTTCTCGTTTGGCTGTGCCTGCTTCTGATGGCAACAGAGCTGTCTCTTTCTTGACAGGAATACAAAACAAAAGTTTGTTGTGGTACTAAGTGTGAACAGGAGACTTATAGCCTCTTCGTTTAATATATATTTTATGCATCTGTTATCCTGGCAGTGTTGCAAAATCACTGTAATCGTCTCTGGAATTGTGCTTTTCACAATGTTTTTGTTTTTCAAAAAGAAGTGAAAAGTTCTGGCAACTGGAACACTGTCTTGATCTGTGCTAGTCGTGAATAATATATATATATATATATATATATATAGTTTATTCAGACACCTTGAACATTTCATTCATTATTACAGTTTATTCACTGTAGTTTAAAAAAATGGTAATAAAATATGACAAGATCTCAGAGTTAAACTGTGTCAGAAAAAAATAAACTTAAATATAGCTGCAAGCAGCAATTACGGGGCCAAGCACAAAAATGGCACAAGAAGCAAGCCAACATGGCTGGGAGCATCAGACCAACAGCAGTAGTGAGCAATTCGAAAAAAAGTTATTAGCATTTTTGTCAATTTTGTTATATCTTTTGACCACAAGGTGGCGCTGGTCCGAAACTTCTCAGGCTCCTTCAGTGCATTGTCCTGATGACCCATACCAAATTTATGAATTTTGGTCAAACCCATCAGAAGTTATAAGCAAAAATGGCATTTTTAATATCTCCACTCCAGTAGGTGGCGCTGCGCAAAAACAGAGTATGCTGCCTCAGGTCATGCTTGTGAAGACACATACCAAGTTTGGTCTTAATATGTCAAAGCACTGAAGAGATACAGCTTCAAGAGTCGTTTTTGCATCATGCCTCAAATTCTTTGCTCTGGTATACGAAAACGGTTTGACATATCGACTTGAAATCCATAACTTTTTGTCGGCATGGTCTGACGATGACACGGTTCAATTTTGGTGAAAATCGGAGCAACGGTCTAGGAGGAGTTCGAAAAAGTAGGTTTTTAAAGAAAAACAATATGGCGGACAGGAAGTTTAGCTGACTATGGCAAATTTGATATCTTTGTTCTCAGCATGACCCAAGGAATCTACTGAGACCAGTTTCATTACAATTGGTGAATACAGTCAAAAGTTATTAGCATTTTTGTAAATTTTGTTATAACTTTTGACCACAAGGCGGCGCTGTGCCGAAACTTCTCAGGCTCCTTCAGGGCATTGTGCTGATGACCCATACCAAGTTTTGTAAAGATACGTTAATGCGTTCGTAAAATACAGCATTTTAGCACAAAATTCAAAATGGCCGACGGCCAAAATGGCCGAATTGGGAAAATTGGATATCATTCGACTCGGCATGATTCCCCGAATCCAACGAGACCAAATTTAAACCCATCAGAAGTTATAAGCAAAAATACCAATTTTTCATATCTCCGCACCAGTAGGTGGCGCTGCGCCGAAACACTGCATGGTACCTCAGGTCATGCTTGTGATGACATGTACCAAGTTTGTTCTGAATACGATAAAGCGTTGCGGAGATACAGCCTTACTTCTGTTTTCGCAAGCACTATGTACAATTCGTTCGTTAGTTTTTCGAAAACGGTTTGAGGAATCAACTTGAATTCCATAACTTTTTGTCAGCATGGTCTGAAGATGATCTGATTCAATTTTCATGAAAATCGGAGTAACGGCCTAGGAGGAGTTCGAAAAAGTAAGTTTTTCAGAAAATTCAAAATGGCGGAAAATTGTTCATGACGGAAAATGACGTCATAGGGCGCGATCGATTCGTCTTGACCCAAGGAATCAGAGGAAAAAAGAATTTTGTTTCTAGCCCATATGGTTCAAAAGTTATTAACATAAACATAAGTGCAACTTTGGACAGCTGGTGGCGCTAGAGGGATTGAGATAGAGACTCCAAATTTGCTGTGGACAAAGGTCAGACTGTCCTCTAACTGTGTGCCAAATTTCACAACTTTCCCGCAAGCGGTTCTATGGGTTGCCATAGACTTCAAGAGCAGAAGATGAAGAAGAAGAATAATAATAAAAAAAAAAAAAAAAAAAAAGAACGCCAACAATAACAATAGGTGCCTCCGCACCTTCGGTGCTTGGCCCCTAATAAGCGTACGGAACGCCAACAATAACAATAGGTGCCTAAGCACCTTCGGTGCTTGGCCCCTAATAATAAAAAAAAAAAAAAAAAAGAACGCCAACAATAACAATAGGTGCCTCCACACCTTCGGTGCTTGGCCCCTAAATATAGCTGCAAGCAGCACTTACGGGGCCAAGCACAAAAATGGCACAAGAAGCCAGCCAACATGGCTGGGAGCATCAGACCAACAGCAGCAGTGAGCAATTAGAAAAAAAAAGTTAATAGAATTTTTGTCAAGTTTGTTATAACTTTTGACCACAAGGTGGCGCTGTTCCAAAATTTCTCAGGCTCCTTCAGGGCTTTGTCCTGATGACCCATGCCTATTTATGAATGTTGGTCAAACCCATCAGAAGTTATAAGCAAAAATAAAAAAAATTCATATCTCCACTCCAGTAGGTGGCGCTGCACCGAAACACTGTATGTTGCCTCAGGTCATGCTTGTGAAGACACATACCAAGTTTGGTCTGAATATGATAAAGCATTGCAGAGATACAGCTGCAAGAGTCATTTTTGCATCACATCTCAAATTGTTTGCTCTGGTATACGAAAACGGTTTGACTTATCGACTTGAAATCCATAACTTTTTGTCGACATGGTCTGAAGATGACACGGTTCAATTTTGGTGAAAATCGGAGCAACGGTCTAGGAGGAGTTCGAAAAAGTAGGTTTTTAAAGAAAAACAATATGGCGGATAGGAAGTTTAGCTAACTATGGCAAACTTGATATCTATGTTCTCAGCATGACCCACAGAATCTACTCAGACCAGTTTCATTAAAATCGGTTAATATAGTCAAAAGTTATTAGCATTTTTGTAAATTTTGTTATAACTTTTGACCACAAGGTGGCGCTGGTCCGAAACTTATTAAGCTCATTCAAGACATTATGCTGATGACCCATACCGAGTTTCATAATGATACGCTAATGCGTTCGGAAAATACAGCATTTTAGCACAAAATTCAAAATGGCCGACAGCTGAAATGGCCAATATGGGAAAATTGGATATCGTTCGACTCAAGATGATGCCCCAAATCCAACGAGACCAAATTCATGATTTTTGGCCAAACCCATCAGAAGTTATAAGCAAAAATATCCATTTATCATATCTCCGCATCACTAGGTGGCGCTGCGCCGAAACGCTGCATGTTGCCTCAGGTCATGCTTGTGATGCCATGTACCAAGTTTGGTCTGAATACGATAAAGCGTTGCGGAGATACAGCCTTATGTCTATTTTTGCAAGCACTACATACAATTTGTTTGTGTGTTTTTCGAAAACGGTTTGAGGAATCGACTTGAATTCCATAACTTTCTGTCGGCATGGTCTGAAGATGATGTGGTTCAATTTTCGTGAAAATCAGAGTAGCGGCCTAGGAGGAGTTAGAAAAAGTACGTTTTTCAGAAAATTCAAAATGGCGGAAAAATTTTCATGACGGAAAATGACGTCATATGGTGCAGTCGATACGTCTTGACCCAAGGAATCAGAGGAAAAAAGAATTTTGTTTCTAGCCCTTATGATTCAAAGGTTATTGACATAAACATAAGTGCAACTTTGGACAGCTGGTGGCGCTAGAGGGATTGAGTTAGAGACTCCAAATTTGCTATGGGCATAGTTCAGACTGTCCTCTAACTGTGTGCCAAATTTCACAACTTTCCCGCAAGCGGTTCTATGGGCTGCCATAGACTTCAAGAGCGGAAGAAGAAACGGAAGAAGAATAATAATAAGCGTACGGAACGCCAACAGATACAATAGGTGCCTAAGCACCTTCGGTGCTTGGCCCCTAATTATGTCAGATAACACTTAAGCAAAACATGGTCATTTCAAAGTATCTGAATAATTTTTGGTCCCAAATTTTGTATCAATTTTACTTGTAGTCCACTGTATGTAGAGTTTTTGGGTATAATAATATGTCACAGTTTACTTTATTTTGCTGTCCTCACTTACATAAATGAAGTAGTGTCCTGTAGTAAAAAAAAATATAAAAAAATTATATCTAGGGCCCTATTTTAACGATCTAAATGCAAAGTGTAAAGCGCACAGCGCAGGTGCACTCAGGGCGTGTCCAAATCCACTTTTGCTATTTTAACGACGGAAAAAGGGGCGCATTTTTGAAATGTGTTGTCCCTATTCTCTTAATGAGTTCAATAAACCAATCAGAGTGTCATCTCCCATTCCCTTTAAGAGCGAGATGCGCTCGTGCCATGGCGGATTGCTATTTACATGGCGATTCAACTACCGATTCAACTGAGGAGTTCAACGAGTGATGTTTTGCTGAAATTACCTGTGTGTAAGTGGCCAGTCAATCTTTCAGTCGTCTGCGTTGGATGCAGGCTTTCAAATAGCTCCGCGCGATGAGTCAGTTAACATATATGTGTGTTTATTAACACGATTGTTCAATTAATTAGCCAATTTCGTTCATCATTATAACTATTAATAGGCTGAATTGAAAATAGGTAGCCTAATTCTAATACACGCAGTGACTATTCATCATTACATTTTTATATTTATGTAGCCTACACAATAATATTCTTTTAGACTGTAATCCTTTTGTATTTAATATTTGGCATGTTTGTGTGATGCTCATCCCTGTGTGTAGTAAGCAAAGTCGACGTGCCCAGAGGCGCAGTTTCTACCAACGCGCTCTAACAAAAAAATATTGCGCCATTGACTTTAGACTTTAGACCAGGTTTGAGTTGGTCTATGGCGCATCTATTTTCTTTGTTACATCATAAGTGTTTTGTAACTTCAATAGTTCACGTGACTTTGGCAATATGATATGCGCTCCGAACCACTGATTTGAAACAAATGACTCGTACGGCTTCGAAGTTTCATGAATCTGTGTTTTGAAATCACCCATCACTAGATATTGTTGAATAAAGTTGCTATTTTGTTATTTTTGGCACACAAAAAGTATTCTCATCACTTCATAACATTAAGGTTGAACCACTGTAGTCACATGAACTGTTTTAAACATGTTTTAGTAGCTTTCTGGGTATTGAAAAAGGGAGAGTTATTGCTGGCAATGCAGGCCTCACTGAGCCATCGCATTTTATCAAAAAATATCTTAAATTGTGTTTGTGAAGATGAACGAAGGCCTTACGGGTGTTGAACGACATGAGGGGGAGTAATTAATGACAGAATTTTCATTTTTGGGTGAACTAACCCTTTAAATACATCTTTAGTAGCTTTCTGGGCATTTGAAAGTGTTAATTGTCTTGCTGTCAATGCAGGCCTCATCGAGCCATCAGATTTTATGAAAATCTGATGAATTTTTATTTCAATTTTCAGAATTTTCATTTTTGAGTGAGCTAACCCTTTAAAGCAAATGATATGTGGAATGCATGACAGTTTATTTTATTTACAGTAATCATGTCATTTTAAGGGTATTAATTATTGATGTTTTAAAGATACAAATATATTGGCTTAAATGTGAGTTTGAAAGAGCATTATGCTTCTAATAGTTACAAATTAGATCATTTTTACAATGCAAAATGCCAGTTTCACTTTATATAGAATTATAATTCTTCACTTTACAAGCCTATAGTATAAAATGGCAATTTTTTTCATTCTCTTCTGTGTTGACATGTGTCCTTTATCTCTTCCCCTCTTTCATGTCAACCGCCTCCTGTTCTTCTTTGAGGACATGAGTGAAAAGGAAACCTCTTCCATTTTTAGGTGTTGAAAGTGTCTCTGGAGGTTTTCAGGTAACTAATATCTCTCAATATCAAAGCTTGGCTAACTGCTATAGAGTGGAATCTAAAATTGTGTAAGATGTGTGACACCGCTTATACTCGCCTTAAGCAATTTCATTTTAAACTGTTCTTTTTCTCCTTGTCTGTTTCTCCTCCTCCTCCAGTATAATAAACGCAGTGCCGGCTACCAAGCCAATGTATACACATACACCTACATTCACCAATTTCCTGTCTATTTTAAACTGTCTAGTTTATTAGGCAGTGTGGAGGTGACTATACAGTTTATTGGATTTCCATTGCATATATCATCAACTCAAACTACTGTACAATGCCAAACTGCATCAGCGGTTTAAATTTCAAAAAGTCAGCCAGTTTCTTTTGCTCTGTTACAAAGCCTAGCAAACTGCCAACAGAGGGAACATCCAGACACAAAGGCGTTTCCAAAAGGTCGGCTTGATTATGCTGCCTGCTAAAATACCAAATGTATTGTTTTAGCTGCAGAGGGAATCTAAGCTTCTGAGTGATGTTTGGTGGTGGGATTTTTTTTGGAGCACTCTTTCTAATACGAGAACTCTTGAAAATGACTATATCATCCTGTCCTTATATCGCTGCATTAGGAGAGGCCAAGAAGAGAACTGTTATGGGTAAATATAAGAAGCAGCTTGTCTCTTAGCTGATGCAGTGCAGGGCCATACGGGCTGCTGCAGGCTGCCTAGAGTGATGTATGATGGAAGATGAGAATTACTTTGGTGGCACATCCTGCAAATTACTCTTTTTTAAAAAAATAGCTATGGCACCAAGCTGGAGTGAAATATCCTGCCACATAAGTTGTGCTGGCCTCTTTTTTGCTGCTTGGGAGGCCTTTAAGCGTACACCTTAGTGAGAAACTTATGTAACCTTAGTCCTGACAGTACTATGTTAAAAATATACTTTTTTATTGTCACATCACAGGTTAGAATTAGTTTGTCCAAACCTTTTTGACAGTTTTTTCCATACAATCAAAGCATGTGGTAACCAGAGGCTGCCAAGCTCTGGAAAAGGACAAAAAAATATGATATGACACTTGCACTATATTTCCAATGTTATTTTAGTATTGTTTATATACTATTATAGTTTTTTAATTGACTTTTATTTTTATATTTTCAGTTTTCATTTAAATTTAGCTTAACTTAATAATTTTACGTATATATATTGTTTGTTTTTTAAGACCCCCCTGTGGTGAAAATCAAGTTTTTGATGTTATTATATGTCTATGTGGTGTTTTTAATATGTTTTAATACAAACCATGCGCAAATTATTAATTATTATTATTAAATTAAGGGCCAGATTTACTAATTAAGGGCCCGATTTACTAAACAGGGCAAATTAGCATGAGAGCGCAATTCCAAAAAAAGCTCCGATGTATATGCAATAATGCATATGCAATAACGTCATCCGCAAAAATAACTGTGTCCATGCCTTTTCAGCACTATTTTTTCACTGTGTGTCTTTAGTAAATCCAGACATTAGTCTTTTAATGCCAAATGAGGGTTTGTGTTGGTGCAAGCTGTTAGTAAGTCTGGCCCAAAGTCTCAAAAATGTGGTTTAAAACCGCCCCTGTTTCCAGCCGTCACAAATGTGTAACCAATACCAACAAAGTATGGAGCAAGTCTTTTCCTATCTTTCCTTTTATGCTCTGTTGAAATTTTAACACAGTGAGCACAAGAACACCTTTAAGAAGAGACAGGAAAAAATTACATAAAGCAATATGAACTACATGCTTTTCTCCACTGACTTTCTATGATGTTCTAAGTGTTTTCTAAAGATGCTGATTTATGCTGATACATAAAATGAGTGGTCAATTCAGGTTGATTGGGATACTTTCCCAGCAAAAAAAAGTGTCCCAATCAACCTGAATTCAGTCTTTTGGAGCCATATAATTGCTTTATGGGAGGAACAGACCAAAATTTCTTTGCTGAAAATGTTCCCCTCTGGTATATTCTATTAACTGAGAAATGCGTGGCCTGTTATTTGAGATTAGAAAATGAGCACTAGAATGATTGACTGAACGAACGAATGAACGAACAAGTTAATGAACTGGTATTTTGTGAGAGGAGAAAGATCACCTAGCAAGTGATCGAGTTAGACACTTACTTTAGGTTGACATTCAGAGTGCAGCTCTCTTTTCCACTCTCAGTTTTGTTATCTCTGTCTCTGGCTTTGTCTCATTAGAGGACTTTTGAGTTTGTGGAGTAAACAGAAGTGGCCCTTACTGGTTTGAAGTCTCTCCTCAACAACATGATTTACACACCACACATTACAACCATAGCTGGGCTTCATAGTTGGTCCTAAATGAATCAGGCTTAAAGGGATACTCCACCGTTTTTTCATATTAAACTATGTTATTCCCTTAACTAAGACGAGTTGATACATACCTCTCTTGTCTCAGTGCATGCACTAAATCGCTCTGTCTTGCGGCGAAACTTTGTTAGCACTTAGCTTAGCCCAGTTCATTCAATAGGGGCCAAGCAGAGAAGCTACCAAACACCTCCACGTTTTCCATTTTTAAATACAGTTACTCGAGTAGTGTAACTCGACCTAGGACGGTGACACAAAACAAAATGTTGCGCTTTTCTAAGCGTGTAAAATGGATAACTATATTGTATGGCGGAATACCATAGCAAGTGCTCGGGAGCACTTTGACTTGGTGCAGTAATATCTTCACTCGTGAAAAGTCCTCTCACCGGCCCCCACTCCCTCTCCTGTAAAAGTCACGTTGGTTCTATTGACGGAAATGAGAGGGAGGAGGAGAGGGAGCGGAGGCCGGTGAGAGGACTTTTCACGAGTGAAGATATTACTGTTTTGTGTCACCGTCCTAGGTCGAGTTACACTACTCAAGTAACTGTATTTAAATAGGGAAAACATGGAGGTGTTTGGTAGCTTCTCTGCTTGGTCCCTATTGAATGAACTGGGCTAAGCTAAGTGCTAACAAAGTTTCGCCGCAAGACAGAGCGATTTAGTGCATGCACTGAGACAAGAGAGGTATGTATCAACTCGTCTTAGTTAAGGGAATAACATAGTTTAATATGAAAAAACGGTGGAGTATCCCTTTAAAAATAAACATGCACATGTACCCATACATAAAGACAAAGGACATATGTAGGACATCCTTTTTTTTTTTTTTTTTGTTCGCATGAAGTAGTCTTTTCATTTGACAATTCAGGAATTTCTTATTTAGTGTGTCTTTTATCATTTTAAATATTTTCCCATATTAAATTTGCTTATTTATGCATTGAAAAACACAATGTTTCATGGTTATAATTTAGTAAGAGTGTAATAGCATGGTGTCATTTAGCATTTATCCAGTGCAGTGCATAATATACTACCTTACCATAACCCTTATCCTCACAGCATTTTTTTGATTTTCATTATTTAGTATATATGTTAAATTGTTTTCCAGCCAGCATGATCCATAATGTAGGATTCATGCATGACCAAATGTCCTTAATTGTGATGACCTTGTGGGAACACTTGGTCTCTCACACACAATCTAAATCATCATTAATTTTATGTTCATTGAAGAGTAGTTTTATAAAGAATGCTTAATTGTGTTCATTTGCTGTACGGGTGGTAAATTTAGCTATGTGTTGTAGGGTTACTATATTCAAATAATGATGAACAAAGGATCTTCAATCAATCATTGTGTCTTTCAAGATTAAGTATTTATATTTTATGCAAATCAGTAGATATTTCCTGTATCAGTCACGTTAGAGTCACGATTAATTATTCAGTACTGCGCATACATTTGAGCATTTAAAATTCCATACGGGCTGAGTGTTCTCAAAGCACAACCCAATCCATCATGAAAGATAAAGAAAAAAAGTAAAGTGGAATTTTAAATTGAAAGTTGGTTGGTGCAATTTTTATTCTTTGAACATTTCTCATGAAACAAACATTAAAATACAATAAAAGAAAAGTGCACTTTGGTGCCAAAAACCAAAAGGATGCTTTCATCAACTGATTGTGGCTCTTTTTCAGTGTAAAACTGGAAGACTATGAGTGAGGTGTGACGGCTTTTCCAGCGTATCTATTTTAAAGCACCTTAAAACTGAGTGTCTCTACCAGTCTTATTTAGCAGTTAAATTCCCTCATGACATCTCGGTTGGCCTACTCTGTGTAAAATTGTCATCTTGCCCTTGTGCCGTAATCAATATTAAGGCTAATGTGTTGACTTGTTCTCCCAAGCAGCTCTCACTCTCCATAGAAGTCTATATTTCCCCTGGCACTCATTCACTTAAAATATTACACACTTGAGCGACAACCACTGCAAAACAGCAAGTTTTCTTCCAGCATCCTGCACATGAGAATCCTTGTCCATTTATATTTATGAATTCACAAACATAAGAGCACTTTTCAAGCTGTCTGAAGAAAGTTTAATTCATTTTTTGTAAGCCTGTTTCTCTGAGATGGGGAGGAAGGTTAAGTTATGGATGAGGGCAAGACTTCTGTGCCGAATTGATTTTGTTTTTACAATATGAGCACTAAGGAATGACGGTAGAGATAAGATACGTCACTGTGCTTTACTGCTGTGCCGCAAGTCCTGGCACAAAATGCATTTCACATACTGCTGGCTTTTTTCATCAATATGGTATCGGGGCTGGTCCTTTTTTCCCCCAACAAGCGGACAGTGAAAGATGGTCGCTTAGAACTTTAGAAAGTGGATGATTTTGAACCATACAAACTGAATGATATTTAGATTTTTTTAATGTTATATAAGCTGTGCTCATTTTAGATGAGGTTCCCAACTGTTATAACCCTGTTGCCAAAATTTAGGACAATATAGCTTTTTTAGGGATGCACAATATTATCAGAATGTCATCAAAATTTCTTTAGTTCTAATAAGTAACATTTTGGTAAAGAGACCTCAGAACTCTGAAACCAGATATTTTAAAAATACAGTTTTTGCAAATTAGCTAATAATAATAATAATTAATTGAAAATCCCTGCACAGGAGAGACTTTGTTTCTTTGTTGTTTCCAAACAAAGGGGCAAAAAAAAAAAAAAAAAGATATTTATATTGGAATCAACATGAGTTGAAAATGTCGACATATAAGTAAAAATCAAATATCATGCATTCCTATTTTTTTTTTTTTTTTTAATTTATTTTTTTTTTTGCTACTTTCAACAAACATTGAAGGGTCAGTTCACCCAAAAATGAAAATTACCCCATAATTTACTCACCCTCAAGCCATCTTAGGTGTATATGACTTTCTTGTTTCAAACACAGAAAAAAAATCCAAGCTTTATAATGGGAATGAATAGTGATATTTTGAAGCCCCAAAAAACACATCCATCCATCATAAAAGTAATCCATACGACTCCAGTGGGTTAATACAGGCCTTCTGAAGCAAAGTGATGTGTTTGTGTAAGAAAGATCTCCATATTTATAACTTTATTAACTATAATCCCATGAGAGAGTCGAGTTTCGACGTAGGATGTAGGAGTAGTGTAAGCTTAGGTGAGAGTAGACGCCTCTCGTGGTTCAAACAAACTCAAGCTCCACCCAACATTCCTCTTTAAAAATTCTTGTTTTAGGCTACGTCCACACGAAGCCGGAGCTTACCCTAAACCGATCTTTTTTTTTTCCTTCGTTAAAAAAATATCTGCGTCCACACGAAACCACTGAAACGACTCAAAATGATGTAGTATACATGCCAGACCATTATGTGGCGCTGTAATTCTGCCACAGAGATGCACTTAAAGCAGTGAACAAGACTTGCATGCACATCACATAAACCTTGCACTCTGTATACAAACTATAGTAAAGCTTAGAACTAATGCTTTATTTTGGCTCAGTAGCTTCTGCAGCACAAACAAAAGCATCTGGAGTCTGCTATTGCTGTTGATGTTGCTGTTTTGTGCTGTTAGCGGCGTCTGACTAGGGTCGACACGTGGGGTGATGACATCATCGTTTCAGAAAATATACGGATAGGCTGCCCACACGAAAACGCAAAAACGGCGTTTTCAGATTTAGCCACTCTGGGACCCGGTTTCAAAAAATAGCGGTTTCACCTTTCAAAAAACGCCGGATCCGTGTGGACGAAACGCCTATCCGATACAAAAGTTGTGCGTATTCACAAAAACACGTCTCCGTGTGGACGGGGCCTTAGATTTCTAATTCGTGACACTCTCTGAGCTTCCTACGCTTAACTCCGAAAGTCATATACACTAGGATGGCTTGAGGGTTAATAAATTAGGGGATAATTTTAATTCTAGGGTGGACTAACCCTCTAAGAGTCAAATACAATCTAGAAAATGCATAAATTATAAAGAAAAGGTAGATATAATAATCTATGCCAGAAAAGGTTACATGCATGAAATTTAGTGTAAATTAAGCTGTTACTAGGGACTAGTTAACTTGGGAACAAATGAGATAAACTTATTATTCTCTTTGTAGAAATACAATGAGATTATTTAATAAACAGTCACTTCCTGAATGTCACAGTTTTAATTGTTACTTCATTATAATAGATAAAATAGGGCATTATATGGTTACTTGCAGGATTTGGGACACAGCAAAATCGGTTTTGGTAATTAAAATTAGTTTAGCAATTAAAAATGTTTTTTTTTTTTTCATTATTAAATTGTATATCAATTCAAAAGATATATAATTTTTTTTTTTTTTTTTTTTTTTTTTTTAATCTAATTCAAACCATATTTGTAGGTTGTCTGAAATGCGATTCCTGTTGTTTTAAAAGCCTCGTCACATACAATGCCTACGTCCTTACCAAATCAACCCATGTAAATAGATTGGTTATGTCTATACACACAAATCTTATTTGATCACTTGCAATTCATAATGAAAACATGAAAAGCATGAAAAGATCCGATTTGCCTGCAGGCTGAACATAGACTTAGATACAGATGCTGCACAGGTATACAGACATTCGATGTGTTTAAAACTATACTTTAATGCCAGATTAATTCAGTTATAGTTTATCTAACTTATCTAATATTTCTCACAAGTGTATCATGTTTGTGGAAAGTGTCTATGCACATCCTGTGGACAGATGGCGCTCTGTGTGATTCTCATTATGGTTGTAACCTGTCTATTTTTCCAGCTGCTCCCTCTTTCTTTCTTTCTTTGAGTATCTCATCTGCTTGATCATTCAAGCACACAGACTCTGTATAGAATAGGTACAGTATATTCTTCACACTAAGAAACAAGCTGTTCACTGAAAGGTTCTTTTGGGAAACAAAAGTTTACCTATGGCATAACTACCAAAACACCCTCATGGAACCTCTTTATTTTTAAGAGTGTAGTTACCTGTCTACCCTTCAAGATCTATCATAGCCAAAACTAGCCGGCCATCCAATACTATCCTTAACCTAAAGGGACAATTTGACAACTGCATGTGCTTTTGTTTTTACTGTCTCACTTCCATTACCTTGACTGAACCTCCCTGAAAACTTCTATGAATGATTTCAGACAAAGTCTTTGATATTTTTAACCCAATACAACAGGTTGCTCAGAAAAAAATTAATATCACATTCTCTTCACATTCTGACACATTTTCTAATTAGCTACATCATTTTACAAAGTATCTGTATAAAATCTTTCTGAGCTTTAAGTCTGATTTCATATAAAACAGGTTTATATTTAACCATATTCATCTCTACCACACTTTTAGTTCTGCACAACATTGTTGTAAAAATCATGCAAGCTGTAAGCCCCTAAATCTAAATCTGTAAAGTCACTCATCTAATCAAGCAGAAACTTTTCAGTTGGGATCTATGCTTGTGTGGCCACCCAAATCAATTGTAGAGCAAATCAAATCAGTGTTTGGTTTATACCGTTACAAGGCAGTTTTTCCTGTGCATCAGCAAATTTGCACAAGTCATTTCACTCGGGGAACAGCCACTCAACTATTATATCTCAATAAATCTCAACAATATTATCTATTATTCTGTCTACCGCTGGTTTGGTACAGCAATCAGATCTCATTTTCTACCTGTTGGAGTCCTGTTCAGTTGGCATGGCACTGTCATTTCCTTTCCCTTTCTTTTGGCATTGTCACTTGTTTTATGCTGTAGAGGATGGACAATCAGTGTGGTCCAAGCTTTCCTTCTAGTTATTTACAGGTACCATTATGTTTTCATTTGCTGTATTCGCAAGTCTCATTTCTTTTCCCCATATGCTCAGCTCTCACCAAAGTTACTTGTAGCATAACTTCTGCCAGTCTTCCCCCCATTATTATCTACCCTCTTATTTTTCACCAGTTACGGCCCCCATCGGCTAACTCAGTACATGTCTTATTTCCTGTGATTGCAAGCACAACTCTCCCTGCAGAGTCAGCCTGCTGAAGTTCTCTCTCAAAAAAGCTCTCCATCTTCCTTTTTTTTCTCCTTTTACCTCCCATGAATCTCCAACTCACCATCATTTTCTACCTGCTGCAGTCCCTTGATTAAGTAGCAACATAAGCACAATTGTACTGCAAGTGGCTGTGTATCTGCCACTTATTTCAACATTTCCTCTGCAGCCATTCACTCCACGTTAGAGCAGAACCAATGACTGCACCAAATGCTCTAACCTTCCCTTCTTTCCCAGTTTAATGTAAAAGTAAGCCATTCAGAAATATTTTAAATACTGTGGTGCAATTCTGTATTGTAATAATATTTCACAATATTAATGTTTTTGGTTACACTTTATTTTAAGGTGTCAGTATTACAGTGTAATTATACATTAAAAAGGTGCCGTAGAACGTCTTTTTAAAAGATGTAATATAAGTCTAAGGTGTCCCCTGAATGTGTCTGTGAAGTTTCAGCTCAAAATACCCCATAGATTTTTTTTTTATTAATTTTTTTAACTGCCTATTTTGGGGCATCATTAAATATGAGCCGATTTAGGCTGCGGCCCCTTTAAATGCTCACGCTCCCCGCCCACGGAGCTCACGCTTGCCTTTAAAAGCATAAACAAAGTTCACACAGCTAATATAACCCTCAAAATGGATCTTTACAAAGTGTTCGTCATGCAGCATGTCTAATCGTGTAAGTACAGTGGTTATGAGTTGATTCTGAATGAGTTTGATTGTGCTCCGTGGCTAAAGCTAACATTACATACGGTTGGAGAGATTTATAAAGAATGAAGTTGTGTTTATGAATTATACAGACTGCAAGCTCCAGCTCTGGTCTCCGTGAATACAGTAATAAACGATGGTAGCTTTAACCACATTTAACAGTACATTATCAACATGCTAACGAAACATTTAGAAAGACAATTTACAAATATCACTAAAAATAACATGATATCATGGATCATGTCAGTTATTATTGCTCCATCTGCCATTTTTCACTATTGTCCTTGCTTGCTTACCTAGTCTGATGATTCAGCTGTACACATCCAGACGTCGTGCCCTTGTCTAATGCTTGAACATGAGCTGGCATATGCAAATATTGGGGGCGTACATATTAATGATCCCGACTGTTACATAACAGTTGGTGTTATGTTGAGATTCGCCTGTTCTTCGGGGGTCTTTTAAAGCTGCAGTAGGTAACTTTTGTAAAAATGTATTTATTTTTTACATATTTGTTAAACCTGTCATTATGTCCTGACAGTAGAATATGAGACAGATAATCTGTGAAAAAATCAAGCTCCTCTGGCTCCTCCCAGTGGTCCTATTGCCATTTGCAGAAATACACCGCTCCCGGTAAGAACCAACCAATCAGAGTCAGGAGGAGTGTCTTAGCAGTGTCAATCAAGCTCGTGTGCACGCTGATCACACTCCTATCATGCACAGCCATAGTGCACAGCGTGTACAGGCGTTCAAATTCAAGATTACCGGTGTGCAGCAGCTTTTCTTATGGCGGACAAACAATCCAGTTTCGTACGTATAATACCCCATAAAGTGCGTATCATATGCACGTGAAAAGATTACAAACTCGTACTATTGATACGCATTTTCCTGTGATCGGGATCTATTAAGTCATGCTATGCAGTTTTAAGATTTTGGTTAATTGATAAAGATAGCGCCTTTCTGACAATTTGATCTGACGTTGTCGGAGTTTTGAGATCCAGGCGATCACCGGACTCTCAGCGCTCATGTGCCCAGCCGAGAGCAGCCTTACCTCGGATAATCCTTCTGACGTTTGCCGCTGGCTCCGTTTTTGCTGAGGGCAATGTGACGTTTCATAACTTTAAATATGGCTATTTAACTTTTGTATCATACTAAAGCGCTGATTTTGTACGCTTGACTGAATTGTTTGCTTTATTTCTTATTGTATTTTTATACCTTTTATAATGGCTATTATTGAACATTAAAACTGACATTTAACAAAAAGAGAAGGTTGTGTTTTATGTTAAAGCCTATTTCATTTCATTACAGTGAACATAATCAGAGTATGCACAAATACATTTAATATGTTTGAAATGTAAACGAAAAGAGGCAGGGTTGTTTAATATTTTGTTTTGTTATAAATATAAGCAGACATTGCAGATAATTAATCACTCGTTGCCTGAGGCTATTAATATGTTTTTGTTTGTTTCTTTAAATAAAACTAAAAGAGGCAGAGTGGTTTAATAACAATTTTTTTTTTTTTTATTCTTGGCTAAAATATACATACAGATATAACCGGAGAAGCCAGTTATTTGCGTACTGTAACATTACCGTTATATTATCTTACTAGCTATTTATTACTTATAGAAAGAAATAGTGCATATACGTCACATAGTTACATTACATATATTGCAAAATACGTAATGTTTTGAGGACCAAGTTTGTAGTCAAAGTATGGGAAGGCCATAGTCAATTTAAATCATATTGTTGATGTTTTGTTCGTATCAGTGAATGTGCTATAACTGTTTATCCGCCGTCATCGGTCCTGCTTGCTTACTAGCCTGCGCTTTCACGGCAGGCTCCGTTGTGATGGGGGAGGAGCTGTGGAGGGAGGGCTGTAGCGCAGCAGAGAGCAAGGGGGAGTGACCTGTGAGTTGTGCTTGTTCAAATTTTCAGGCTAAGTCAACGTTTTCTAAAAACTCCCTACTGCAGCTTTAAACAAATGAGATTTATATAATAAGGAGGAAACAACAGTGTTTGAGACTCACTGTATGTCATTTCCATGTACTGAACTCTTGTTATTTAACTATGCCAAGATAAATTAAATTTTTAATTCTAGGGCACCTTTAAGTACTGAGAATTGACAATTAACTACATGTACTTACTATAGAGTTAGGATGAGGGTTTGGTTTAGGGTTAATTGCATGTAATTATGCATAATTTCTAGTTATTACTATAGTAAATACATGTAACATATGTAACAATGACATGGTAAAATGAAGTGTTAAAATGTTTTTTTATTAAATAAATGCAGTCTCAGTGAGAATAGGAGACTTCTTTCAAAGACATACAGTATATATACTCTACACACACATATTAAAATTGAAGTATATGTGTAAACCCAACGCTATTTCACGACCAATTCATATGTATTTTACGAGGTGGCTAATTCGTATGAATTCGTATGACCTCACTCGTACAATTTCATACGATTTGTCTAAACCCCAGTGACGGGTAGGTTTAGGGCCGGGGTTAGGTGTAGGTCATTCATATGAATTCATACGAATTCGTACAATTTAGCCACCTCGTAAAATACATACAAATTGTCGTGAGATTGGGTTGGGTAAACCCTACGTTATACAAAACGTTTCCACAATGATGGCAATATCCAAAATCCTTGTCCTTATGAGGACATGTTTTGGCCCCCATGAGCAAAACAGCTTATAAATCATACTAAGTGATGTTTTGTGATGGGGTGGGTTTCAGGGATGGGGTTGGGGGATAGAATATACAGTTTTTACAGTATAAAAATCACTATGGAAAGTCCCCATAAAACATGAAAACCCAACATGTGTGTGTATATTTTTCATGTTGCTGCTTCGTATTGCTTCACAGTTTGTTGATAAATCATACTTAAAAAAAAAAAAAAAGTGTGCTGTCTTTATTGCACTTGTGTGTGTGTGTGTGTGTGCGTGCGTGCGTGCATGTGTATGCGCATGTGTGTCTCCGCTACCGCATTGGCAGAGATTGACATCTGAATTACATGCAATAAGATCCAAACCACAGCCTGCCAATACTGATCAAGGCTCGGTATGTCAGCACAGCATCTAGGTCTGGTACAGTGAATATCAGTATGTTAAAGATTAATCTTTAGGACACACACACTTGGTCCTCAGTGGGTTCAGTTTTCAACCCCATGGAATCTCACCATCGCAGACCCTCTTACACGTTTCACCATTAGTGTCACAATGGGGAGTCCTCTCTGACTCCAATGAGCTGTAATATGCTCAATACAAACACAGTCATGTGAGCTGTCTAAACGTAAATTGTGGCACAAAATCAGATTTAATCTCAGCTTTTTTCCATAATTGCATTGTATAGTCCACCCGAGCATGCCAGAGAAGCATAATGGCTTGTTTGAACATTTATGTTTATATGCATGTTCAATATGTGCCTGTCATTGTTTGTTGGTGATGTGCATTTATGCAGCTTTCTGTGTTGACCACTGTTGATGTTTGTGCTGATGCAGCAGAGCTGCAGGGAAGTTTAGCACCATGAATCAGTGTTGGGTAGAAGCACACTGTGAAAAATGTCTCATCAATTCATTTCACAGCTCCCTGTAAAACGTGTGACATCACAACTCCTTATTTTTAGCCCCACGTTCTACTCACACAGTAAATGTCTTTTTGGGAAAAAGGATACACTTTCTTAAAATCTCTCCTATTTTTGGACTATATGCCCTAAAAGATTTCCTCTTCAGTAAGAACAGCTTCTTGCAGCTTATTCTGCTGTAATAGGTTTTCACAGCTTCACAACATCCTTTTATATTACCCACGATCCCGTTTGTGTGTGTGTTTTGTGTGTTAAATCCCGAAAGAAGCATCTCTAGAGACATCTGGTGCAATTAGCGGAGGTGACCGTCTCATTGTCCTTCATATAAAGGTAATTGTGAGGATCTGTTCAATAAAAGGCCACTTTTTTATGGACAGAGAGAGCCCTGCAAATCAAAAGCCTGGCTGTTATTGACAGCTTGTCCATTTTTGGCACTTGATATGGGAGCCACAGAGGAACGTATGAGGGACAGTGAAATTCTCTTTTGTCAGCATATTGATCAGTACTTCTCTATCTCTCTCTCTATCTCTCTCTTTCTCACCTCACTTAATGTAATTCAGAGAACAAAAAAATGCATTATCATTTCAGAAGGAAAAGTAAATATATCTTTGTTTAAACAAAAAATGTCTGACTGAGCCCTGCACAGCGTGAGGTGACAAAATGAAGATTAAAAAACTCTCAGTCTGGCAACAAAGGAATATTTATCACTCATTATTATTTAGAGCCTTTGCCCTGTGCATCTCTGTCACATATCAAAAGACTTTATAATATTCAAACAATAACAGTCTATCACCGGGCTGTACCATCTCAGTGATCCTATTTGCTCTGGCAATGAGCATGCTGATGAAATCTGCAGAACCAGAGTGCAGAGGCACCAAGTCTAAGGATCCGCCAGCCACCAATTTTCATCTGCATAGATGACTGGTCCTTTATAGATTATCCTGAAGGGGCCAGAGATGCTGATTGGATGGGCCAGAATGTTGTTCAAGCCAGCCAAATCATGAATCCATGGTGTTGTAGAAAGGTAGAGTAGTGAATACATTCTGGTTTTCTCAGGAGTACCAATCCCTACCCTCTTAGAGAAGCCTGTGAAAATTCTGGGGAAGATCTTTGACAGTAGATCAATTAAGAATCCATTACGAATACCTGTGAGGAGCTGGAGGGGTGGCTGAAAGAAGTCAATAAGTCAGGCCTGCCCAGAAAATCCAAGGCATGGATCCACCAGCATAGGATTCTATCAAGGTTCCTGTGGCCATTGCTTCTCTATGAGTTCCTGATCTCCACCATTAAAGATCTGGAGAGGAGAATTAGTAGCTACTTGAGGAGATGACTAGGTCTGCCGAGGAGCTCAAGTAGCATCGCTCTCTATGTCAATACCTTCAAACTGAGGCACCCCATTAAATCTATTGAGGAGGAGTTCAAGATCCTGCATGCAAGGGAAATGTTACAGCTCTGAGAAAGTCTCCTGGGCAGAAGTAGCAGTTAAGACCGGCAGGCAGTGGAGAGCAGAGGTGGCAGTGGAGCAGGCAGAGTTGCGGCTATGCCATGGAGTCTTGGTGGAAGTAGTGGCCAGAGGAAACCAAGGGCAACATCTTAAGCAATAGCAGGGCTATAGCAGGGCTGTATTTTCAATACAGCACAGGACTAGCAGCTAACAGTGGACTTGAGTAGGCAACTCAGATTCTCTCAGCAAGACCACCCTCAGACCTGACATTGTTCTGTAGTCAGAGGCAATTAAGATTATTGTCATAATGGAACTTACAGTGCTATGGGGAGATTGTATGGAGGAGGCCAACGAGCGGAACAGGGAAAAATATGAGGGCCTCATCAATGACTGCCACATACAAGGATGGAAGGAAAGGTGCTTACCTGTCGGTAGGGTGCAGAGGCTTTGCAGGGCAGTCCCTCTGAAGGGCTTATACTGCACTCAGCATCACAGATGAAAGGAAGATGAGGGCCATAACAGCAAGAAGGCTGCAGAGAAAGCCCCTAGGTGGCTCAGGATCAAGAGAGCAGATCCATGGGAGAGTGCTGCTAGTGCACAAGCTGAGGCTCGATTAACCCTGTAATATTTTAAAATAAATAAAATAATATTTTTGCCCTTGGGACATTCACTTAGCTGCATAAGATATACTGTGAGAGAAATGTTGCTTATAAATATATTTATAATTCATTCACATTGACATATGCCAATAAACTAGGGCTTAAATAATGATGATGATGACGATGATGATTAAAAGCTGACTATTTTACCTAAAATGTGTGTGGCATGTGTTTGTTACCTAATTAGTTGCAACTCAATTGTGTTATCTGAATGAGAGCCGATGTAGATTGTTCAATTTATAAGCAGCTGCTTAGGGCCTGTTTACACCTGGTCACTTCATGCATTTTCTCTGATCAGATAGCTGTCTGATTTATAAAAACGATTGCATTTACACTTGGCCACATGAATGTGTCTCCACAAAACGGATATAAATCCGATTTTCAATTCCTGCGCTATATGCAGATTTCATGGAGTTCGCGTCACTGAAAGCAACAAATATGAGCTGCATTTTATTGTTCATCAGCTAATTTCAAAATCAAAGACCGCAATCGTAGAGAGCACGGAAAAAGCACTGGTAAGATCATTTAGTCTCTTACCAGATGATTGTGTTTTGAGCGCCTGCGACTTACTTCAGTAGCGCTGTCATATCTGGCTATAACATGTTATTTAGCCCATAACACGCTCTCACACGTTTATTTGTTAGTATTTTTGGGAGGAGTTAAATTTGCATATGTGGATCCAACAACCAAATTCATTTAAACCTGTTAAGTTTTGACTGAAATGCGTCCCAGACCAACTCCTGAAGTGGTTTGAGCAATCGGATTTATATCCGTCTCGAATACGCTTCGGAGGGCATTTAGACCTGTTTTTTTCACGATCGGATATCTATCTGATCAGAGAAAACGCATGAAGTGACCAGGTGTAAACACAATTCAAAATAAGGATGCTAAAAATGTGTTTTCACAGTTATGCCATCAGTGATGCGATCAGTTTTGGTTCCCTAAAGAACCTTTCAGTGAACAGTTTTTAAAAGAACCTTTTTTTTTTTTTTTTTTCTTAGTGTGAAGAAGATTTTAATAATCTGAAGAATCTTTTTCCACTATAGAACCTTTTGTGCAATGGAAAGGTTCTTCATGGAACCAGTGATGCAAATAAAGAACCTTTTATTTTTAAGAGTGTATGTAGGCAGTGAGGTAGGCACTACTATCTTTTAGTACAGAACTAATGTTCACTGTTCTAAACTGAATGAAGTTGAGTTGTTTGACTTCAGCACATCAAGAGGTTTCAGGGTGTCTGTCCAACCATCTATCTCTGTCCTTTTCCTTTTTTGAACTGATCGGAACTGTGAGAAGTGTTCAGCTTCACTCTTTCCGCTATGTATGCTTGACATGTGAGAAGACTTTCTATTGCCTATGCCCCCAGAAATCTCAAAATCTTGTCTTCTTTTTTACAGGGCACTATCTATCTGAACACCTGGCAGAGCGATTTGTTCTCTTCCCCAGCCTGCCTGTTTTCTGAATCCCTTGCATGTTGAACTGCAGATCAGCATAGACCACAAACCACAGCTGAGATTGAAAACAAGAGTTTCAGGCCTGGATGTGGAAGGTTTAGCTTTACAGTTTTTTTTTTTTTTTTTTTTTGGTGGAAAAAACAATACTTTTATTCACCAAGGATGCATTAAATTAATAAAAAAATAACAGTGAAAACATTTCAAATGTAATAATAATGTTTCTTATTCAAATGAACTATTTGTACATTAAAAAATCCCCCACTTGCAGACTTTATGCTTGTAGTAGTCAGATTATTTAGCTGTTCATGCTTTCTGTTGCACTTTTATATAGTTGTGATTTGACTTGTAGGATGTTTCTCACAGACCTTACGATCGAACTGTTCCCAGAACAGCTCAACACCTCAAAGATTCATCTATCCGTAATACTCATCCTAGTACTCGTTTACAGTCCAATCTTTGTTCTTTTGCCCATTCTACACTTTTCTTCTTATTAGCCAGTGTTAGATGTTGCTTTCTTTGAAACTCTGCCTAAAAGGCCCACATCCATGAGTTTTTTCTTCACTGTTGCAGATGTAGCTGCTCTTTAGTGTACTGCCAGCTGAGTACCAGTGAAGAGATTGTGATTTACAGCTGGGCCGCATGTCTTTGTCCTCACCAGTTTGTTCTTTTTCTTTTAAGACAGGATTGCATGAACGGTCTTTCAAAAGAACAATGAACGGATTTGGTTTCTGTGGAAATATTTTATTTGTGGGGACATTTTTTGGTCCCCGTGATGAAAATGGCTTATAAATCATACTAAGTGATGTTTTTTTGAAAATGTAAAAATGCAAAAGGTTTTTCCGTGATGTCTAGGTTTAGGGGTAGAAAGGGCTATAGAAAATACCAGACTGTCCTCCAAAAAAAAACTACCCTATAGGTCAAGCACCTTATTGCAACCTTTTATTTACGTTTTAAAGCGATGCGCCCTCTAGCTTGCGTAAAAATAATGACAGTGTTGTGTTACGTCTGTCGTCATGAAACGACGTATGACTGCGTTACCAATCAAAATGTGTGTTAAATGCAATGTGTGGACTTTTTACACGATTTATCCTATTTCCATTTAGCAAAACAATTTTTTTTTTATTACTGACTACACCCACCCCACCCCTAAACCTACCCTTAGTGATTTATAGTGCATACATTTTATGAGCACATGCGTTCCCTGGAATCGAACCCACGATCACATGATCGTTTATTGTTGTATATTACAATGCTCTGCCAATTGAGCTACGCAAAACCCAAACTATGACGCATATAAAAGAGATCAATGCATTAAAATTAAAGTGTCCTGTTGTCGATAGGTGTGCAACTTTAGCAAACACTGGGTCATATTTCAGGGAAGTGACAAACGACCTATATAGCCATATTGGTTGGAGAACATGTTGGAAAATACGGTTTGTACAGTATAAAAACCATTACACCTATGGAATGTCCCCACAATTCACAAAAACAAATGTGTGTGTGTTGGTTAATGCAATAGCAAATATAGCAAATAACAATGAACAGTACTTCTACATTATAATGTCTTTGAATATGAATTAACAAGGATCAATAGTATTTTCTTTATAAACCGTAAACATGTCTTAGTTATAACAAACTTTTGAACAATAGTGTATAGAAGTGTTTCTTGCTGTCAGTGGCAGGCTGAATTTGGACAGTATTGGAGTAAAGGACCACAAGGATTTGTTGTAGGCCGTAGCTTTCTCTCTGTCCATGCCCTGAGGACATGCTGAGTTTGATGCTGGTTCTGCAGTGCTATTGTGCTTGTCTTATGGAGTTTGTGACAACACACTGAACTATGCAGTTCTTTATAGGAGTACAAAGCACATGCACTAACACACACACTAATATGTTAATGGAAGGCCCCAGGCAGGATAAGTATGTCTGTGCAAAACATGCATCAAACTGATGCTCACATAGTGTTTGTGTGTAATATTGTGTGTGTGTCACTACAGCATGCATGACAAGAAGCTAGCTAAAGCTTCTCTGAGTCATAACTCCAGCCAGATGTGCAGCTTTATAACTCAATGCAGCTTCAAATTAAAAACACAATCACATCTCTATATCATTTCTGCTTGCGGCATAAGGCATAAAATAAGCCCTCAAACGTCATCCGCTTTTGCCTTGGGGTGTCTTATGAAGAGTCTTGTAGTTTAAAGAGTCAGAGCGTGACAAGAGACTATTTTCAGATCACTGTCAGACTGCAGAGGAAGTCAAGCAATGTTTTTTGTTTGTTTGTTTTTTAAGATAAAAAGCCAAAAATGTATTAAACAATGACATTTTTGCCCAATGTAAATAGGACTCCGATAATTAAAAACACATTTATTTTTATTTTTTTTGTATTTTTATAATATATTAATTTATTTTTTTAAATCACCATTCTTCCTCATTCTGATGCTCAGTTTGAACTTAGTAGATTGTCTTGACCTTGCTGCGATTATTTTTATTTTATGCACAGCTTATCAATGAAGTATATGGCTCCAAATGCTTATCCATCTGAAAGCACTGCGAGTTTGAGTTGCTTATAATGTATATTTGAAAAAGCACATGCGTCAAACATCTTTCCAGACATGAGAAGCATTTATTAACATCTTGTCCAACAAAAGACAACAATTAATAACATTTTTTTACTCCAAACTCACTTCATAACGACAGTTGAGCTTCCTTCTGTTGGATGATGTGGCTTCTTACACAGAATAAGACAGTCGTGTGTTTATTAGTCACGTTTAACCAAAGCATTTCAATCTTCTGTTTATTTTGCTACAGCAATATGACACGTGTTATCTACTTCTGCGGCAGGGCATATTTAGAGTTTCTGCACAAGAGCGCCCTCTGGCTTTCAGATGGAGAAGCATTTACTACTGATCACAGAGTCGTACAGCTCTGACAAGCTGCGCATAAAATAATCGCAGCCTTTGCCAAATAGTGTGCGGTTTAATCATGATAAATTGTGCAGCCCTACTAGAAACTTCCAGACAGGTGTGTTGAGGCAAGTTGGAGCTAAACGCTGCAGGACACTGGCCCCCCAGGAACGAGTTTGGACACCCCTGGTCTTGACCATAGCTGTGTCTCATTTTGGAGGCTGCATCCTCCAGAGGTCACATTTGACGCATACGTCATTAAGGATGTCATATTTATGAAAAGTAACCATAATAAAATTGACTGTTCTTCCTCATGAGGTAAAAAAATACTGTAATTTATTTCTTACTTTGCAATCTAACAGTTACTTTTCTTAAATTAGCCTCTGACGTATGCAGCCTTCAAATGCGACCGCCGAATGACGCAGCCTTAGAAATGAAACGCAGCTTCCGTCTACATGCCTAAATGCATTGAGTTGCTGCCATGTGATTAGCTGATCAGATTTGTTTTAACGAGCAGTTGAACAGATGTACTTAATAAAGTGGCCATTGAATTCAGGTTGATTGGAAATTTTTCCCAGTCATCTCATCTCAATCTGATTTTGGTCCGTTTTTAGACCTTAACTTTCATGCAGGGTCGTTTTGAAAAGCTTCTGTGGTTTCCCACCATTGAAAAGCACCAGCCACCATGTACCATCTTAGCGAACAAAGATTTACCATTTCCATTAAAAACATATGTTCTTCATTTTCTTTTTGAATGAGGCAGCAAAATCCGGGGTCATTCCCCTGACTGACAGCTGTAAAACTGACATATCATTAGTCAGAACAGCTGCCTAGCCTGATCCAGACGCCGGTCCCCAAACACTTTTGTTCAGCATAATCTCACCGCTGTTTGATTAAGCTGTCGGAGGCACACAGAGGTTGCTTGCGCTTTAAGACGAAGCTGGGAGACAAATGTTAAAATGGAGAAACATCTGTTGGTTGTGGTCGAGGGCTGCGAGGAGAGTCTTTGCTGACGGTGATGCGTAAATTCCCAGCTGCTTGCACGACTCCCTTTTGCCACCTGTGCAGTTTCAATGCATAATTTACTGCTAAAGTGTCTGTCCCCTTCTGAATTATGGGTCCAATTTGTATGCTTCTTAAGTTGCTTTTGAAAATGAGCCATGTTCAGGCCCTCTGGCTCAGAATGGGCAGCCCACCTTGCTAAGTGCTGGGATGCATTAGCAAACTCAATAAAAGAGCTTTTATTCACTGTTTGCAACTTATGTATATAAACAAGGGTAACTTGTTTACTTGAATTGTTCCAATTTCATATTATTGGACTCATTCAATTTAAAATGCGTATTAACTATCATCAAAAAGAATTTAGATGGCTGCAAATCAGAATAACACCAATTGAAAATTCAGTTCAGACATCTTCAGTGATGTTAAATGTATTCTTTGGACATGTGGGAATGGTCATTGCTTGCGTTTGCAATTCTGAAGCCTATCAGATCTAGTGAGGAAGAAGATCATGTCGGGCTCTGGCATTAATCATTGGCGTTTAATTGTTTTGTCAATATTGGCAGTCCAAATGAGACACATTCAGGCTTTAGGCCTGTCTATCACTGCCCCCACTGCATTACTCAGTAGTCCAACATAATTTCCTTGAATCTGAAAACGTGCCTGCACTCTAAAAAATGCTGGGTTAAAAACAACCCAAGTTGTGTTGAAAATGGACAAACCCAGCAATTGGGTTGTTTTAACCCAGCGGTTGGGTTAAATGTTTGCCCAATGAACCTTGTATTGCTTGTTTAAAATGAACCCAAAATATGCTGGAAATTAACATTTATTAATATGTTTAATAAATTAGCATGTATTAATAAGATAATGAATAATAAACAATAAACATTTATTAAATTTCTTATTAATAAATGTACACCTTTTGATTATTATTGTTGCCTCTAGTAATTATGTGTCTGATTTTTAATTTCCAACCTATTTTGGATTCATTTTAAGCCAGCCATATAGTCATTTTTAATCAGTAGTTGGGTTAAATAAAACTACCCAGCAGGTTGGGCAAACATTTAACCCAACCACTGGGTTAAAACAATTCAATTGCTGGGTTTGTCCATTTTCAACCCAACTTGGGTTGTTTTTGACCAAACATTTTTTAGAGTGTGTACTTAGAACTTAAAGAGGCCATATTATGCCCTTTTACAAAGTCTTGATTTTGTTTTTCGTGTTTACTAGAATAGGTTTTCATGCTTGAAAGTTTAAAAACATTCAACCCCTCATTCCGAAAAGCGGCATGTTCTCTGATTGGTCAGCTGGACCAGTGTGTTGTGATTGGTCAATCATTTTGAGCATGTTTCGGAAATATCACAGCACTTATCATAACCAAGTTTCAACACACTGCTAATGCAACTCAAACAGGCCTTGTCCGTTTTTTTGCGCATTACTTGAGTGGGAATTAAATGAGGAATACTGTGACGTGTGCGTTCCCCAAATAAAACTCAAGACTACAATCAAGGTGTTTCAGGGAGTTCAGAAACAGTGCTCAATGATATAGAGAATAAGTCCCTTTAGAGAGGACTTGTAAAGAGTGGTGCTTTGTAAATTTGCAGACCTTTCTTCTCAAACAGCAAAATTACACACTAAGAAAGTTAATAATAATAATAAAACATAAAAGGTCCTCTTTAAATTATACTCAAACATTTAGTGCTTTTACAATGTCATGGGCCACAATAACAATTAAGACTACAATCAAGGCATTTCAGGGAGTTCAGAAACAGTGCTTAATTATATAGAGAATAACTCCCTTTGGATTGGAATTTGTGTTTTTAAATTTGCAGACCTTTCTTCTCAAACAGCAAAATTACACACTAAGGAATGTAAAAAAGCATAACAGGTCTTCTTTAAATTATACTAATATATTTAGTGCTTTTACAATGTCATGGGCCACAATAACAGTGAGGTTCTTGTTGACCTTTGGTCAGTGCTTAGAAGTATGTACTATGGTGAACTTAGAGCAAACAGAGGTAAAGTGTCTCACTCAAAGGCACATTGGGGGTTGAAAATGTTTGATGATATCCACTCTCTACGGCTGGTTATTGAATCAATGACCCCCTGAGTACTGACCCACTTATAGATCTGAAGTTGTGGAGCATTGCAGTGTGTTCTATCAAGAACAAAAAACTGTAAGATCAAATGAGCACTAGGGTGAACAGCGGTTACTGCGAGTTCTGGATTCAATGGATTACATTGTGATTGGACAGACTGAGCTATTCCTACACAGGCAAGTCTGCCCACTGTTTTGAGGTGAAAAAATGGAAGCTCTCATGATCCGTTGTGCAAATTTGTCATGAGACTATTGTCTCAGTATAAGTTTGGTATTAATAACACCTCAGTGGCTGTAGCCATGTCCTAGCGACCATTGCAAATTCATTTATCCTTCCTATGAGAAGTATAGCAAGTGCTTGGAGTACGTCATAAATAGAACAGGGCGTCAGTTTACTTTCAGGGATATGTTGTGTCGTGCTGCATCCAGTGTAGGCAACATAACTGATTCTAATGGGTTCTGTTGTTTTTTACATTGTTTTTTCGTTGCATCACACCACTTGCATTCGGTCTATACATAGTGTTATACTCAAAACAGCCTAGGTTTTCACAGACACTATGGAAGCAATAAGGTACAAGAGGCTGTGCTGTGTCGTGAATATGACTTACTCATGATACAGCACTAACATCGAGCACCTTATTGCTTTTATAAAACGATTACCACACAATACAAATATTAAAGCCATAAATATGTTTCAATGCAACTTTCATGAAGTAAACTTTTTCTAAAAGCCTTCCTTCCTCCGGAAAAAAATAGTCCCTGACCGTGAACAGCAACAGAAGTTACATTATTACACCATTAGATGGTGGCAAAGACTGTCTTTATAAGTGTGTCAGTCAGAACACGGAACAAGATGCTTTGACTAGCGCTGTTAGTCACGAGAAAACTCCTTAAATGTTAAAAGGACAAGATGATCTGACATTTAAACAGATTTTTTATTATGAACATAGGACTGACCTGAAGGAAAATGCTAAATCTGAATGCAGATAATAAACTTGCTTAATCTATCTTTTTCTCACAACACTCGTCTACATAATACAGTAAGTTTCAATGAACAATATCAATTGAGAACATACAGTTTATGTTGCTAAGAGTGGTTGCTAAGGGTGTTGTGCAGTGATACACAGAACCGTTGGGTGAAGCAGTCATAGCCATGTTTTAACATGAATAAATCACAGCTATTGACCAGTCAGAATCAAGGACAGGAACTAACCGTTTTATAAATAAGCTATAACATGCAAATACATTGTGTGCAAAATTATTAGGCGAGTTGATTTTCTGATAAATTTTTTCCCCAAGCATATTGTACCAATTCCAAACCACATCAATTTTAATAACTACTATTAATTTTGTGCTTAATCATTTATAAGTGATATATAATTGTTCATGATGGCTGGAAATGAAAAAAAATGCCCTATATTCAGGTGTACATAATTATTAGACAGGTTTTCTTTTACAGGCAAAATGAGCCAAAAAAGAGATTTTACTCAGACTGAAAAGTCAAAAATTATTAAATGCCCCTGAGAAGGATGCAATACTAATGCAATACTAGAAATTGCAAAGTTAAAGCATGACCATTGGAAAGCAAAATGCTCACTGGGTCAGCAGAGTCAGACAAAAACAGGTGGAGAAGAAAAGACACATGAAATGCAAAAGAATTAAGGTGAAGAATTATGTGTGAAACCATCAGAAATCCTTTACTCTACAGTGCCACCATTTTACAGAACTGTAACTCAGAGACTTAGGTTAGGTAAAGAATCCTAAAAATGACTTCCACTTAATAAGAATCACAAGCTAAAGTGTTGTAAAATACTTGAAAAATTTTTTTTTTTTTTTTTTTTTTTTTTTTTTTTTACTTTATAGACAGACAGCTTGAGAGTGACTCTTGACAGACCAGCACCACCTCCTCTCATACCACCGTTTGAAGAATTTATCTTCCAGAATCTGGCAGTAAGGTGTGGGAGTTCATTTTTAGTCCATCTCCTTTCGTGAAAAGTCCATCTTGCAGATATGGAATAAAAATCTTCCAAAACCAACTGCCAGATTCTGGAAGATAAATTCTTCAAACAGTAGTACAAGAGGATGTGGTGCTGGTCCTTCAACTTGATACAACATCTACCTTTGTAAGAAATGAAGGAGACAATGGACAGTCTGTGATATTTGTATTTGATGCACAGACCTTTGGAAGAATTCTGTCCTGAACTGGCATCTTTGTGTCAGTGTATTTATCTGTGTAATGAAAACTCTGACATAGATACAGATGTGCTTGGCCCTCTTGCTGTCTGTGCTGTAGAGATGTCTGAATATCATAACCGTGGAGATCGACAGCCACAAACATAATTACCATAAATATAACAGCTGTGTCAGTACAGTCTGCATTTGTCTTTGTTTTGACACTCAATCCAGCTGACAGCATTCACAGCCTGGCCTTAGTAAATATAACCAGTCAATAAATGTTTTGTCTTACTCCATGATTTGACATTTCATCTTCTCATATTCTTGCCCATGAATTTCATCAGATATTACAGCTATATATATATATATATATATATATATATATATATATATATATATATATATATATATATATATATATAATCCTAAAATTATACCCAATGTTGTTGTTTTAGGGCATTGTAGACTGTAATTACACAGTAGTCGAGAAGAACAGAATGTTTACAAAAGCAGACAGTTATTCTTAAATTCTCTCTCTAAGGACCTGAAGCCTACAAGGCTCTGAAAGCCCTAAATATTTACTTTTGATTTTAACTCATGCAAGTAAACATTTTGCTGTACAAGCCAAATATAGACACACTGGCTCAGAGATAAGTAGCAAAACAGGGACAATTTTGTTCCTCACATGCCCTTATATTATTTTTGTCTATGTTAATATTTCATATAATAATACATCTTTTTGCAGTGTTTTTTAAGGTTGTACATCGTGTTTGCATCATATGGGCATGTTACAACATTCTGTCTCTTAGAGAAGATCAAACTAGGGAATAGTTGTCACACAGAAAAGTCATTAGATTTGTAATCAGAAGTCCAATAGCTCAAATATGTTTTCTCTAGCAGTGGTTTGGTTAAACTTCTAGTTCAAATATCTTATCTACAACCCAAATTCCGGATTTTTTATTTATTTTTATTTTTTTATTTGAATAAAATAGACTTTCAAATCACATGAGCCAATATTTTATTCATAATAGAACTTTATGCACATAATGAGCTCATTTCAAATTTGATGCCTGCTACAGGTCTCAAAATAGTTGGGACGGGGGCATGTTTTCCACGGTGTAGCATCTCCTCTTCTTTTCAAAACTGGGCATCGAGGTTATGAGTTTCTGGAGTTTTGGTGTTGAAATTTGATCCCATTCTTGTCTGATATAGGTTTCCAGCTGCTGAAGAGTTTGTGGTCATCTTTGATGTATTTTTCTCTATAGGTGAATGATCTGGACTGCAGGCAGGCCAATTCAGCACCTAGACTCTTCTACGACAAAGCCATTGTAATAGCTGTCTGACCATAGAAATTGTTTCCACTATGAATCAGTCCATTTTAAATGAGCCTTGGCCCACAGGACACAGCAGTGCTTCTGGACCATGTTTACAAATGGCTTCCTTTTTGCATGATAGAGCTTTAGTTGGCATCTGCAGATGGCACGGCGGATTGTGTTTACCAACAGTGGTTTCTGTAAATATTCCTGGGCCCATTTAATAATGTCATTGGCACAATCATGCCGATGAGTGATGCAGTGTCGTCTAAGGGCCTGAAGACCATGGGCATCCAATAAAGGTATTCGGCCTTGTCCCTTACACACAGAGATTTCTCCAATTTCTCTGAATCTTTTGATGATTTTATGCACTGTAGATTATGAGATTTGCAAAGCCTTTGCAATTTGACATGGGGAGCATTGTTTTTAAAGTATCCACAATCTTTTTACACACTCTTTCACAACTCTGCCCATCTTTACTTCTGAGAGACTCTGCCTCTCTAAGATATTCCTTTTATAGCTAATCATGTTACAGACCTGATATCAATTAGCTTAGTTAAGATGTTCTCCCAGCTGAATCTTTTCAACATTTCTTCCTTTTTCAGCCATTTGTTGCCCCCGTGCCAATTTTTTTGAGACCTGCATCAAATTTGAAATGAGCTCATTTAGTGGATAAAAGTGTAAAATTTATCCGTTTAAACATTTGTTTTGTTATCTATGTTCTGTTGTGAATAAAACATTTCGTAAAAATAATGACAGTGTCATGTTTCGTCTGTCGTAATGAAATGACGTATGACTGTCATTACCAATCAAAATGTGTGTTCATTTAAATTGAATGTGTGGACTTTTTACACCATTTTTCCTATTTCCATTCAGCAAAACTATTTTTTTTCTTAACGACTACACCCACCCCTAAACCTACCCTTAGTGATTTATAGTGCATACACACTTTATGAGCTCATGCGTTCCCTGGGATCAAACCTACGATCACATGATTGCATATTGTTATTGCAATACTCTGTTATTGCAATAAACTGCCAATTGAGCTACACGAAACCGGAATATGACGCAGATAAAAGAAACAATGCATTAAAATGAAAGGGGCGCAATTTTAGCAAACGCTCATATGGGTCGTATTTCATGAATTAAAATGAAAGTGTTCTGTTGTCGATAGGGGCGCAACATTAGTAAATGCTCCTATGGGTTGTATTTCAGGGAAGTGACAAACGACCTATATGGTCGTATTGGTTTGACAACATGTTGATTTTTAGTATTTATTGGCAAATCAGTGGTTTGATATTTTTGGTTTACTGCTATTTTGTGCAGCAAAAGTATTTTACAGATGAGATTTTACTGAAAAAAAAAAAAAAAAAAAAAGATTAAATCTCATATAATATTCCATTTACTGGCAGGTCCCTATTGTGACAACTTACCCCAATATAATGTGACTACATACATTAAATAAACTACATTACTATTTAAAAGTTTAGTGTTGGTAAGGAGTCACTTATGTTCACTATATGGCTGCATTTATTTGAATAAAAAAAAAATCCAGAAATTTTGTGAAATGTTATTACCATTCAAAATAATTATTTTCTATGTATTCCTGTGTTGGCAGCAGCAATTACTCCAGTTTTCAGTGTTACAGTGTCAGAAATCATTCTAATATGCTGATTTGGTGCTCAAGAAACATTTCTTATTATTATCACAGTTGAAAACTGTGGAAAATGTGATACTTTCTCAGGATTCTTTGATTAATAGAAATTTAAAAAGAACAACTGCCAATACGAAACTTTCAAACAGTAGTGTGTGTATATATATATATATATATATATATATAGAGAGAGAGAGAGAGAGAGAGAGAGAGAAGCTCACAGTGATGTTTATGTACTTGTATAGCGTTGGGGCCATTTTGGACGTGTACTTCTTTGCAGGGGTGTGTTAATAGCCAAAAGCTGGCCTTGTTCAGCTTTCAGGCATGTTGTGTTTGTTCAGCGTGGACAGTGAGGCACTTTGAATTCAATTTGGAGGAAACTATAAAAAAAGGAAGTTGCGGTTGGAGTCATGGGGTACAATGTGTCAAATTCTTGAAATGAGAGTGAGGGAGAAAAAGCAATTAGCTTCCTTCATCTTCATTCTCCACCAATAGGACGAGAGAAACTCGATGACCTAGTCACCCGTGTAATGAGGTCCTTTAGCCAAATTAATAGCCCTCTGTGAAAGGGTGTTTGTGTGTGGGCTGTGATTCTTTGTTCTGTAGAGATGCTAAACACATAGGTGGATAAAAGGAATGTGTTATTTTCCCTCAGACAACCTTTACGGACACAAGTTATTTCAAACAGATATTATAATCCACTTAACACACATGTAGGTCCCTCTCTGCAAGCATGGATCATGATTGGAAGATCTGTTGTTAGCAAATGGTGCCTTATGCAAGACAAAGCACAACTTATTATTAATAACTGGTAACACTTTATTTTACAGTACCGTATTTACACATTACTACGTGTACTTACTATAGTAATAACAGTAAATTATGCATAATTACAAGTAACTAACCCTAAACCACATCCTAACCCTAACTGTAACTCTATAGTAAGAACATGTAGTTAATTAATAGTAATCAGTACTAATTTTAATAATAACAATGTAACTACTCAAATAAATAATAATAATGATAATAATAATAATAATAATAATAATAAATAAAGTGAAACCTAATAACTTATTAATAATAATAATGATTATTATTATTAGTTTTCATAATAGATTGGGTTGTTTCTACATTGTAGTTTAAGCAATCCATGAATTAAACTGGCCAAATCAATGGTTAGATATTTTTTAGTTGTTTTGTGTTTTACAAATATTTTACAGATTAGATTTTACTAAAAAAACATAATATGCTATTTAGTGGCAGGTTCCTATTGACAACTTACCCAAATATAGTGATAACTTGCACAGTTATTGGGTTAACATGATAAATGAGCTACACAGATATAAAAAAGTGGGGTCAGTAAGGTTTAAGGAGTCTGTTATGGTCACTAAGGCTGCATTTATTTGGAAAAAATACAGTAATATTTTGAAATATTATTACCATTTAAAATAACTTTTCTGTTTTAATACACTGGAAAAATGTTGCTGTTTGAGTTTAAATAGATAAATGCTCAATCTGGTCTCATGACGAAAACGTACCCGTGGGCACGTTTTCGCGAGTCGCAAAATACGTACCAGTGAGTACCAATACCTGCAGTTTCGCTCTGAAATGTCCACTGAGCGGCGCCAAAAGCGTGTTTTTTTTTTTGTTTTGTTTTTTTTTTTTGCCGGAGCAGATAATGGGGTGAATGCGGTACGTTTTTATGACGTTGCTTTTTAGACGAATCGCCGCGATTCTCGATTTGACGTTTGCGCTCCGTTGCGTTTTAAAATAACTTCCCACCGACGCTACGCCTAAACCTACCCGATAGTGTTAACAAAAAGCAAACGCGACGTAAGAAGCGTCCGTTTTTCAGCTCATTTAGATCTCTCTTTGAGCTCTCTTTTTTTTTCTTTTTTTTTTTGTTGCCGTCAGTCGCCTTTCATGGGATTTGTACCCAGGCAGGGGGAGTCGACTCCTCACCGTAAGTCCAACTCCGTATCGGCCGAGCTACCGAGCAAGCTTGGTCACGGTCAAAAAAAGCGAAACGCGTAGAGCCGGAGAGTCCAAAGTACGTTAGTTTACAAATCGGGCACTCCGGTCGGATGCGTTTTGAAGCGTGACGTGATATTGCGCGAGGATACGCCAAAACGAGTCTTTACGAATCCATAATCCGATCCCGGCCATCGTCAAAACCGTGCGTGAAAATGACCAAAATCGCTCATCGACGTTTTGCCGGCCTCTAGCGTTCGTTTCTGATGGAAACTGCGGCGAGATGTACTCGCCGGTACGTAATTTTGTGTCTCGCGAAAACGTGCCCACTGGTACGTCTCTCCCATGAGACCAGGTTGTAAATGCTTAAGTCTATGATTGGATCATTATTGCAGGTATTATTATCTTTCTAGCATGTTATATGTTTGGCAACAATTCTTCTAACCCTAATTGATAGAGTGTGTAGCTTTTCATTTCATTTTCATTTGTGGGAAGACACACCATGGCCATATTTCAAGATGACAATGTTAAGATTCATCAGGCTCAAATTGTGAAAGAATGGCTGGGAGGGAGCATGAAGAATCATTTTCACACATGAATTGTCACCTCCAGTCCAGACCTTAATTTCATTGAAAGTCTTTGGGATGTGCTAGAGTAGACTTTACAGAGTGCACGACTCTTGCATTGTCAATACAAAATCTTGACCAAAAATTGATGCACCTCTTGATGGAAATAACTTCACAACATTTAATTCCATCAAGAGGTGCATCAATTTTTGGTGCCTCCCCCCTTTGTTTTCTTTAAATGTAAACAGAGTCTTGCAGAGTTAGTGTTGTTCCACTGTGGTAGAGATTTCATTTATTATTATATTTCTCACCAGATTTTCGAAGACACCATGCAACTTATGATTCATTGTGATTCATCACTTCACATAACGCTGCTGAACCACTCTGAATCAAATTTCCCATATTCTGCCAAAAACGTAATTCTGTCTTTTATAATTTCTGAGACAGCAATGGCTTTTTAAGTAGTGCATTTGCTTAATTAATTGAATTAATGCTTCCTGACCAATAATTTAGCCATTTTGGGCTTGGCCCATTTTTTGCCCAGGAGTATATCAGTGAAGTGGATAACACTCATTATCTCATCATCACGGCACCTGTAAGAGGGTGGGATATACTGGGAAGCAAGTGAACATTTTGTCACAAGTGTTAAACAAGTGTTGATGTGTTAGAAGCAGGGAAAAAGTTTGTTGCGAATGGGGCTGCATAGCCACAGACTAGTTATGCTGTACAGACCATGTACACCCTTGTTAAAGTTTCAAAAATGGTTCAGGAATGTTTTGAGGAGCATGAGTTTGAAGTGTTGACTTGGTATCCAAATTCCCCAGATCTCAATCCAATCGAGAATGTGTGGGATGTGCTGAACAAACAAGTCCAATCCTTGTAGGCCGCACCTCGCAACTCACAGGACTTAAAGGATCTGCTGCTAACATCTTGGTGCCAGATACCACAGCATACCTTCAGGGTTCTAGTGGAGTCCATGCCTCAATTGGTCAGGGCTATTTTGGGAGCAAAAGTCAGACCAACACAATATTAGGAAGGTGGTCATAATGTTATGCCTGATCAGTGTATAGCCTTCTTGTTTCCATTGTCTCTTGTCTAGCTTTGTTTGTGTCAACCTGTTGCCAGTGAGTCTCTTGTTTGTCATGTCAAGTCTTTGTTTATTTTTGTTTGCATTCACGCTATGTCGTAATTACCGTAGTTGACCCTTCGCTGGGAGTTTTATTGACAACTGATCTAACCAATCATAATGCCGAATCTGCCATTTTGTCCGACAAAGCAGTCAGAAGAGTTAGAAGATTAACCTCGGTGGACTTGAACTTGAAAAATGGTATGTATTTACGTCTTTTTCCACTTTTTAAACAGCATTCCTTCTCATGTTCATTCATGTTTATGTGATGCAATAAATTAACTAGTAGGAAGAGATGATCGGTTCACGAGCTGCTTGAACTGAGGCACTACAGCAATCTGTCACGTCACAGAGCCACAGAATGGTTATATTGTTCGAATTTCTTTTAAAAAAATTACACAATTTGGAAACTAGGACTTTGTTTAATATAATAAGTAACCTGCTCTGTCTTGTCTGTCAACATGTTGTCAGTGTCCTCTTTGCTCCGCGATGTATTTTACACTGCGTGTGGCATGACAGCACCATGGCTTGTCGGACAAAACAACAGTAACTAAGGGGGGCGGGTCTTTGCGAAGGGTCAATTACAAGATTCCAGCTTGTAAAAAGTGTTAACGTCCTTTTAGAACTCGTAATTACAGCTTGTAGACTGGAAATTTACCCCACACTTGTAGTTGTCACGTTCCCAGTCATTCCCGGACTACATTTCCCACAATCCTCCCTGGCAATCACCTGCTCTCTCTCCACCAATCATCAATTGCCACATACTGATGCAGCATATTATCTGGACTATTTAAGCCACACACGCCCTCACACACTTTGCAAGGTCTTGTTTACCCTTTGTGTACAATTATGAGCGTTACTATCTTGTCTGTCGGTCTGCCTGCCTGTTACTGATCCCGTCTGTTCCCTGCATTACGATTCCTGATGCCTGCCCTTTGGACCTTTTGGATTGTTTATTGTTTCCTGGTTTTGTGAGTGCTTTCTGCCTGCCCTGATTCATTGCCTGTTCCTCGACTACGATTCTGCCTGCTCTCTGCCATACCTGTTTGCCACTGTTTGACCACTGCCTGTCTTACTACGAGCTCTGTTTAATAAAAGCCAGCAGATGGATCTCTGCCTGAGTCGTTACAGTAGTACCTGACCACTGTATCGCCTGACTGCTGCAGATTTATTTGGGTGTTTGTTAAATAATTTCTTATTTCTTGGGTTTCTAAACTGATGACTGAGACTATCTATTATTGAGATTTTGATCTAACAGTGTTGATAGTGTTGCCATAGAAATGCTTAATTCCCACTTTGAACGTCAAGTGTTGTCATCATCAAATTACAGTAATTACAACATGACGTGAACGCAGCATAAACTGCACTTGATTCAATCACCTCACCTATAGTGGATTTTGTGAATAGTAGTAGTATTAACAACATAGTTATGTTGTTGTTGTTGTTGTTAATATTATTAATATTTTAATTATTATATATTTTTTTAATTAATATTATAATTGTTTTATGATTTAAAAAAATAATAATTCTCATTGGATCATCATGCATTGGAAATTCTCTTCAGTTGGCACAGTGTGCATGCACATTATGCTTCTGTTAGCATCACAAACAATTTTGTCATAATATATTACACTCAGTAGCACACTTACTTTCACTGTATCTCTATAGATATTGATCCTTTATAACCTCCAGTTGACTGCTGCTACACCCCTGATAAATAGAAAATAATGTTGAGTAGAATAATGTATTTTACTGATTGGTTGATGCTCCAATAAAACCAATTTATATTTCCGTTTATAAGGGTCACTAACATTTTAATGTGCAACAAACATTTTAATGTAGGGTAATTTAAAATCTGAGGTGAATCAGGCAATTCATTTCTATGAGAATATTGATGTATTTCATATGCCTGGAGTGCTAATCTATAGAATAATAAAATGTCAACAAACTGGGCTTTGCTCATTGACATTTTGACATTGGCTTTGTTAAATGTGATGCAAGTAACAGAGGGGAGCTGAGCTTAACAAGGGTTGGCTATCTACATTCTAATGAAGGTGGTATATTAAGTATTAACTTTCACTTTCCTTTGAAATAGCTGAGCTACTTCATTCTTTTAAAAGGTGCCGTAGAACGTCTTTTTAAAAGATGAAATATAAGTCTACGGTGCCCCCTGAATGTGTCTGTGAAGTTTCAGCTCAAAATACCCCATAGATTTTTTTTTTATTACATTTTTTAACTGCCTATTTTGGGGCATCATTAAATATGAGCCGATTTAGGCTGCAGCCCCTTTAAATGCTCACGCTCCCCGCCCACGGAGCTCGCACTTGCCTTTAACAGCATAAACACAGTTCACACAGCTAATATAACCCTCAAAATTGTTCTTTACAAAGTCTAATCGCGTTAGTATGCTTTCTGAATGAGTTTGAGGCTATGCTCCGTGGCTAACGGGCTAAAGCTAACATTACACACTGTTGGAGAGATTTATAAAGAATGAAGTTGTGTTTATGAATTATACAGACAAGTGTTTACACATTGCAAGTGTTTAAAAAATGAAAATAACAGTCTTGTCTCTGTGAATACAGTAAGAAACGATGGTAACTTTAACCACATTTAACAGTACATTAGCAACATGCTAATGAAACATTTAGAAATAACGATATCATGGATCATGTCAGTTATTATTGCTCCATCTGCCATTTTTCGCTGTTGTCCTTGCTTGCTTACCTAGTCTGATGATTCAGCTGTGCACATCCAGATGTCCTGCCCTTGTCTAATGCTTGAACATGAGCTGGCATATGCAAATATTGGGGGCGTACACCCCGACTGTTACGTAACAGTTGGTGTTATGTTGAGATTCGCCTGTTCGTCGGAGGTCTTTTAAACAAATGAGATTTATATAAGAAGGAGGAAACAATGGAGTTTGAGACTCGCTGTATGTCATTTCCATGTACTGAACTCTTGTTATTTAACTATGCCAAGATAAATTCAATTTTTAATTCTAGGGCACCTTTAAGAGAGCATATCTAATGAAACTTCATTTGCTGCAATGGAAAGTCTGAAGTGAAATCTTTAAAATAAATAATGTTATATCAACCCTGGAAAGAACATTGAAGGGGGAATCATTGAAGATTGAAATGCAACTGTGAACAATGTGATTTATTTGTTATTTGTGTTGTAACTTATAAGACCATTTATTCCTACAATGTTATGCTTTTATTTGGAGAAAAGTAACACTGAAGATGATGGATTACTGAATTGGTCATTTTAAGGTGAGAAATTAAGTTCTAAGAACCACTAAGCACTAACACTGAAGAGGGTGGCTAAATGCCATGGGCAGTCAGTATGACATTCATTAGTACACAGTGGCCATTACTGTTCAAAGTTCAGCAAAATGTCACTCGATTTGCTTTTTAAGGAAGGATGAGATGAGTTACTGAAGAACAAACACGGCTGCTCACCTGTTTATCTGCACACATGCTTCTACTCCCTGTGTTGACAAGGCTGTCAATTTCTTTTGAACTCCTGGGGACATAAAATTGACTTTCAATCTTGTTTTGTCTTAATATGATAATTAATTAATTTGCATTCATTTCAAACTAATCAAGCTTGTGTGCCTGCAAGCATAACAATCCTATAAAAAGTCGCAGTGTCAGATAGGAGCATAACTGCAGGCAGAGGAGGAGCAGATGCTGCTGTGGCTGGAACACTTTTGATGCCTGCGTGTGCGTGTGCACGTGTGTGTGTGTGTGTGTGTGTGTGCGTGTGTGTGTGTGTGTGTGTACGTGTGTGTGTGTGTACGTGTGTGTGTTATGCAGTTCCAGCCTCCTCATTTAATAATAACCAGTGTCAAGAGTAGATCTATCATTTTATCTATCGTTCTATCCATCTATCCTTGTATCTATTGTTCTATCTATCGTTGTATCGTTCTATCCATCTATCTATCGTCCTACCATTCTGTCAATCTATCGTCCTATCATTCTACCATACTATCTATCGTCCTATCTATCATTCTGTCCATCTATCATTCTATTTAGAGTTCTATCTATCTATTATCCTATCATTCTATCATCCTATCTGTCTATCGTCCCATTCATCTTTCATTCTATCATTTTATCCATCTATCATTCTATCTATTATTCTATCTATCATTCTATAGATCTATCGTTCTATCTATCATTTGTTCTATCTATTTTTCTATCTGTTGTTCTATCATCGTCCTATTACTCTATCATCCTATCTATCATTCTATCCATCTATCGTTCTATTATTCTATCTTTCTATCATTCTATAGTTCTATCTATCGTTTGTTCTATCTATATTTCTCTGTCGTTCTATCATCCTATCTATCTATCTATCGTACTATTATTCTATCGTCCTATCTATTCATCGTCCTATTTATCGTTCTATCCATCTATTGTTCTATCATTCGTTATCTCATTCTATCATTCTATCCATCTATCGTTCTATTATTCTATCTTTCTATCATTCTATAATTCTATCTATTGTTTGTTCTATCTATATTTCTCTGTAGTTCTATCTATCGTACTATCTATCTATTGTACTATTATTCTATCGTCCTGTCTATTCATCGTCCTATCTATCGTTCTATTATTCTATCTTTCTATCATTCTATAGTTCTATCGTTTGTTCTATCTATATTTCTCTGTCATTCTATCTATCGATCGTACTATTATTCTATCGTCCTATCTATCATTCTATCCATCTATTGTTCTATTATTCTATATTTCTATCATTCTATAGTTCTATTGTTTGTTCTATCTATATTTCTCTGTCGTTCTATCTATCGTACTATCTATCTATTGTTCTATCTACAGGGTATCTGCAGGTTTCTGAGAGCTAGATTTAAGACTTTTTAAGACCTTTTTAATACCATGCAGAATGAAATTTAAGACCAATTTCATAGCAACAAATTTACGAACAGCAAACAATACCACCAATTACGATACTTAACACACATTGTTTATTGACATACTGAAAGAATGAAAGAACAATAAATTGCAAAACAGTCTTTGCACTGACTTATGTAGAACATTGACAATCTAATACAATTTCAAACAAACACTGCACAGCAGTAACAAGAGGCATGTACACTGCACGCCAATAACCTGAACATTGGGTTTTTACTATATAGATTTCAGTTCTTTGCCCTTTGTATCCAACTCTGTCTCAATTTGCTGTAATTCATTTGTTTTCTCTTTATATCGCTTCCTCAGTGTGTTGGATTTTGTAATGAGATGTGCCATCAAGGTGCCAGCTTTTCCCTCAGCTTCTTCTGCAAGCTGGTCCGCATCCTTCTGCAGGCTCGTAGATACCTGGACCAGAATTCTCTTCTTTTTTTTCAGGTCCTCGATGTCGTCTTCCAAAGCTTTGCGCTTCTTTGCCTGGTCATCAGTGATTTTCATTTTCTTCTGCTGATCAAGGTGCATTCTATATCTTGATCTAGCAGATGCAGCAGAGGCCAGTAACTCCTTAGTGATAGGGACATTGAGGAGCCCCCCACAGATGCTGACATAATCGCAAATTAGTCGATGGCTGACCATTGTCTCCTCTTGCATATTGCAGGTCTCCACTTCTTTGTTAATGGAGAATCCTCTCTCCACTGTTGCCTGCCCATGGGACAGGAGAAGCAGTTTCTTGCAAAAACTCCATAACTCACTATTGCGTTGCCCAAGAACTCCATGCAGGAATACATCTAGTCTGGTTTCTGTTGGTCGGTAAGAGAGAAAGCTCTCATTTTCAACAGATAAAAAGTCATTAAACTGCTGAATTATAACATCACCTGCAGAAAACAAAAAAAAATTATAAAAAATATGCATATAAACTAATACTAATAGTTTTAGAAGCATATTTCATAACTTGATTTAAAATACACTTTGACAGAATTGAACTATTCTTTCCTACCAGCAGAGACACCTCCTGACAACTGTTGGGCTTTTAAAAACCTCTGCACCAGTTTCGTCATACTGCTCTTGCACCAATCAGGGTCAGATATCATCACGCTAGGGTCCAAACAGGCCACCTGCCTCACTACAGGATACTTCAATGGGCTCTTGTCCTGTACTTTCTGGATGATGGTACACATGACCTTGACACAGTCATTTCTAAATTCCAGGACTGTGAGTTCCCCTATCTTTTTCTGTTTCTGTAGTTCCTGATGGGAGGATGTAAACAACCTATTATACCCTATTATTACCCTATTATTACCTATTATAAAATCAAGTTGAACTGAATACATCAAAAAGAATACCTTAAGGAGTGATTCTGCACCCAAGCCTACATTTACTTCCTTTAGGTTGACCCAGCTCTGCTTGTCACTGACATCCAGCCTGACCAGCTGCAGTGGACTGATATCCTTGAGCACCTCTTTCTTCATAAAACGTCTCAGCAAACCCTGCCAAAAGACACACAAAGAATGTTAACCAAATACTTAATTTATTTCAATTTAATTAATTGACAATCAACAAAAAATACTATTGTAGAATGCTACTGTAAGAAGTATTGTTCTTTTTGTTTACTTCATCCCCTTGTCCCTTAAAATATGAAAAAAAAAATCATAAGATTGAAATTAAAATTATCAGATTAATTAATACCATTATTAGAGTGCTGTACTAGAATTACCTTCATCAGCTCAGTCAAGTCTTTGGCAAGGAACGGAATAACTGGAGCATCAGTTTGAAAGAAGGTAAGGAAAGGACTGAAGGTCCTTGTGATAGCCATGTAGAAATGTAGCTTTGCCAGAATAAGAGGGTCTTTTTCGGCAACTTCAAGAGTGTCATAAGATGCCGATCCCGGATTTGGTAGCTCCTTTTTTCTGACTGCATCCATGTTCATGGTCACCGATGGCCAGAATTCCAAAGCTCTCTCCACAACTGGTAGATTTTCGAGCCACCTGTGTCCACAGAACGGAAGTGGAAATTTTGTGTTTTTGGTTAGAGCAGTGAAATCCTCTCTCCTAGCTGGTGCATTGTGGAAGAGTACGTGCATGGCCCTCAGAACCTTCTCCAGCTTCCACACAGAGAAGCCATGTTTGCAGGCGTTATGTAGGGTGTGGAGGCCACAGCTCCCCACCACAATGAGCTGTGTGCCACCAAACTGCTCATGATGCTCTTGCTGCAGCAGTTCTAAAAATTTACAATTGACATTCGGTCCATCCATAGAAACAGAGAGAAGCTTTTGCAAGTCTAGCTGCAGTGCACATCCCTGCAAAACAGAAGTTAAAAAAAATAATGAGATCAAGGTTTGGCATACTGGTATGTTAATGTAGCTCATGAATTGTAAATTAAAATTTTAAAATTGATATAACATTAGCTTGCATTTATGTGTATGTGCAATGTCATGAATTTTCTTAGTATTTTTTGTTCAATTGATTAACATTTATCATTTTATCAACACTTATCTTAGACAGCAAACAAACATATTCTAGCAACCATTTAGATTATGCATAATGTTAACTGAGACCAGCAACATTAGAACAGCTTATCTACCTTTCTTTATATGGAGTGTATATACACATACATATATACACACACACACACACACACACATACTAATAACATATAAATTATATATATATATATATATATATATATATATATATATATATATATATATATATATATATACATACACACACACACACACACACACACACACATCAGAAAGAATAATTGCTAGCAACAATGAATAAAAATGATTAGTGATGGGTTGGTACTTACTTTGAAATGGTGAAGCAAATCCTGAGCCGTCCCATGTCCCATGAATTGCGACCCTAGGTATCTTGACTGGACGTGATCTTGTCCCCAATATCGGACATGCAAGTCCAATTGCTTATTTTTTGACGTTTCATTAAGGCTCTCATCAAACATTAAAACAAACATTTCCCTGTTAACATCGGCAACGAGGAGCTTGTTTATGTAAGGAGCCAGTCCAAATCTGGCAATATATGCAGTTTTGTCTTTACCGCAAGCAAATGTTCGAGCGATTTCCGAGTCGGGAAACATAGTTCGGAAAATGTCCCCGACGGCCTCGTTAGCGGTATATGACTGGTGCTTTGTTACAGTATGCAGACACCAGAGTACCTCGGCTCTGAGCGTTGCAGTGGAGCCAAACGTTGTTCTGATGTCTGTTGGAGTAGAAACCGCGGTGCTTGAAGCTGATGCAGATGCCGGCGTATGGCTTGGAGCAGAACTCTGTTGTCCTGAGGTGGTGGGCGTGACGGAACAGAACTGAGAAATGCCTGGTGTTTTCCGACAGGTTTCCGCGGCCGCTTTGTGTTTTTCGCACTGCATGTGGGTCTCCAAAGCTTTTATTCCCATTGTTCCGAGTTTTAAAACTTTCTTGCACAATATACACCGAACCTCGAACACATTGTCACTAACTGGTCTTAACCACGGCGCAAAATAAGGGTTATGCAACCAGTTTTCATTAAATTTGCACTTCCCCATGGTTAAAGCTCGAACTTTTTTCCATTTGTAATATCCAGTCCACACACTTAACGAACCCCCCGCGAACATGTAATTTGTTAATGGTTCCGCCTATTTTGTTTTGCGTGACAAATAGACATAAATTAATTTAACCAAATTAACCGTAATTTAACCAAAATAAAATCTTCTTTACGGTGTCGGTTCCATTGCATTTTTAAGACCTTTGAAACGCGGATTTTAAGACATTTTAATGCTTATTAAGGCCTTATTTTTACATCATGGAATTTAAGACCTTTTAAGACTTTTTAAGGACCCGCGGATACCCTGTATCTATCATTCATTCTCTTGTTCTGTCATTCTATCGTTCTATCCATTTGTCATCCTATCTATCTATCTATCTATCTATCTATCTATCTATCTATCTATCTATCTATCTATCTATCTATCTATCTATCTATCTATCTATATGGTTCTATGATTTTAGGGTTCTATCTGTTGTTTTTATCTAGGGTTCTGTCTATCTAGCAGTCTATCTAATGGTTCCCTTTCAATATTTCACTCGTACTGCATATGGGGGAAAAGTCTCCCTTTTTCCCCGCTACTGAAGCCTTTTCAATAACGCAGTGTAACTGCACCGTCATTGGTTCACTCATAGACAAGTTGTTGAACCAATGGCGGCGCGGCTCAGCTGCGCGGCCTATGGGAAGAGAGCGCGCGAACATTCCCGCCAAAAGGGGCGGGGTAATGTGCTATATAAGCGGGCGTTTTGCCATAGGCCATCAGTCCTTTCTCCTTCAGCGACGACAGAAACTTCTCTTCGCTGATCTTCGCAGAAGCCTGCTCACCGGGAAAGAAGCTCGCCGCCTTAGAAGAAGCTCTGCCACCGTCGAAGAGGCCCCGCAGCGGACCTAGCTAACTCGCCGGCTCCTCGCAGCGCCCGCGCCCTCGCCGACTGCCGCCTTCGCGCCGTCGTCGAGTCGCCACTTCCCGCTCCCGCGAACCGGCCGCTACCCAGCGTGTCTCCTGCCGCCATCTGGCGCGCCCTGAGAGCATCTTCCCGCGGTCGCTTTACCGCGCCCCAGAGCACTTTCAAGCGGTTTTCACCGCTACGAACCCGGCCCTCACCGTTATAAGGTGCCTCTGCATTTTTCAATGCCACGCGGATGACGCGCTTGTTGGCGGCTCATACCCGCACTGTGAGCGCGTGAGTTTAGCATCTCTGCGCTCGCAGGCCGCCTTCTTCCCCCCCCGTTCACGCCCTCCCGTCTCCCGCGCCTGCCAGGAAAAGACCGCGGGACAAAACGGTTCAGTGCATGGAGGTGGGCAAGCACACGTCGGCCCAGCACCCGCATGCCTCGCCCAATCCCAACAGAGAGCATCTGCCAACCGGCGCTGTTTCAAGAGCATTTCCCGCGGCTTAACGCCACTTTCTAGCGGTTCTAACCGCTCTAAAAGAGCTACAATCGCCGTTTTCACATTTTTCACAGTCGTGGCACATGCAGAGCCTCGCTCCGCGAATCTTCGCTCCCTAGCAGCTGTTCATCGCGCCTCCCTCGTGCCGCCTCCAGCATCTGAGAGCATTCAGCTCATCCCCTGCCGTCTTGAGTCAGATGTGTACAGAGCTTATTTTTCTACCTTCTCGCTGGCGTTTGCTTCAAATGCTGTCTCTCCAGACACGTCATTTGCCGGGTCCTCCCACGCAAACCACGTTCGTTGAGGATGCGTGCTCTCACTCGGGAGCGCGAGAGCTCTCTCTCTCTCAGCTGAATTTGACGTGATGTTCTCCCCTGATTTAGGCGAGACTCATGATACATTTTCTATCTGAGTGTATTTCTCCTTATCTCAATGCGCGTCGCTCGCCGGTCCCTCCCCCGCGAGCCGCGTTAGTTCAAAATATGACATGACTTCTTCCCAGCTTTAGTGAGAAACATGTTATATGCTTAATCTAATGGAGCATATTCTGCTTCTCTACGCGTTGTATGCCGGTTTGCCCGCAAGCCGCGTTTATTATGAAATATAACATGTTGCTCTCCCTCCTCTTGAGTGACACCCATGTTATATTCATTCAGTTTATACAGCAGATTTTTGCAGAAGTTATCTGAATCTCTCAGCTGAATTTGACATGTTGCTCTCCCGACTTAGGCGAGACTCATATACATTTTCTATCTGTATGAGTGTATTTTTCCTTCTCAATGCGCGTCGCTCGCCGGTTCTGCCCCGCATGCCACGTCGACTGTGAAGTATGACGTGACGTTCTCCCCTGACTCGGGGAGAAGCACGTTTTTATACTCAATGGAGCTGATTCTGCTGTTTGTGTCGAGTTTCTCTGAACGTTGCTTGCCGGTTCTGCCCCGCAAGCCGCATTTATTGAGAAATGTAACATGTCGCTCTCCCCCTGTCAGGTGAGACATATGTTATATATATATATATATATATATATAAATATATATATATATATATATATATATATATATATATATATACATATATATAATTTCAGTTATTACAGTGTTTTTCTGCCGAGTTTTTGCTGAATTTCTCAGTGCGGTGCTTGCCGGTTCTGCCCTGCAAACCGTGTTCTTTGAGAAATATAACCACACTCACCCATCTCAGGTGAGAACTATGTTTTATATATTCAGCATATCAGTCGATGTAGCATATTTATTCAGTCTCTCTGCGTGTCGCTTGCCGGACGTGCCCCTGCAAGCCACGTTCATAAGGACGTATGCGCTCACTGAAAGTGCAAGCGGACGACGCACATGTCCTCCGAACCGAGGTTTTAACTTTGTTGAGAAAAGGGGCTATAGAAATAGTTCCCTTCGCAGACAGCGAGTCGGGCTTCTACAGCCGTTACTTCTTGGTGCCGAAGAAAGACGGCGGTCTCAGACCCATTCTGGACCTCAGGTGACTGAACCTTTCCCTCATGAAGCGAAAGTTCAAAGTCCTGACGCTGAAGCAGATCCTCGTGCAGATTTGCCACGAGGACTGGTTCTGTTCACTGGATCTGAAGGACGCTTACTTTCACATCCAGATAGCCCCCCATCCCAGGCGATTCTTGAGATTCGCGTTCGAGGGTGTGGCTTACCAATATACGGTCCTCCCCTTCGGGCTCTCCCTGGCTCCTCGCACTCTACGAAGTGCATTAACTAGTGTTGCAACTTATACCGGTACTAGAAAGGTATCGCGATACCCTGCGTTTAAAAACGGTACGGTTCTTCATTTTGTTAGTACCGGTACTTTGAGTGCCAGCTGTATTTCCTAATGTGCGACAGCAGGGGGCAGTGTGTGTGCAGCGCGCTGCTTCTGAGGCACATTGAGTGCGTTTATTCCTGTCAGCTGCGCAGCGGCAGATGCACAAAGCAAAATATGGCATTATTTTGCTTACATTGCCGACAGTCAGGGCAATCCCATGGACACCACAAAGCCCGTCTGCAAAATGTTACAAAATAACGCAAGCGAAGGGAGCATCCAACTTGGCAAAGCATCTTGCCGACAAACATCCCGATTTGTACAAAGAATTTAAAGAGCGACAGGTTAGTGAATGTGATACCAGCGTTATGTTTATGTTATTTATATTACTCATGCAAGCAGACATCAGCAAAGAGGTGTATTATTGAGTCTAATTGATATCTGGTTGCTAAAATAAAATTAATTTAAAAAAAAACAAATATGTGAAGGGAATATACAGTTATATTAAACCAATTTATGCTTTAATAACATTGCTCTAATTATTTACAGTAATCAAATTTACACAATATTCTCACTGTCAAAACACTTATATGCAGGGCTTGACGACAGCCACTAGTTTACAGCCAAATGGTCGAAGACCGTCGTAGCACAAAATGTATATATATATATATATATATATATATATATATATATATATATATATACACAATCACACAATTCGTTATTTACGTGCAGTTAGTGAAGGAGAGATAGGTGGAATTGCACTGAATGACACACAACAGAAGCTCTCGCGTGCGCTCTCTCTCTAGTTCTCCTCGCACCTGAATAGTCAAATACACGTGCACACAGATGTCTAAATGTCCATCGTGTGGAGTATCTCGCGTGAATACAGTCGGTTATGGCTTAAGTGGACGTAAACAGGTAATAACTGGATGTGCGTCAGTTACGTCCATGCATTCAGCAGCCCAATTAAATAGGCCTGTCCATCATTAATGTTAATCAAACAACAAAAGATGTTAAATAAATGTAGGCTTTATGTTAAATAAACCTAGTGTATCTGAAAAAAGATTATTTTTAATTGACTATTGTTTTTGTAATTTGCTTCTTTGTTCTTTTATATAGCCTAACACAAATAACTTGTTCTCATACTAGCTCATGCTTATATTGTCCACCTCTTTCCCACCTGTACATACCAGCTGATATACAATGTAATCTTGATTTGGGTGGTCAGCCTGCATTTAAAAGTTTGAAAGGGTTTTAAATCTTCTAAATCAAGTAAAATGACTCAAAGTAATTTAAGCATAAGAAAGTCAACTTTAATCATATAAAATGTAATTTACCAACATCAAAATTGTGGCAAATAAAAATGCTGAGTGGCTAGTTACTTTGGAAAACCACTAGCCACAGTGGCTGGTGAGCGAAAAAAGTTAATGTCAAGCCCTGCTTACATGTATAAAAAAAAAAAAAAAAAAAAACAGGAAAAAAGCATAATAGTAAATAATTTACAATTTTACTGAGCATGAAAATAATAAACTTTAAAAATTATATTAAATCTAACTCTGTAACTTCATGGCAATGAAGCTCAAATCCAGAATTATCAGCCTGCACACTGGTGAAGAAAGAAGTTCTGTCATATGTTATTTATTTACTTTTCCTGCTGTTTTAGGTTTTTGCCATAGTATCGTTTAAGTATCGGTATCGTGATACTGAAGTTGGGTATCGTATCGAAGTCAAAATGTTGGTATCGTGACAACACTAGCATGAACGTGGCTCTTTCCCCTCTGAGACAGATGGGAACACGCATTTTAAACTACCTCGAAGACTGGCTCATTCTAGCCAGCTCGCGCACAGAACTAGAGCAACGCAGATCCGTGCTTCTCAGCCACTTACAGTGCCTGGGTCTCAGGGTCAACCCAGCCAAGAGCTCACTGCTTCCCACTCAACATATCTCATTTCTGGGCGCAGTTCTCGATTCTCTCCGTATGACGGCAGTAGTCTCGCCAGAGCACGCTCTGGCCATTCAGCAGCTCGCGGCCTCCGTCAAGAACTAAGCCTACCTCCCTCTGAAGCTGTTCCAGAGGTTGCTAGGGCTCATGGCTTCCGCTTCCCCAGTTCTCCAGCTTGGCCTACTTCGCATGCGGCCTCTGCAGTACTGGTTGAAGGTTCGGGTACCTCCCTACGCTTGGCGTCACGATCGCCTGCACCTCAAGGTCAATCAGGCCTATCTGGCAGCCCTGAAACCCTGGATGAACCCCACTTGGTTCACACTTGGAGTACCCCTTCAGGCGGTGTCACGAAGAAAGGTACTTTCGACAGACGCGTCCAACTCGGGTTGGAGCGCTCTGTGCGAGGGCAGTCCACTCTTCAGCTCGTGGACACACGAGGAAAGCCACCTAAATATCAACTGCCTCGAAACTGCCTCGAAATGCTGGCAGTAGCATTTACTAACGTAACCTCGGTTCCCTGAGATATGGAACAAGTACTGCGTTACTTGCCGTGCCACGAGGCTGCGGCTTAGGTCGTCGCTTCAGTCGATATGGCCTGATGGCCTATGGCGAAACACCCGCTTATATAGCACATTACCCCGCCCCTTTTGGCGGGAATGTTCGCGCGCTCTCTTCCCATAGGCCGCGCAGCCGAGTTCCCTCTGTCTGTCATTCTGTATGGTCATGCTACCTATATATTGTTCTATATATTGTTTTATCTAATGATCGTTCTGTCTATCTGTCATATTTTCTTATTTAAGAAAGTGTCATGGGATCAAACTTTTTCCTGCTCTTTAATTAGTCAGATTTAATTACACTGAGTGCAATTTTTGGATTGAGTGCGGCTGATATGATTTGGAAATGAATTCTCGGGGCACACGAGTCCTGTGTATTTAATAGACTCCATCCAAGGAGACCGAACCATAATCTCTTCGGCAGAAACTGTCACAGAAAAGAAAAGACAACAGAGCCTTCAGCTAAGACCTTAATTCCTTACTGTGCCTGGGTATGATGTCTGCCTACACTCAAAGCAATCGGAACAGATACAAATCCAGCAGGAATTTGGAGAGGGAGTCTCTCTCTTTGTTTCTCTCATTGTCTTAGTCACGGTTTAGTTGAGATTTGCAAGTGTCATTTTCGTTTGCCTCTCACGGTTCGGTTGCTGTGGGCAGGTGGCAGTGGCATGTGCATTATTGTTCAGTAATGAATTAGGCACTTTCGACCAGCTACTATTTCCGCTGTCCCTCCAAACAGCTGCCTCTAAATGGCTTTGATCTACTAGCTTGCCCCTAGTTTACTAAACCTAAACAAGGTTCTGCTGGAATGGGCTAGCTGCCCATTTGAAACTATCATTGACTGTTTCTCTTTGTCTCTTTTAGGCTCTGAGTCTTTTTTACAGTTTGTTCCCATCAATTCTCCCTATTTCCCACTCTCACAGTCACACACACACACAAAGTAAGGGCAAGAAAAATCAGCTCTCTCGTCTCATTTGTGCTGTATTGCTGTTTTCGGATTTCAGGCAAAGTCTGTCTTGAAGGCTTGACAGCTCTTTGTTTTGAGTGCTTAGTATGCAGGAGTTATCCTGACACTGTGAAGCACAGTTCTGGGAGACGCAAACCAGCACCACAACCACATGACTGTGTAGTTTCATCTTTTTAAAGTGCTGCAGGGGAAGGGTACATGTGGGATACAATTGCAGGCATATCCAGGTGTCAGCTGCCTAGTTATCGGTCAATATGATGACATTCATACAGGTGTTAATTAAAAAATCCATCTAAACAACATCTAAAAGCTACTCCTGAGAATGTTCCTTGTGCAGCGAGCAAACAGCTTTTTTGTCCAATATCCACTCATCCCTTTCCCCAGCTACAGTATCTTCCTCTGAGCTTCCTCTGAGCTGACTAGTTCATGTTTGAGGATTTCTCAGCACACCGCTGTTCCAATTGTAGGATGCGAAGAAGTAAGCCTTGGTGCCCTCTGTGGGGGCCATTAATGATTAAGCCTCCTCTCCTCCCTGGGGTTTGCACAAAGACTAGCGGAGGTTCAACACAAACTGCACACAAACATGACCTGAGCTATTTGAAGCAATTGCACCTGGGTGGCTGATTTATAATGTTAGGCTAATGTTATATTATATTCCACAACTGCCATTTTAGAAATACTGATTTAAACAAATAAGACAAAATGTTTTTCAAGCTGATTTATATCGTTTTTGACAAACTTAAAATGTGAGTGTGTGTCTATATATAGTGTGTGTTGGTCCGTCTTTTGCTGCCAAAACAGCCCTGACCCTACCAGGACTCTACTAGACTCCTGAAGGTGTGCTGTGGTATCTGGCACCAAGATGTTAGCAGCAGATCCCTTAAGTCCTGTAAGATGCTCGATTGGATTGAGATCTGAGGAATTTGGAGGCCAGGTGAACACCTCAAACTCGTTGTGCTCCTCAAATCATTCCTTAACCATTTTTGCTTTGTGGCAGGGTGCATTATCCTGCTGAAAGAGGCCACAGCCACCAGGGAATATCATTTCCATGAATGGTCTGTAACAAGGTGATACGTGTTCAAAGTAACATCCATTGGGCAGGACCCAAGGTTTCTCAGCAGAACATTGCCCAAAGAATCACACTGCCGGCTTGCCTTCTTCCCATAGTGCATCCTGGTGCCATGTGTTCCCCAGGTAAGCGACGTACACGCACCCGGCTATCCACATGATGTAAAAGAAAACGTGATTCATCAGACCAGGCCACCTTCTTCCATTGCTCTGTGGTCCAGTTCTGATGCTCACGTGTCCACTGTTGGTGCTTTCAACGGTGGACAGGGGTTAGCAAAAATGCTAAATTTCATGCATAAAATACATTAACTATTTCCTGCATGTGCATCTCAGCATGTGTCTGTATATAATAAGCCTTTTCTTGTCACAGGAAATTGTGCAGTGTTCTAGATTAAGGGGGTGACAACTTACTCACTGGCACATCTTTGGTCCTTTAACTGATCACTAAGTTTTGCATCATTTTTATTAAGCTTTTGGCCTTCTTTATAAAGGGTCGTTAAATGGTCATTTTTACTATGTGTTCATAAAACCCGTATGCATAATAAAATAATTAGCTTAATGCTGTTTAATAAAGTATTTGATCAAGTATAGCATGGCACACCATATGCGAACATTCACAACCTAACTACCCGCCTGCAGGTTTATCTGCATTGTTAAATGTAATGTGCATTAACATGATTACAATTTGTGAGTGTCTCTCCAGTTGACATGGAGCCAGCCTTGAGACTGTAGGTCTAAACTTCATAAATTAAGGCCGAGTATTCAGACTGTGCAATGATATATTGTTTTATAATGCAGCACTTTAGATCTACATTTGTCTTTCTCTCATCTCACTCTTTTCTAAGAGGAAATTGCCATACAACCCTGAATGCTCCCTAGAGGAGAATGACTGACTTCAGAATATAGATTGATGGTAGAAATAAAAAAGAGAAGGTTATTGGTCTAAGGATAACAGAGGTATGGATGCTTCAGAATGTGTCAGGTGCACTGCTGTATCTTTTTCAGAAAGAAATAGCACTTGTTGAAAATATAAGCTTTTGAATTGTGGCATATGGAGAGCTCGGTGGATGTATTACTGTGCATGTGGATTATTCTTTCTATAGCTATAAATATGTATTTCATGTTAGAGGCTTACAGGGAAGGTTGGTAAAAAAACAAACCTGTCTTGAACACAGATGCTAAAGTAACTTTTGCTTCTTACATCAACACACATACTGTACATTGGATGCCTTCAGGATGTTTAGGCTATGGTCTTAAAAATCTATACATTAAAGTTCAATATATATGTTTTGCCCTCCAAAAGTGTAGATGTGTCCTAGGTTTTAAAGTAGAGTTTTGGACAGTATCAAAATAAATCTGTTTCATTTCATGGTGTAAGTGCATTAAAGTAACTTGCACATTTAATTGAAGACCAGTAATAATGATTTCCCTCAGCTGTGATGCCTGATTACCAAATTCAATTTGATCCACATTTGCTGAAGATCTTATTGGAGGTTTTGCGCAACCAGCTTCTGTATTCTGTAAACGGGCTGTGTGGCTTCCAGTTCAGGTCTTTTTTATGTTCTTCGTTAAAGAGCCGTTTTACTCTAGATGCCTTCAGTGAAGTAAGCAAAGATGAACATAACAGATATCCATCACATATGCATATTGATATCTAAAGGTGTATAATATATATATATATATATATATATATATATATATATATATATATATATATATATATATATATATATATATATATATATATATATATATACACAAGCTTGATAAAAATGCTCATTTTAGAAGAAAATTTCAGATGACACTTTTGCATCTGAAGTCTTCATATATATATGAAGTAATTATAAATACTTTTTGAAATGATTACAAATAAATAAAAAAAAAAAAATAAAACAATTGTACAGTATGGTAAGAATTTCAAACTAACTTCAGAACAAGCAAGTAACAAATAATAAAGAGGAGCAAAGACACATATTACAAACAATAAAGTGCATTAGTGCAATACTTTCAGTATTTAAGATTATCTGAACTTTTTCCATACAAAAGCTGTGAGTGATTTTTCTTTTTTCACACGGAACTCTTTTGAAATATTAGAAATAATGCGGTTTGTCCTGTCAGTTTAATCCCTTAAGACATATCTTGCTGTGTTTAGGCCCTACATTAATTTTGCATCATAAAACAATTTTAAGGCCATTTTTTTACTAACATTTAGATATTTAAATTGAATAAAACGGCATCAATAAAAAAAAAAAAAGCTGATTACTTTAAAAGTCCATAGATATTAGCATCAGTTCATACTGCTGTTAAAGGATTACTCCACTTTTAAATAAACTTTGCAGATAATTTACTCACCCCTATGTCATCCAAAGTCCATGTCTTTCTTTCTTCAGTCGAAAAGAAATGAAGGTTTTTGATGTAAACATTCTAGGATTTTTCTCCATATCATTCATTTCAATGGGCACCAAATGGTTGAAGGTCCAAATGGCAGCTTCAGTGCAGCTTCAAAGGGCTTTAAACGACACTAGACGATTGGTCATTTAAAAAAAAAAAAAAAAGTTTAAGTTTTATAAGCACAAATGCTGGCCTTGCTCTTTTCTCCGATGCACGTTCGTGACGTCACGTAATACGCAATTACGTTGAAAAGGTCACGGTTGACCTAGGCGGAAGTATCGAGTTTACATTAAAAATGTGCGGAGGGAGGATCATATACACATATTCAAATGTCTTTGTGTCAGTTTATTGTTTAACCCTTTGAGCGGTACGTTCCCACATATGGAATGTCTACTTCTGTGCCCCTGGGCTACGGTTCCACATATGGGATTTAGAATGTTCAGCGACGTCACATAACTGCTAGATTCAAACTGTGATTTCGCTCTCCGGCTGCGAGACGGGCACGCGCTCTCTTGTCATCACAGCTATGCAGTGTTTTCAGCCACATAATGTTTCTTTTAAGGTTTCAGACATTTAAATACGCATAAGCACCATTAAACAATACATTTTGAGTTTATAAAATACACACTGATGTCAGACGTCAGTGGAAGCATCAATAAACAGTGAATTCAAATATAATTTGCCGACATTTATTCATATCAGACACACATAATGGGTCTAAGTAACTATAAAGTTTACTCTCTTATTCTTCCAGTTCACCAGCCACTTACTTGCATATATTTCAGGAGAAACTGATGTATTCACCTGCTGTAAATCAGACTGACAGAACTCTGTGAACTGCAGTGCAAACTAAGATGGCAGCGCCCATCTCGCATTATAGATCAAGATAAAGATCATTTATAAAGGTTTTTAAACGACAAAACACACTCACTCACACATATTTGAGAATCGTAATATCATATAGTTGAAGACATGTAAGCAAGTTTGCAAATATTTTAAATAAAAAAGGAAAAACAAAATAATAGTGATCCATCTCTCATACAGTGTTATTGTGGCTACGTTCAGCGCTCTTGACACGCACGCGTCACCATGGAAACAATAAGGGCAAACGTTCTAAAATAAGGGTCGCTTAAAAAAAAAAAGAAAGAAAACTCACTCTGGCGGTCAGTTAGAATGTTTTAAACTATCCTGGGTGTTTTAATGTTAGAAAGGAAAGCCTAAAAGAAATTTTTTGTCAGGACAGAAATTTGTGACTTTTCATAGATTTCCTATACACAATCCTGAGCAAATGAAACTGTGGTTGCTACGCCTACGTCAACCGTGACCTTTTCAACGTAATTGCGTATTACGTGACGTCACGAACGCGCATTGGAGAAAAAAAGCAAAGCCAGCATTTGTGCTTATAAAACGTCTCGGTTACAAAGGTAACCCTCGTTCCCTGAAGGAGGGAACGGAGACGTACGTCGGACAGACCGACGAATAGGAATCTCGCTAGAGAGGCCAATCTACTTCGAGTGTAACTAAACGAGCCAATGCACATTGGCATGCAATCATATGCATCAGCTGCTCGCCTCGCAGCGCGGGTATATAATGAGCAGCAGGTGCGTTGCATCTTCAGGTTTTCGCTGAGGAGCCGAACCGGATAGGCGGCAGCATCAGCGGGGTACAGCGACTGTGGCGACGGGACGTACGTCTCCGTTCCCTCCTTCAGGGAACGAGGGTTACCTTTGTAACCGAGACGTTCCCATTCAGTCGGTCACGTTTCGACGTACGTCGGACAGACCGACGAATAGGAATCCCTACCAAAGCGCCACAGGAGCTGCCCCCTTCCAGCGCTCTGTTGCAAGCCACCTGAACCCCCTTGCCTGAGGATGGTGGGACAGGGCTAACACAGAGAGAGTCGATCACTGCTGTTCCCCAAAAACCCATTCAGTGAGACTATTGGATAACGCTGGGAAAGCGTACCCTTCGCTGGGAAAGGAACGCTGCGGAAGCCACATCCTTCCCCGAAGGAGTTATGTGGAGAAGTACATATGGACTAACCCTGTAGGGCTGTGCTACATATGGAAGAGCTGGGGTGACTCCAACCCGATGAAGGGTAGGTTCTCCCAGAGGGAAAGACACGGGCTTCGTTTAGGAGCAACCGTGGAACCAACCATATGGGATCCCCGTAGGGTCACACATATGGAACCCAGCCTAAACCCGGTTCTCAAGGATACAACGGAGTATAGGCCTGGCGCCAGACGCTCCGCCACGTCGGCTGCCGAAGGGTAACCGGAGGACTCAACAGGGTCTGCCCGTAGGGACTCTCTGGAGAATAGAATGCGCATGTAGCGCAGCAAGCCGACACTAGCCGGGGCCTCTCCGTGCCTCTGACCTGAGGCGAGAACACGGGAGGAGACCGGCTCGACACGAAGGCTATAGTATCTAGCGAACGTGTTAGGTGTCGCCCAGCCCGCAGCTCTACAAATGTCTGTTAGCGAGGCGCCACGAGCCAGCGCCCAGGAGGATGCCACACCTCTCGTGGAGTGGGCATGCAACCTGAGCGGGCAGGGCACGCCCTGAGCTTGGTAAGCCAGGGCGATGGCATCCACTATCCAGTGGGCCATCCTCTGCTTGGAGACAGCCTTTCCCTTCTGCTGGCCTCCATAACAGACAAGAGCTGGTCTGAGGTCCTGAGGCTTTAGGTTCTGTCTATGTACAGTCGCAAAGCGCGGACTGGACAGAGTAAAGCCAGGGCTGGGTCTGCCTCCTCCGAGGGCAGCGCTTGCAGGCTCACCACCTGGTCCCTGAAGGGACTGGTAGGAACCTTGGGCACATAGCCAGGCCGGGGTCTTAGTACCACGTGGCTATCACCCGGCCCGAACTCCAGGCACGATTCGTCGACCGAAAATGACTGCAGGTCCCCTACCCTCTTGATGGAGGCCAATGCCACCAGCAGCAAAGTCTTCATAGACAGAATCTTTAAGTCTACTGACAGCAAAGGCTCAAAGGGAGCAATCTGAAGTGCTCTCAGCACCAGAGTGAGGTCCCAAGAGGGTATGGAGAGGGGACGAGAAGGATTTAACCGTCTCGCCCCCCTAAGGAACCTGATGACCAGGTCGTGCTGACCAACAGATTTGCCATCTAAGTGGTCGTGGTAAGCGGATATAGCAGCAGTATGGACTTTTGAGGGTGGAGGGGGGACAGCCTACGCTCCAACCCTACTGCAAGAAGGAAAGCACGACTCTGATCGAGCATCTTCGGGGTCTTCCCGGCGAGAAGAGCACCACTCGACGAACAGGTTCCACTTTGGAGGCGTAAGCACGTCTCGTAGACCGTGCACGTGCCGAAGTGATGGTGTTAAGTACCTCAGGGGTAAGTCACCTAGAACCTCCGCATCCCGTCCAAGGGACCAGACATGGAGTTTCCAGAGGTCTGGACGCGGGTGCCAAAGAGTGCCCCGTCTCTGAGAAAGAAGGTCTTTCCTCAGAGGGATGGGCCAGGGAGGGGCTGTCGCGAGGAGTGAGAGTTCTGGGAACCAGGTCCGGTTGGGCCAGTAAGGCGCAACTAACAAGACCTGCTCCTCGTCCTCCCTGACTTTGCACAGGGTCTGTGCAAGTAGGCTCACTGGGGGAAACGCATATTTGCGCAGGCCCCGGGGCCAGCTGTGAGCCAGTGCATCTGTCCCGAGTGTCCCCTCGGTCAGAGAGTAAAACAACTGGCAGTGGGAGGTTTCTGGTGAGGCAAACAGGTCTACCTGAGCCTTTCCGAATTCTCTCCAGATCAGCTGAACCACCTGGGGGTGGAGTCGCCACTCTCCTGGCAGCGCAGCTCGTGATAGCTCGTCGGCCACACGGTTGAGCACACCGGAGACATGAATGGCGCGAAGCGACCTCAGATGCTTCCGACTCCACAGGAGGAGATGGCGGGCGAGTTGTGACATGCGACGGGAGCGTAGACCACCTTGACGGTTGATGTACGCAACGGTCGCAGTGTTGTCCATACGGACCAGTACATGCTTGCCCTGAAGCAGGCCTTTGAGGCGGCTCAGAGCAAGGCGTACTGCCAGCAACTCGAGGCAATTGATGTGCCAATGCAGATGGGGTCCCGTCCAAACCCCTGAGACTGCATGCCCGTATTACGTGGCACCCCAGCCGGTGGCAGAAGCATCTGTGAACACCACAGCATGCCGGGACACCTGTTCTAGGGGCACTCCTGCCCGAAGAAACAAGGGGTCCGACCACGGACTGAAGGTTCGGCGGCACTCCTGAGTGATTGGCACCCGGAATGTGCCGCGCTGCCACGCCCATCTCGGGACTCGGCCATGAAGCCAGTGCTGAAGCGGTCTCATATGAAGCAGACCGAGCGGTGTTACAGCCGCAGCAGCCGCCATATGCCCCAGGAGCCTCTGAAAGAACTTCAGTGGGACCGCTGTCCTGCCATTGAATGTATTCAGGCAGTTCAACACTGACCGAGCACGTTCCTCTGTGAGGCGTGCTATCTGCTCGACCGAATCCAACTCCATACCGAGAAAAGAGATCCTCTGCACCGGGGCGAGTTTGCTCTTTTCCCAGTTGACCTGAAGCCCCAACTGGCTGAGGTGTCTGAGCACCAAATCCCTGTGTTTGCACAACTGATCCCGGGACTGTGCTAGAATGAGCCAGTCGTCGAGATAGTTGAGAATGCGAACACCCCGTTCTCTCATGGGAACAAGGGCTCCCTCCACGACTTTCGTGAAGACGCGGGGAGACAGGGCCAGCCCGAAGGGTAGGACTCTGTACTGATATGCTCAACCTTCGAACGCGAATCTCAGGAATGGCCTGTGTCGCGGAAGAATTGAAACATGGAAGTACGCGTCCTTCAGGTCAATCGCTGCAAACCAATCTCGGGGACGGATGCACTCGAAAATGCGTTTCTGCGTGAGCATTTTGAATGGTAGCTTGTGGAGGCTCCGATTCAAAACTCGCAGGTCCAAGATCGGTCGTAACCCGCCGCTTTTCCTGGGTACAATGAAGTAGGGGCTGTAGAACCCCGACCTCAAATCGGCTGGAGGGACCGGCTCTATCGCGTCCTTCGCCAGTAGGACTGCGATCTCCGCACGCAGGACAGGGGCATCGGCATCTTTCACTGTAGTGAAGAGGACGTCCCTGAACTTGGGGGGGGAAGCCGGGCGAACTGAATCGCAAGCCGACCCTGATGGTCCGAAGGAGCCAGCGAGACGGACTGGGGAGCGCTAACCCGGCTCGCAGAGACCGTACAAGCAGGACCAAAGGGACCACCGGTGTACCCGCAGCAGGGCAGCGAGGTGGAACACAGGGACGCGGCTCGGGGGCTCTCTTTGTGAGGCGGCCCGAAGCGGCGTCACAGTGTGCTAGGCAACACTTACCTGGCTCCACGGATGGACAGAGGGAGCAGTCGAGGCTTTGGCTGCCCGCTGCTCGCTGCTGTCCACTGGCGACAGAAGAGGGGGATGAGAGTGGTGAGGTTTTTCTCCTCCCACTGCTCTCCAAACCCTCTTCAGACCTGGAAATGGAGGAACTGCTCCTTAAAATTTGGGTACCGCTGCCTCTTGGGTCAGTGGCGGAACAGAAACAAACCCAATAAAGGATTTACCACCTGGCCCTCCTCCAGGGGTGGAAGAGCAGCCCCACCCATCTCTGGGTCGCCCGTCTCAGGGGTGATTCTCACCAACCAGTTAAACAGCTGCAGAGACGGGAGGCGTCATCTCCCGCAATGGATACAGCAGAGCCTGCTGGGCCGGAGTTTCTTGCAGGGGACGACACCCTTGGCGACGAGCAGACTGAGGGGCGGCCCAAGAGGAACTCAATGGTTTGTCATGGGAAGCTCCCCTATCCGCTACTAACTGAGGAGAACCGCTGGGCTCAGTCCTCGACAGTGTCACCGAAAGGCCACCTCGTAAGATGGGAGCATTGAGAAAGCATTTAGCTTGACAACCTCTCACACCTCACAAGGTAAGCCAGGGGGCACTTCTGGACCACGGAGGTGGACATCGTCCTGGCTGAGGGCCTGCGCCGTGACTTTGATCACGGTTAGTCAACAAGCGCAGCTCAACCCCAGCACAGAACTACCCTCATGCAAAAAGAGTGCCTTGGCCTCACATGCAGGGTGGGTGTGGTCTGTGTACAGCCACCCCATCCAAGAGGGTAGTGAGAGAGGAAAAACTTATGCAGATTGGCACCTTTGGCATTCCATATTTATGGCACCAATATACCCCCATACTGCCAAGTTTTCCATGCACATCTGGAAGACCCAGGAAAGCATGGCTGTAAACTCTGAATCTGAGTCAGCATAAGCACACACCATTACAGTGGGCAGCGTCACCCTCATTTCCAGAGCATAACAGCACTCTCTCCGATGCTGCAATCGACGTCTGTCCTCAGCTGGAGCTCTGAATGAAATGCTAGGTTCCCCTATGAAAAGGACCAGCAATCCAATCCAGAAACTGCACAGCTTGCAATGCGCTAGAGAGGGAGGGGCCCTAGGGGGTTGGTTCCCCGAAGGAACCCCTCAACCTCATGTCACCCAAGCCATATCAGCAAAGTAGACCTCTTCTGGTGCACCAGAGAGGGCGCTACAATGGAGATTACGCAAGGGAACCGCGCATCTAGAGCGCCGAGCGAGCGCTGGGTTGCCGTGACAACCCGCGCTGCAGCCCGGCAGCTCGACGGCACACGACACGCAGAGGAGCGAGAGGTTTGCTCTCGCTGATCTCCGCGGTCTCCCAGAGTGTCGGGCAGAGCCGCGGCTGTGCTTTTACACACAAGCGGCAGCTGGCCAACAACAGAGGGGACTCAAGCTTCCCGGAGAAAGAAGAGTCACGACCGGCGTGTCGACGTGATCATGTTCTCATATGAAAACATGAACACCCACGAACATCATTTCAGCACGCGCCCAGACATGCGAAACGGTGATCGTGGCCGTCAGTGAGGACAGGAACGATCGCATCCAGAAACACAAGTAGGATGTCGTCTTTAAAAAGACGCGAATCTACTTGTGTAAGCTCTTTCAGGGACTTTACTCTTTTAGAAGTGCTGAAGCACGCAGGGGAACGGCCACCGCAACACAGACAGGGATTGTGTGCAGCCTGTCATGTGCTTTCTCTCTCTTTGAAGGCGCTCACTCTTACCAGCCGTAAAAACGGCTTTTCAGCGCTCAAAAGCGCACCGTACCGGCCGTGAGAACAGCCTTCTGACGCTGTCAAACAGCTATTTGCTCAAAAACGGCAAACGAAACAGAAAAAGAGAGGACGTCGACCCCGCTGCTGTGCTGTTCGCCCGCACTCGGAAAAAAAAAGAGAAGTTCAACCAAAAGCTTGACTCGTCTTCTAGCAGACACTCGCTTGCAGAGAACAGGAACAAACACCGTTCGGCTCCGAAGCGAAAAGCTGAAGATGCAACGCACCTGCTGCTCATTATATACCCGCGCTGCGAGGCGAGCAGCTGATGCATATGATTGCATGCCAATGTGCATTGGCTCGTTTAGTTACACTCGAAGTAGATTGGCCTCTCTAGCGAGATTCCTATTCGTCGGTCTGTCCGACGTACGTCGAACGTGACCGACTGAATGGGAACTTAAACTTTTTATTTATTTATTTTTAAATGACCGATCATTTCGCTAGATAAGACCCTTATTCATCATCTGGTGTCGTTTAAAGCCCTTTGAAGCTGCACTGAAGCTGCCATTTGGACCTTCAACCGTTTGGTGCCCATTGAAATGAATGATATGGAGAAAAATCCTAGAATGTTTACATCAAAAACCCTAATTTCTTTTCGACTGAAGAAAGAAAGACATGGACATCTTGGATGGCATGGGGGTGAGTAAATTATCAGCAAAAGTTTATTTAAAAGTGAACTAATCCTTTAACACTTTCTCCAATAAGAGGGTACAATGAGACATGTTTTCCTGTTTGTTCATGTGACGTTCAGGCAGCATAAAGCCTATTACCTGGTTCAGTTGTGTTTGATCAGGGTTGGAACTGAACTTTGCAGGAAGGTAGATCTCCAGGAGCAGGATTGGGCCCCTGGGTTAACAGATTAGGTTATTACACAAAGAACCAATTAGAACACAATTTAGAGAGATATGATATGAAAGTCATCTGTAGTCTGTTTTGGTTTCATAGTTTCTCTGTGTTCTTTTCCTATTTTAATTGACAGGGTTCCTTGTTAGTTTCCTTGGTTATTAATTAGCTCTACACCTGTTCTGTTTAATCCTTGATTATATTATATTATATTATATTATATTATATTATATTATATTATATTATATTATATTAATTATAACAATCAGCCTATAATGGTAAAAATCTACCCTATATATATATATATATATATATATATATATATATATATATATATATATATATATATATATATATATTGGGTAGATTTTTACCATATATATATATATATATATATATATATATATATATATATATATATATATATATATATATATATATATATATATTTTATAATCCCCATTTATTATTTTCATGCTGTTTGATATTTCCCTCTACGACTGGTGACGATCTGCCCTGTTAGCATAGACACAGCCTTGAGTGAGAAGCACAGAGTCTGCCATCTCTGTGTACTCGCTAGAGATATACAATGTTTGTGCCAAAAAAAAAAAAAAAAACATTAGAAATGTTCTGTTGTTGGATGTACTAATGAACATACGAAGCTTCATAGACTCATGCCATTTGAGTCACTGAGGACACCGTGGTTGAAATTATTACTCAAGGTGAATCCGTTGTTTTACGGATATAAAGTTTACCAGTTTATTAAGCACCCCTGAAAAGGCATATGGTAGGTCTGTATATAATTGTTTACTGTTAGTTGTAACAAGTGTTTTTTTGTGTAATTGGCTGTGTTGATGATAATGCAAGGGAGAGTTTACAGATAAAAGACTTTAATGCACACTTCTTGTACTGTTTTATTCAGCTCTTGTGGTGATTTTCTGGAGTGATAACGTACATGTCATCTTTTGTGTGATGTACAATAAACTCATCAGTAAAGATTTGGCCATCATTTGGACGGGTTCACTACAACAGGCTCGTACTATTAGTGGATAAAAGCAAAATGACAACATAAGATATAAACGCAGTTAAACAAAACTATACCTGTTCTGTCTCCAAGCATCATATATTCTCTGGTTTTGTAGGCATCATTTTCAGACTCCGATTCAAACCAAATGCAGCTTCAGAGAGTTTCTGACATTAAAAATGTGTGAGATTGTTCGGTCATCGGAGAGTCAGCTCTTGAAGCTCCGCCCTCTTAGGCCATGAGCAGCAGTTCATTTGCATTTAAAGGGTCCCACACTAAAATGGCGCATCACATCATAGACTTATTTTACATCTCTTAAAAGGGGCATAATAGCTCCCCTTTAAATTAAGACTAAGATGTTTATTAATTTTTATAAAACTACAACATTTACATGTATGCATTTGTCATCCAAAAAGACTTGAAGTGCATTTAAGGTACACATTTGTTTTTCACTTCACGTGTTCTCTGGGAATCACACCTGTGACCTTGCCATTGCTAGGCCTACCACTAATGACATATAATTGTCTAAAAATTACAATAGAAAAAAAAAATCATTATGCACAGGAAGCCACAAATATATTAATCATTGCACAACTCCAAAAGCTAACTTTAACTGATAACAAAGAGACACTTGCAAAACAATAAACTTAGAAAAGCAAAACTATTATCATTTTTTTTAAATACATTTGAATGTTTCATGAATTATTTCTGGAAATGTTCTGGTGTTCTTCTTTTATATCTTATCTGATTGGAAGAGAAGGCATGTTTTGAAGTTTGGAATTCAAAAAATATCTGCAAATGCACACTCCATGTTCATTAGCAGCAAGTCATATTATATTGTGCAGCGCTGCTCATTTTCATACATTTTTCATGCATTTGCCCTAACAACACCCTCTAATAACAAGTTCTTTCGTGTCTTGTCTTGTTTGAAACACCATTGAAACTGTATTTTCACTCAGTTTTGTTCTCATGTATCTGCAAACGCACACTCTGAGGTCCTCAGCGGCAGGCTAGGTCATTTTCATACATTTCCAACATGATGTTGTGCCTGCTTACACATGTTTGGTCTGCCAGTCTGCTGGTGTTGGGGGCAATTTAGGATGACAGGCAGCGAATGGAGATGGAAGCCTTTGCCTGGAAATCTAGTAGGAATAAGACACAGATGCCTGGTTCTATTTTAAATTTTAATGTGTGCAAAGGGTCTTCATCAGAGCAAAAGTCCTACTGGCCCCATATGGTTCATATCTCCACTGCTCAAGCAGAAGGGGGATTTGTATAAGGACTTATAAATATAGAAAGGTCTCCTTCACACTTTCTCTTTGAAGCTGGGCCGGTGTTTAGGAAAAGAAAGGCAAAACAGATTTCGCTTTATGAATGTTTAATGAGCCAACGGCTTCGCTGGGAGCTGTAGTTGTAGCATGCACAATAAGGAGCGTTCCATGAAACCCCAACGTGCTCCGAAGGGCGAGACCAGCTTAGACACACACTGCTGTGCCAGTCACAAGCCTTCCTCTTGCAACCCTCCCCTCCATCCATACTTCCACTACAAAAGAGCAAGAGCAGCCCTATCGTTCAGAGTAAGAGCTACTAAAACGTGAAATGGATCCACAGTAAAACCGTATGAGAGAGAGAGAGAGAGTCATTTATTCTAGAGACGGAGGCGGAAAGGACCCAGGTCATATCAGAATGTGCGGAGCCGCCACTTTTAATTTGGAAATATAAACAACTGTCTAGGTGAGCGATTTACCTTCGACCCTCATTTAGCGTAACCTAGAACCTGCCATAGGAGCTTATAACAACAGACAGCACCACTAAGCCTGGCTGTCTCCAGGTAATAAAGACGTCATTGTTTGCTCAACTTTTCTTTATAAATGAGAACCTAGTTGTGTTTAACATGTTTTCCGCTATATTAAGCTATAATAATATACACTGCAGTGGGTCAAAAACAGTAGAAAATGTGGCCTATGATAACTCAAGTGGGAGATTGTCATTTTTACATAATGTAATGAAATATGATTGTTTTATAATCACCTTAAAGGCACACTATGTACATTTTCACAACTAGAGGTCGCTTATTCAAAACAAAGACATAGCTTGATGACGCTTTCATTTTGCAGAATCACTGGAGGTGTTGTCTTCACGTCTACAGCCGGTGGAAAAGAATCGGGCCGGGACAGAAATCATGTTCATGAATGACATTTATTAACATTGAAGCCATGCAGGGCCGAGAGAAACGAGGCTGCTGGAGAAATTGCAGATGAGAAACAAGCGTGACACACGTCTGGAGAGCAGCAAAACTTTTATTATGCCACAATCATCGCTTCCGATTCTTCTGGTTAAGCGTATGTGGGGTAAAGCAGTGCTGTTTTATCATATTAGATACATTTGTTTGGTGAAAATTGTTATAGTGCTACTCTGTGTTCGCTCAGCTGCTACTATGAGACACTTGTTGCACACTGCAGTAAGCTAGATTGATATTAGGCATGCTAAAACATGGTACTCACTGTAAATCAAGAAAACAAGATTTAAAGGTGCTAAAGAGGATGTTTTGTTTTATACATTTTTGCAATATTACTTAACTGTTTTTACTAACTGATAAAAGACTGTTTATTAGGTGCACTGAAAGGAATAATATTAATATACATCATATGTGCACAAGGTAGGGCCTTAAAAACATCAGCCAATCAGACAAGCCAGATTGGCCCTCTGGCTTGTCAATCACTGCCATGACGTTCCTTGTGAGAGACGAGCGCGGCTGCGCGCTCCAGTAACTTTCCACACTCCACAGCCGCCACATGTAATGTTTTTGTCCGGAGACAGGAGTAACAACTGCAGATTTTGAGTTACCTGCGGTGAGTCCGACATAATGAATCCACTAACACAACACAGCGAATGCCGGTGGTAAACACTCGTGTTCCAGTACTCTTGTTTACGAGTTTTGGGAGGCGTTCCTTTGAAGGAGGGGGGTTGTTCTTACGCATGTGCTCATTTCAAAAACTCGGTAACAGTCTTTGGTTTCTCAGTTGACGAAAAGATCCTCTTTAGCAACTTTAAACAATAAGACTTACTGTGTTGAGCTATATAACATGATTAGCGTTCTGTCAATGAATGTATCCATCCCAATAGTTGCTCACCTGTCTAATAAAACATAATATATTAAAGTGTCTTTGGTGTTTCAATGGTTTCTACAAAATAGAACCAGAAACCGAGGCATGTGTCTGTGTCCTGGTTAAAATTGCTTATTTCTCTGGACTCTTGGAAACATTTGGGTTAATGTAAGTACACAAGTCAACAAAATATATAACATTGTTCTAGTGGTTTTTGGATATTTGAATCCAAAAATCTTACATATTTTGCCTTTAATAGAATTACCTTTTGTATCTTGTAGAATAACATTATTTCAAATATTCTGTCACTCCTCAAGCCTGCTTAACACCTTAATTTGGGAGCAGACAGCCCCAAGTATAACAGTGCTACTTTGCATCCCTAATGATTTCAGTTCCTCTAGGTATGGTGACCTAGATGATGCTATTACATAAAGGCTTATGCATCTAAACAGGTTGAGCACACTTCTTAACTTCATGTTTAAACAAAATGTGACACCAACGCGTCATCTCACTCGAAGCACCAATGAAGCATCTGACATTGCATATACATTTATATGTGCAGTCATATGCACACTTTGATAGATCAGAATGGCATTCTGCAGGATGCAGTCAGAGGGTCTTGTTTAACTAAGTGCGTGTAGTGTAATATTACTCAGTCACCATTACGGTTCATAAGCGATTACCTCATCCACTCTCAGCCTCAGGGTTGATCGGAACTGACTGAGCATGTGAATGCAATGAAATTGTAGCATGTTGTCCTTGCTCTCATGCATGGCGAACACATTCATGCATAATATGTGTGGGTGGTATGACCAGCATAATGGTATGACTCATATCATGGTAAAAGTTTTATGGATAAAGCATTGTAGCTTTATAGTTTATTATGTGCATTTTCTTTTGTAAATTGTGCTGCTGAAGTCATATGATTATGACAAAAAAACAAAGTTTAAGTTGTTATTCACTGATAATCTTCCACTCCTGTACACTTTTGTGGCTATAGGTTGCATTTACAGGTTTGCCATCAGAAATCAGTCCTATTATATAAATGGCCTCTAACATAATTAGCTAATACCAATTTGTTTGCTGCCAATTGTAGAAATCCCACGGGTCTGCAGAATTTACATTTACATTTACATTTATGCATTTGGCAGACGCTTTTATCCAAAGCGACTTACATTGCATTATGCTATACATTTGTATCTGAGTATGTGCAATCCCTGGGATCGAACCCATGACCTTGGCATTGCTAGTGCCATGCTCTAACCACTGAGCTACAGGAAAGCTACAGGAAAGAATTAACAGTCCTATCTGTGTGCCGGGGAAATGCTAAATAATAAGTACTTGAACTTGTGCTCTCAGATGAAGGGGAACTTAGTTTGCACTTGACAGTTTGTTGGCTTTTGCACATTCCAATGCTGCTTGAAAAGTATTACTCTGATTCGTGATCTGAAAGTTTGGCCTCCTGGCTCACTAGCTAGAGAGCCCATCTTTCATTCCAACTGTTGTGAGATCAAATCTCGCTGTGTTAGCGTCCTGGAGGTGTGGATTTTTGCTTGCCAGGACAACACCAACTCAAACTCCTCCACAGAAAAGCAGCAGCAAACTAATATATGGTAAACAAACACTTAAGATGAACTTTATTTCCATAATCTTGAGATTTTTTGCAAGGAAATTGTTTGGCAATGTCCGTGGAGTTTGAGACTGTGCAGTGGTTATGCAAATGACCCCCACAGAACGATGCCTCAGGTTTTATCTGTTTTGTTGTTGTTGTTTTTGTTTTTTGTTTTTTAAATTTTCTTTTAATTTCTTTGAATGACGGGGTGCCTGTTCATTTGATTCTCACATATGGCAAATTGTTTTTTTACAGCATTTCCTGTGATGCTCAGTGGAACAGAGATTAGGGTACACCACACGCCTCGGTATAGCGTCGTTCAGTTCTCCTACACAGCAGTGCATGACCATCTGCTTATTATAGCATGCTTTGGACCATCTTTTGCTACAGTGTCCTTGTTACGCATTACATGTAGTTGCATATATATGTATATATATATATATATATATATATATATATATACAGGCAATAATGATTTTTTATATATATATATATATATATATATATATATATATATATATATATATATATATATATGTATATATATATATATATATATATATATATACAGGCAATAATGATTTTTTATATATATATATATATATATATATTTATTATTCATTTTATGTCATAAAATTTCTTTGTTTTACCTTATTGAATCTTATAATTTTCTGTAAATTTAAATGGGGAAAAAATGTCAGATTTTCATTTAATATCAGACATTTGAATCCCACTGTTTTTATATTTGTTATACTCTGTTTTTTACCTACCATTTTTGTTTTTCTCCTAGCTATATAGTGAACACTGTTATTAATTTATATTTGGCACTGTCTGCTTAAACCACAGTTTAACGCTACACTCTAAAAAATGCTGGGTTGTTTCAACCCAAGTTTGGGTCAAAAATGGACAAACCCAACCATTGGGTTAAATTTTTAAATGCATTGTTTAACCCAACGGTTGGGTTTGTCCATATTTGACCCAAACTTGGGTTGAAACAACCCAGCATTTTTTTGAGTGTATAATAACTATGATCTACATTGTTTTGTTTCAGATGTTAGACTACGCTCGCTACTAGTACAGGTTGGTTCTGTTAACATGCCACTGCATTACCTGTGTTTATTTGTCAGGGCCAGTAGATCCCACGTCCCTTTCTCCCAGGGTGGGTTGTAGAAGAAAAATAAAAATAATAAAGCATGTTGCATCCCGTTTAATGAAAGATGGGAGCTATAGAGAGTTCAACCTGTGGGAGGAAAATCAGCGTGTTCAAGGCTTTTCTCTTTGCTTCTTTAATTCTTTATTTATTTATTCTTGCAGTCTGACTGTCTCTCAGCAACCACTGCATATGATGTGACAGCATGAAGCTTCTTTAAGTAAGATTTCTCTTTCATTCTATGTCAAACTGACATATACAATATAACTCATCCTGATACCACAGTATCAATCGCTACCTTGAGGAAAATGAGAGAGAATGTAAACAGGACAAAATCAGGTGTTAGGGTCAGGGGTATATACAATTTGAAAAATGGAGGCGGACATATTAAGAGTTTGATAGAATTGGACTGTTTTTGGAAATGTGCTTTTTACATTTGGCTTCCTATCAATAGTATTGCCATGAAAGTGTTTAAATTAATAGGATAAATTTAAGTAAGACCATAATTTTATGAAAATATTCTTAAATCTTTATAATTAACTTACTAAGTCATTTTGGCATTATGGAAATGACACTATGTGCCAAATTCTTGAAAATTTTGTCAACCCAGAAAAGTACCACCATTTTGGTATTGATGAAGTTGGAATTGGACTTGGAAAGTGCCAAGTTCTTGTAAGACCAAAGATCCAAAGATATTTTAAAATGAACAAAGACATTTGCTTTTCTGTTTCAACCCCGTCTCTCTTACTACAAGGGCTATTTGGAAAGTACAGAGGTGTTGATAGTAATGAAGGACTGTAGGCCAAGATGTGTGTGCATCGGAGGTCTATGAATTGTCACACCTTTACACCTTTAGTACAGTGGAAGTACAGTGGGAAGTTTTAATCTTCTGATTGGTCAGTTTGAATGTCTCACATTTGGGTTTCAGTCACATGGTCAAGAAAGGGATAAAAGAAGATTGTAACTGTTGATCTGGCTCTTTTATTCTCTGCCTCTTTGATTTATGATTTGTTGGAATCTGACAAAAACATGACTGAACTACACTTGTTTGAAGAATCAGCAAAGTCAATTTTGAGAAAAATTGAGTCAAAGGTTCCAAAACATAATCAACTAGCAACCATACCATAAAATCCCTGTTAATAACACCTAATTTGGTACACACCTCGTCAAAACCAAATATCTATAGTGATATATAAAATGTATATATTCAGTTTTTTTCAATATTTTACTTCAATATTTTGAAGTACTGTAATTCTGTTTATATATGTATATCGGGATCACACACTGTCTAAGGCGTCTTTGTGGTCTTTCGGGTCTGCGCAAGTAAGATTGATTTGTTTACATCAGCATGAGTTTGAAAATCACTTTTCATTGGTTCAGACTCATGCCATCAAAAATTCGCTATGAATATTCACAAAGTTGGAATGCTGCACTTTAAAACGATACTAAACTTGGACTAATGAGTTGCTGAGGGGTAGAGCGAGTGGTGTAGCGAGCAGAGAAAAACGGCATTTTTGAAATACGAAGGAAAGGTACTCCTATCAGAAAACATACAAATAAAGATACTTTTAGATGTTTAATTACTTTTTAAAGCATTTGGATCGCTAGATGACGGCTGAATGAGCTCATTTTTGTAATTTTAGTTTGACTGACATTGAGCAGATGTGTCATAGGTGATACACTTGGAAGGACAAACAGAGTTCTGAAACAGAGCCATCTATACTTATTGAAAACCATCAGAGGAACGTTGTGCTGCATTCAAAACTGTAATTTAGTTATGAGGCCGCTTCCCACCCTCTCTCAGACCTTTGGTATTAAAGTCCATTTTTGCCTGCTTTGCCTTGAAGACGCCTATGTAAACACTCTTTGAAGTATAATGCATATTCACAGATTGCAGATTTGTTCTCTTGTCCAATAGGCTATAATTTGCAATGCAATCCATCCTTTACTAACAGTTTTTTTTTTTTTTTTTTTTTTTTTTGTTGCAAAGACTCCATTACATTGTGATAATTCATAATGAAACTGATGTGAACAGGAAAAATAACCTTAAAATAAAATAACCTTTAAAACCTTTAAAATAACCTGTAGAGTTGAATGTGCTACCTTGCAGCCTAGAACAGCACAATGTTTGGTCAATTTTACTTTCAAAGATATTTTTGGACAGTGACATTTTTAATGCACATTTACATATTAAATTCAACTCCTCAATTTACAAAAAAGTCAGGGAATAATTAATTTTAATTAGAACTGCAGTGATTTTAAAATGTATGTACTTTAAAACTTAAAGTTGATAGGTAGGCAGGCAGGTATGTATGTATGTATGTATGTATGGATGGATGGATGGATTCATTGGAAATTAGTGAAGTTCTGTTCCCATGTTCTCAACATTTGGTGGATGATAAAGTTATGTTAGCATTCATCCAAAAATGTATTTATAGTTTTAGTTTGTAGTTAAATTTTTATGGGCTTCATGATTATGTGGCATGCAGAACTGTGCTGTAACTTCAGAAAAGGCTGTGTAGCACAGACGTGGCATTTTACACAAGCTCAAGCTGCTGCGTGATGAATCACAGCACTACGTACTGTAGCACATGATAATGAAGAAAAACAAAACTCGCTGAGATCAACACACAGTGGCAGATTGCCACACAAGTACACACCCACAACTGCTCCTCAAGGAATGAGATGGAGGACAGTAGCCACCCAGTCTAAGTCAGAGTGCTCTGGCTCTGATATGTAGCCTAAATAGATGCTCCTTTTTGTTCTTTTTTTCTTTCTTTTTTTCTTTTTTTACTCTTACTCCAGCCTGTGTGTGTGTGTGTGTGTGTGTGTGTGTGTGTGTGTGTGTGTGTGTGTGTGTGTGGCAAGTTGACCTGAGGGAGTGAAGGGAGGAGAAAGAGAGGAAGAGGGACTTTGTGTTCATATCTCTCCTCCATCTTCACATCAAGGACACTGCATGCCACTGCTGATGCTGCCGTCGTCATGGAGACTAGCGCTAGTTGCCTTGGGCACCATAGGGATTGCAGGTGATGAAAGCTGCTTGAGCCACATGAGGTTGAATTGACCTTTGACCCTGGCCTAGTTGGATCAGCAATATCAAATCACCTAAGTTTAAATGGTCCACTCACTATAGACCATGGTGCAGGTCACATGAAAACACGGTAAAAGACAGATAATATGAGGAAAATGAAGCATGTTTTAGCCCATTGTTTTTGCGTTACATTTTTTGTTACATTATTTACAATTAAACCATATATATATATTTTTTAATTTTATCATTAAATTATATGTAATTTATATTATTTATTTTAATTTTAATATAAAATATTTATATTAAATGATAATTTTGAAATATAACAATATATTTATTTTATAATTGTAAAGTAATATTTAATAAATATAGCTGCAAGCAGCAATTACGTGGCCAAGCACAAAAACGGCACAATAAGCCAGCCAACATGGCTGTAAGCATCAGACCAACTGCAACAGGGAGCAATTAAAGACCTATTAAGACCATTTTAGGGAAAAGAGCTGAAAAATGATAAAAAATGAGGATTTACTGGTTCATCACTTTCGACGAATAGGTGGCGCTGTGACCAAATTAATGTGGTATGGACAGAGTGAGGTGACAATGACACTTGCAAAGTTTGGTGTCAATATGTCAAAGCATTGCAGAGATACAGCTTCAAGAGTCATTTTTTCAACATACCTCAAATTCTTTGCTCTGGTATATGAAAACGGTTTGACTTATCAACTTGAAATCCATAACTTTTGTCGGCATGGTCTGAAGATGATACGGTTCAATTTTGGTGAAAATCGGAGCAATGGTCTAGGAGGAGTTTGAAAAAGTAGGTTTTTAAAGAAAAACAATATGGCGGACAGGAAGTTCAGCCAACTATGTCAAATTTGATATCTATGTTCTCAGCATGACCCAAGGAATCTACTGAGATCAGTTCTATTACAATCGGTTAATATAGTCAAAGTTATTAGCATTTTTGTAAATTGTGTTATAACTTTTGACCACAAGGTGGCACTGCACCAATACTTTTTAAGTATTGTAAGGACATTGTAAGGACAAGGTACGCTAATGCATTCGTAAATTACAGCATTTTAGCACAAAATTCAAAATGGCCGACAGCCAAAATGGCTGATATGTAAAAATTTGATATCATTTGACTCGGCATGATGCCCAGAATCTAATTTATAAAAATGTATGATTTTTGGACAAAGCCATCAGACGTTATTAGCAAAAATAGCCATTTTTCATATCTCCGTACCAGTAGGCGGTGCTGCGCCGAAACACTGCATGATGCCTCAGGTCATGCTTGTGATGACATGTACCAAGTTTGGTCTGAATACAATAATGCGTTACGGAGATACAGCCTTACGTATATTTTCGCAAGCGCAACATTAAATTTGTTTGCGTGTTTTTCGAAAACGGTTTGAGGAATCGACTTGAATTCCATAACTTTTTGTCGGCATGGTCTGAAGATGATCTGGTTCAATTTTCATGAAAATCAGAGTAACTGTTCTATAACTGTGTGTCAAATTTCACAACTTTCCTGCAAGCGGTTCTATGGGCGGCCATAGACTTCAAGACCGGAAGAAGAAGAAAAAGAATCGAAAATAAAAAGAACGCCAACAGATACAATAGGTGCCTCTGGATTTTACATAAAATGTTGCTATTTTATATAAATGTATATGATTAAATGATTACAAATTGAGCCAAATAAATAATAAAAAACTTCATAAATCACCCAAAACTGCACAATCGTACAGTAAAAATATTAATAAAGTGAGTGATATTATGTTTGTTTAAAAAAAAAAGTTACATTATGTTACAAAACCACATTTTACTGTCTGGTTATGTTAGCTATTTCGACAGAAAAAGGAATATTGTTGCCCAATGTGTAATAGCAAGCAACATAGCATAACATAAGTGATAAGCCCTATATTAGCCTTTTTTATTATTTGCCTAATATTATAACAAGATGAGTAATAGCTGTATACATGCCTTTAACTTTTGCACGTTTCCCCTCTTCACCTCCCCTTTATTTTTCCTGAACTGGACTCCGGTGGCTTAAAGACCTTTTCTCTTACCATAATTTAATGTTGATTTAGAACTTCTCTTGCTCTCCCTACAGATGTCTCCTCAACCATCCCTTCTCCTCATACTTTTGAGTGAGAGTTCTTCTCCAGGTGCACACTCGGAATCCCTCCCAACCAGGTTAATTGACCAACATGGTGACATGATATCATTGACGTTACATGCAAATAAGCAGTAAAAACCCAATTGCGCATTCAGGGTTTTTTTTTCTTGCGCCCCATGCCACCCCCAGCAAGATGCCGACCTGGACCGTTGCCCATGTCACCCATGCCTAATTCCGCCACTGCCTCCAGGTCACTGTACTTTGAATAACTGAGCAATAGTCCAGTTCTTTTCCTCCTTAGCCCAGGTAAAACGCCTCTGACGTTGTCTCTGGTTTAGGAGTGACTTGGTACTAGGAATGTAGTAGCTGTAGCCCATTTCCTGAAGACGAATTACTTCAGTCCACTCCTTGTGAAGCTCTCCCAAGTTCTTGAATTGGTTGACAATCTTAAGGCTGTGGTTTTAAGGCAATCTTAAGGTTGATGCTTGTGCAACTTGTCCTACCTCACTTTTCCTTTCAAGTAAACGAATGTGCTTCAATACAGCACTCTGCTAACAGCCAACCCTTTCAGCGACGATCTTCTGTGGTTTCATCTCTGATGATGATCATGATCATCTTCTGGACAACTGTCAAGACAGCAGTCTTCCCCATGATCTGAACTACATACCCAGTCTTTATACTGTATAAAAGTTTAATCATAGTCTAGATGAAATGTTCTAATATTTTTTTTCTTTGAGCTGTAGGCTATAATTATCAAGATTTTTTGTTTTTATTTTAATGTTTAGTTACGAGTTTTGAGTCTAGAATATATTATATTTTCACTTTTTAAATGTTATTTATAATATACATACATATATGTATATTGTTTGCCAACATTGCAGAGGAAGAAATTTGATTATCATTCACTGCACAAGAAAATATTTTTGTGGCCTAACTTCAGAAAGAAAAAGTCAGTATAATGTGTGTTTCATCCTTATCATTGTGCATTTATTTATTTATTTATTTGTGTGTAAATACTCTTTGAAATGGATCTGTCAGTGGGGGGGGAGGAGAGCAGGTCTGGAGGGTTTTGCTGTGTGAGGACATTCGGGGAAGGAGTTTTTCCTACATGTGCCTCGGTGATAAGACTGTGTCTAATATGCGCCTCTGTGTCCAAATCATAAAGGGACTTAGTGAAGGCTTTACAGAGCAATCCTCTATCCCAGCAGCCTGCCTCACCAAACCAGCATAAATAACCCTCCTACCATTCTGGTCAAGACAGGAAGAGGAAATTCTGTAAGGGTAGAGATATTGTGTGTGCATGTGGGTGTGTATTTGCAAGTGTGTATTAGTGTTTTTGCGTTAGGAGGATGGCATAAATAAAGCAGACGGACCGCTAGTGCATTGTAATTTACTCACTGTGTACATTTAGAGATGGTGTGTATTCAGTATTGGCTGAATGCTACAAGCTAAGGTCAGTAACTCATGCCATTTAGTAAATGAAACAAGATACAAGCTGCTGATGTCTCATACTTATGCAATAAGCAAAATAGTGGTAACTGGCTAAAAAATACAACTCACGCTTTCTTCAGAAAATGTAAAATTGCAGTATATTTAAATCCTGTTGCATGTGTTTTATCAGGCAAATAATATAGTAATCTAGTTTTTTCTGCTGTGTTTCTCAAACTTTTTTGGTCACACCTCCCTTTAACACTTTAAAAGATCTTCTCGCTTTCACAACATAAGCTTGTGATACCATCCACTGAAGTGGTGCTTTTCTATGGCGAGGAACTTCTATGTCGGGCTTCTTAAGATGGTCAGAGATCTGAAGAAGCTTTTAAATGCTATTGCAATGGCTATTTTCCTTTTTTTTTTTTTTTCTGCTAATCTCCCACTCTGCACTTTGAGAACCACTGCTTTACTGTATTTCAGGTGCGATCACTGAAGAAAAATGAAAATAGCTGTTCTTTCTTCTTAAATGCCATGAATTTACAATTCTTTAACTGAAGATTCTTCACTGACATTGTGTTCAATGATGCATGTTTCTCACAGTAAAACGCTGGTTTATATCAAGTCTTTTAACATAATTATCTTGTGTTTACTGTATTTTACACTAAATATCGCAGTGTAGTATGTGTCCACTTGACCTAAAGAGAAAATGTACAGTCATTCCTCTTTATATTGTGCAGACAGTGCCTAACAAGCTATAACTCTGATTCCCACATCTTTCACACAAATGACAGTCATTTGGACATAGAGTTCTTTGAATCAAAGCTACAAAGAGACAAATTTTAGCACTGGGGCTGTTCGCATAGAACACATTTTTCCACTCCCCTGCAGTACTTATGCTTTGTTTGTTTAATGTAAACATGCTAGATTGATGTCTTTAACCATTGCGCTCGCGACTCATGTCTTCTGTGTCTCGCACGGCACAGCTTTCTAAAAACACGGCGCTCAAGTTAAAAGAAGTTCAACGTTTAAAAAATGCTTCTCTTTTTGCACTTTTTTTGTTCCACTGACCTCCATCTCATGTTTAACAGCAAAAACACAATCTGTGTCAATGATACTTAGTCTCCCACATTTTGCTGCAATCATGTGTAAAGGAAAAAGCAATTTTGTATATTGGACGTATTTGCATTTGCAGGCTGAATGATTTTCACCCTAATTTGGCAAGTTTCAGTTTCAAAAGCACAACACAAGAGTTGCGTTAAAGCAGCGGGAGCGTGGTTTATATGGTGACTCTGCAGCACGGTGGCATTTTGTCCTTTTTAGGGGGCACCAATTAAGTCTCTCTCCCATTAAACTGCAAATTCATCCATTATGTAACAATTCATCAGCTTTAATAGTCAGATGTGCCAGCTTTGTCCCACGTTCAATGCTATGGCCATTTGTTTGTGGTCTGTTTTACACCTCCACCAGCAGCATAAAGCTTAGATGGCTTGTATCACAGAGGCAGCTTTTGTTTGTGCTGGCCCCCATTACTCCGATTTCACAGTCGCTTATGAATCACACACACTAGGGAAGAGGAAACGGGGTCATGTCTTCTGTAATTACCCCCATTACGGGCGTCTGTAGTCTCCAAATACCTCCTTGGGTATGTTGTGTGTGAGTGTGTGGACACAAAAGAATAATACAAAGAGATTCCTTTTACATCCATACATGTGAGGCTTTTAAGATGTGGTTTAATGCATGCACTTAAAGCATACTATTACTATTGTATATACACTATAACTTGTAACTCATTGTTTACGGCGTATGCTGAAAGATGAGGCGAGTACAGAGATCCACAATTCAAAGGGTTAACCCATGGCGGGTCAGGGGGCGTGGGCGGCCATGGCAGGTTTGGAGCTGAGGACGGCCATGGCGGGTCTTGAGCCCCACCCACATGTGTGGCGCCCACATGTTTCCCACCTACAGGTCCCTGCCCCCCCCAAAAAAATATTTTGGGAGATTTAGGGGGGACTCGTGGAAAGGAGTGGGCTCACCGGCTGAAGGGGGCTCAGCGGCGGCTGGAGCGGGCTTGGCGGGGGCTGGAGCGGGCTCGGCGGAGCATGGGGCTGGCTCGGCGAGGGCTGGAGTGGGGTCTGGAAACGGGGTCCAGTCCGGCAGGGCTCAGCGGCAGAAAATTCAGGAGGCCTTTGCGGCCTTTTTTCTCTTCCTCTTAGGCTGTCCGGGCCCACTGAAGGATTCTTTGTTGGCCATTGGGGGGTTTGGGTCTGGCAGGACACCGGGGAAAAGCTCACTGGAGGGGCATAAGGAGGAAGATGGAGATTGACAAACCGGCCAGGCCGCCCGTGTTTCTGGGGGGACTGGACGAGGATTGCACGATTTATCAAGAACCTCTGCGATAACAAACTTAGAACAATTTAAAGACAAAATCAAATTAATTGTATCGTCTAAGGAAAGATAACTGGCAGTTTCTTTAAAGCGGATCGTGCTCTCGTCCAGCCCCTCCAGAAAAAGGGCGTTTAAACAGGCATCTGGCCAATTCGTCAGATAAGCCAACTCGACAAACTCCTCCACATACCTCTCCAGTGAACGCCCGGCCTGCAGGAGCCCAACGAGGCGGTCCACAGCAGAAGCTGGCGTGGGAGGCACAGGAGAAGCAGGAACTTCAGAAATGTAAAATAGTCCCATCCTTAGTAGTAGATCTCCAGGGGTTTAGGTCTGTTATTCTGTTAACGGTGTATGCTGAAAGATGAGGTGAGTACAGAGATCCTCAATACAAAGGGTTTATTCACAATACAAGAACACACGAACAACATACACGGCTAAGCAAACAAGAGAACAGACAAGGAGTGCAGGGAAAGTGTCCAACTTAGGCTACGTCTACAGTAATCCGGATATATTTGAAAACAGAGTTTTCGTCTAAAAACGCTCCGCATCCACACTATCATTTTCAAACATTTTCCAAAAGTTGCTCATCCACACTGAAACGTATGACAACGCTTACATCCCCCTACTGCGCATGACTAAAGCTTCGACCTGCGTCATTCCCGCTAGGCGTTTATTTACTTTCCGACTCTTTGAAACTTTGAGGCAATGTCGAGGAAAGGCACTGAGTTTTTTAAATGGACCGACAGTGAGGTGGAGTTGCTGCGAGTAACACAGGAGTATAAAGTGGCCAAAGCAAGCGAGAATGTAGACTGAGAGATGTGTCTTGGCTGAATTGGTCATATGACTGCATCACATGACTAAAAATGCGCCATCGTATTCAAAAGCCTCCGTTTTCACAGTCCACACTACGACGCGAAGACGGCGTTTTCAAATTTATCCGCTTTGGAGAGCATTTTCTAAAAGCTATGTTTTCGTTGACTTAAAACGCCGTCTCAGTGTGGACGGAAGACCAAAACGGAGAGAAAAATATACGTTTTCAAACGAAAACGTATTAGTGTGGACATGGCCTTAAAAGGAGTGCTGACGAGGTACAATAGGTGCAGGGAATCCAGGGATGGCAGGAAGACAGAAGAGGGAAGTGCAGACAGGTGTGCAGAACAGGAGGATTTTGGGAACTTGAGTCCGGGAAGGCGTGAATGTAACACTCATCCCGCACTGTTTGTGCTTCAGACATGAATTAAAACTTCAAATTAAAATAAATGAGGTGGGAATTTGCATACATTTTAAACCACATAATGTCAAAAAGTTGCCCATTATTTAAACAATAAAAACTCAATCAATTTAATGATTTTGTTTTTCCTGACAAGCAGAAAAACAAATGTTTTACATGCCTTTACACTCATTGATAGCTCTTTTGGTATTCAGGTATTTAGACACTTGAATTATGAAATGTCTTTTCTGACTATGTCTATGGCTCTACATGTAAAAATAAATAAATAAATACAAATTCTCTGAACAAAAGCACCCATAAGGACTTTCTGAGTAATTCTCATCACAATGGAAGCTTTATTGTGTATCTCTCTCTCTCTCTCTCTCTCTTTCCCTATAGAAATACTGCATTGTAGGGGAAAAAAGATTTTACTCAATGGCCATTTAAGGCACACTATTAGAAACAATGAGGACCACTAAACACTCATTATGCTCCTGAACATCTATGTAAAATCATATCTGCCTTTGCACAATTGTATCATCTTTGGGAATGAACAAATTGAATAGTCAATCAATTTTTATCCCGATTTTTTTGGTAACTGTCTCAAGTTGATAATAGAAGTAAAACACTTATCTACAGGAAATACAATAGCCAAGACTGAATTTTATATCACTCCTGACAGATACTGATAACCATAATGCCATCGATGTGTTCCGTGATGAGATTTAGTTATCAGCCGGTCCACACAGAACTGCACGGCAAGCTGCACATTCTTTTCAAAATCAGATTGCCTGTTCTTCACGAAATTGAAATGTCACCTTTCCTGTTTTTTTAAAATATTTTGGCTAATTAAATTACTTCTAATGAAAGTGCAGTACTTATAGCTCTATTTATAGCACTCATACCTCATTTATTACAAAAAAAAAGAAAGAAAATATTTTGCAAATGTTTATCTTTAAATACACATTGTCGGCCTGCTGACAAAAACAGCTTAAACCAGCCCAAGCTGATTTGTTGGTCTTAGCTGGTCTCCAAAGCTGAACTGGTAACTCATCTTTAAAATTACTGGCCCATAAGAGTCTTCTGTTTGTGAACTAGACTGCACAGGCTGTATTTGATTCAATAAAAAGAAATGGCTCATAAAAGTAATTTGTTCATGAATCGGACTTCACTGATGGAGCTTTATGTTTTTGATTCAATAGAAGTAACTGCCTCATAAGACTCATTTGTTCATGAATTAAACTGCTTTAAAAAGAAACACTTCTTAAAGGGTTTGTTCACCCCAAAATGAAAATTATATCATTAATTACTCACCCTCATGTCGATCCACACCTGTAAGACCTTCGTTCATCTTCAGAACACAAATTAAATATATTTTTGATAAAATCTGATGGCTCAGTGAGGCCTCCATTGCCAGCAAGATAAGTAACACTTTCAGATGCCCACTACTAAAGACATATTTAAAACAGTTCATGTGACTACAGTGATTCTACCTGATAATGATATTTTTTGTGCGCCAAAAAAACTAAATAATGTCTTTATTCAACAATATCTAGTGATGGGTGATTTCAAAACACTGCTTCATGAAGCTGCGAAGCTTTACAAATCTTTTGATTCGAATCAGTGGTTCGGAGCGTGTATCAACCTGCCAAAGTCACACCCCCCAGTGGTGACCCATTGATATTTCAAAATATTTATGATGTAACGAAGCCTTGTGTACTGAAATCACGTGACTTTGATACACGCTCCGAACCACTGATTCGAAACAAAAGATTTGTAAAGCTTCCAACCTTTATGAAGCAGTGTTTTGAAATCGGCCATCACTAGATATTGTTGAATAAAGTCGTTATTTTGTTTTTTGGCACACAAAACGTTTTCTTGTCGCTTCATAACATTAAGGTTGAACCACTGTAGTCACACTGATTTAAATGTTTTTAGTACCTTTCTGGGCATCTGAATGTGTTAATTATCTTGCCGGCAATGGAGGCCTCACTGATCCAACGGATTTTATGAAAAATATCTTAATTTGTGTTCTGAAGATGAACGGCGGTCTTACGGGAGAGAAATGACATGGCGGTGAGTAATTAATGACAGAATTTTCATTTTTGGGTGAACTAACCCTTTAAGAGTTACTTGATTGTGTGGTGTGGTTGTATTTTTGTTTTTGCATGCAGCCTATGAGAACAACTCAACAGAAAGATGTTTCTTGCCATTATTTTGTGACATGCACTGTACTTTTATTGCATTACATTTAATAGAGACATCAATCCGACGTTAACAACTAAAATGCAATTTGTTTTTCCATGGCACTGAAGAAGTGCAGGAAACACTGGGTTTATCCTATCAGATGCAATGAATTTCCATCTAATTTGTGTATCCAAGCAACACGAAAGGGACACTGAAAGTGGCTTGATGAGACAACATAGGACACTCAATATACAAAAGAGATAATGATTTAACAATCTATTTGCTCTCTTATTTCATTCACTGTTCTTTCTCAGAGAAAAGAGTGAGACAGATCTCATATTTCTGAGTTCCCTCATCAGGCCAGCATATCAGCGGATTCAAATTACACACAAAGCCCTTTGAGCAGCAAGTCAAGCCCTCAGTCTCTCTGGAATAGCATCCTCCGGTACGTAGTCCTTGCCTCCAACCAAGTAATCTCACTGGAGGACACTGCGGTGACACAGTCTGGTAATTGCTTTCTGCTTAACCGGGTCTGCAGCTCTTGTAAAACAGAGCTTCATCTGCTGCAATGTAGGCATATGAAACAAGAGACCAGAGAACTTTTCTCCAAACTAAAATCTCCTCCTCCCTGCCTCCCGAGACACCAGTGGGCATCTGAAGGACTGCCGATCGATATCTCTACTGAACGTGAGATCAATATTTCATTTTCAGGAGTTTTCTTTAATAAACAGAATCATTTGCGGGACGAATATTGCATATGGCAGCACTATTACTCACATTAACACACCACAAGGCCAGAACTCAGTCGGTTATTAGCCCTTGTGGAATAACAATACTTATTTGTCCTGTGATTACACGGTTGAAATGCAGCCCCACACGACTACGCTTTTGACTGGGCCTTTAAAAGTGGTTCTGAATTGTTCTTTTTGCATCCCATAACCCTCAGACCCCAGAGTGCTTTTTGCAATTATTGACAATCTTATATCATCAATGTTTTCTTGGGGTGCTTTTGATTTGCATATAGCTACCTCTCATATTAAAGGAATTAGTTCACTTCAGAAATTTCCTGGTAATTTACTCACCCCCATGTCATCCAATTTGTTTGTTTTTCTTTCTTCAGTCAAAAAGAAATTAAGGCTTTTGAGGAAAACATTCTAGGATTTTTCTCCATATAGTAGACTTCAGGGGCTACCAATGGGATAAAGGTCCAAATTGCAGTTTCAGTGCAGCTTCAAGGGGGTCTACACCATCCCAGCTGAGGATGGAAGTACCATTTTTCTCATTTTCTCCTCCAACTTCAAAATCATCTGACATCATTGTTTTACCTTTTTTTTTTTTTTTTTTTTTGTAAAGGCCTTTTGACTTAGTCTTTGCACGTTCGCTTTGTAAACACTTGCATAAACACATCACGTGTGACCTTCCCAACGTGATTACGTAATGCGGGGCGCATTGCAGAGCAGTGCAAGACGAGCATTTGTGATTAAAATATATATATATATATATTTAGAAAATGACTGATTGTTGTGCTAGATAAGACCCTTATTCCTCACCTGGGATTGTGTAGAGCCCTTTGAAGCTGCATTTAAACTGCAATTTGGACCTTCAACCCATTGAACCCTGTTGAAGTCCACTATATGGAGAAGATTTCTGGAATGCTTCCCTCAAAAACCTTAATTTCTTTTCGACTGAAGAAAGAAAGAAATGAACATCTTGGATGACATGGGGGTAAGTAAATTATCAGGAAATTTGAATTCTGAAGTTAACTAATCCTTTAACTTTAAATTCTTTGTGTTAAAATGACAGACATACTCTCTTGATTTGTGCTAGTTTGTTTGTGGGCTAATTTGAGAAGTGCTATTCACACAGATTGTAAATGAGAGAGCTACTCCATGTGTTGTAGGATTCACTGAATCACTCCAACATGACATGAGTGGGATGAGAGGGAAAAACAAAGGATCTTGGCATTGGAAGACACAAACAGATGCTCACATGGGCACTTGAGTGGACACTTTTAGCATTATATTGGTTGTTGCAAGGGCATTGTGCATATCTCTGGCCCAGATTCAAAGTCAGAGATTCACTTTATTGAGAGACTGCAGAAGAAATCTGGTACATCCCCTACTTACTCTCTCTCTCTCTCTCTCTCTCTCTCTCTCTCTCACACTTTTTCAAATTCAAATGAGCTTTATTGGCATGAAAAATTGTACACTGTATTGTCAACACACTTATTTGAGCAGGAAAAAAATAAATAAAATAACAAAGTAGAACAAATTGTGTGATGAACAAATGTAGAAAAACAGAAAAAAAAGCAATGTACTTTGTTGTGGTGTGTGTGTTTGCATATGTGTGTACAAGAGTTTGTTTGAGTTCATGTGTCTTTGTGTGTGCAAGGCCCTGTTTCCACCTGGTATTAAGATGTGTTTTGGTCGATCGGATCACAATTGGACAACGCTAAATACAGGTGTAAACAGGGTGTAAAACATTTTGAGCTTGTCCACTTTTAACTACTTCCAGAGCTAGTTGAAAATGCATTTGACCGGATTGCGTTCATGGTAGAATGCTCATGTGGTCAAATGCGTTCAAACAGCCACTAAAAACTGCCTTCTCTCCGCCTACTGACACAATAAACATTGGGAAGTGCACTAGCCAGGCGGGATTTAAACTTTGCCGAATGAATCCATAAGTTTGGTTTGAAGATGCAAAACCTAATAAGCACAATGTTCTCTAAATATTTCTGTTTTCTATCATGCACTTACCATGTTCAGCGTGGACTCGCAGCTGTCAGAGCAGAAAGGAAAGCTGCTCTGTATGTTTTTCTGTTGTCTCCGGTCGTGTTCATGTGCAAATTGTGCACGGTTATTTCGCCTATTAAATCAAAATTCAGATTCACAAATTCAAAGTACAAATAAATTAGAACAAGGAAACAAGGTTTGAATAAGGAGTCCACGTCATTTCAAAACTGACTCAGAATGTGAAAATTTTGGTTTTATGCATTGTAAGTGTTAAATCATATACTGGATGGTGCCTTTTTGACATTATGGTGTTTTTATATATATATATATATATTTAATGTGCAATTTCCATGCCTCATTTGAATGTTGTTTCATTTGAATTCGATTTCTGAGCTTTGACATAAAAAAATAAACTATAAAAATTATGCAAAATTCTTTTTTGTGTGTTTCTCAGACAAATAAAGTAAGTTCTAATATGTATATAGTGTAGATAAAGACTAACTACCTTTTTTGTTAAAGCTAAGACATTCATCTATGACATTTGGACAGTTTAATTTGCTTTTAATGATTCACTCAGAATTGTGCAGATCTTTGACTGATTCTTGTGTGTTTCCTGCGTGATTCACTTCTATTTATGCATGGCTTTATTTGAACTGCACTTTTGGCATAAATACTTTGGTATTTTCTTTTATTCTATGACTGATGCTTTTTACTGCTTGGTTTATCATCTTGTCCCCCGGTGAATGTGCTGTTTAATGTTGTCTTTGTTGTTCATTTTCTGAGTTCATAATTATGCTTTCAGCAACTGTGAATCACACTACAGTCACTAACCTGTAGAGGCACGCTAACATGACTACAAGATGAGACACTTGATTGACAGCTTCGCTATATACTGTATAGTCTTCAAAAGCAAAAAGCTTGTTTGATCGTCATATTCTAAAGCTACTGTCTCATTTTCATATATTTGCCAGAGTCTTCTGTATAAGCTAAATAATTAACATGCATTGTAATATAATTAATATAATGCAGCCATTCACCATTTGATCTTTACAAAAAGAATGTGCTTTCTTAAGTGATAATCACTGTAAATATTGGGTAAAGTAAGTTTATATACTGTAGGGGCAACTGGGGCTAGTTGTCACACTTTTTACTGCAGTGAATATTGAAATATTTATGAAATATATTTGAAAGTCAATAGCTGTGTAGACGCAAACCTTTCTTGGCTACAAAGCTGGTTAGCATAACATTTAACACTGTAACTTAATAAAAGTGAGTTAATATAACACATATTGACCATTAGTCATGCTTGCTGTTTATATGGAATAAGTATCACTAATAGAACCTGCTAATACAAAAGTATTTGAGAAAACTTATTGGACTTTTGACTTGAAACCTAGTTACTGCGATATAGCTCTTGTGTGACAACTTTCTCTTGATAGCTAGCCCCATAGATGCATTATAATGATAGAGGTGTGATAACCACAGCAAAAAAAGCTGCATGAAGTAAGGTGAAATTGAACATTTCAATCATTTAGGTCAAGAACGTCAATTAAAACCAGTGCTAATGAAATTAGTATTTCAATGACATTCAGCTCCAAAACAATCCACATTCAATACCAATGCTGTTACCCAGAGCTTGTGCCTCTGAATTCACAGAGTTTGTGAAAAATTTGCATTGTTTTGTCTTAGATAATTAAGTTTGAGGACAGCCTCACCCTGCTGGCCAGTTTGATTTAGTTGAATGTGAAGTGCATTTAACTTTGCTTTAGCTTCACTTGAGAAGGCAGCACATCACCAACCAGCTGTGAGCTCACATACCGAACCATATGCTGTTACATTGCACAAAAACTGTGAAGCTGATGTACTCTAATTTCTCTGAAAGGCCTGCAGGAAACTTCTGCTGTGTGCATACTCCTCTCTTTATTAAACCTTGTCTCAGCATTTGGCGTTTTGCTTTGCAAGCTCTATTAAAAATGTACTAAAATCTGAGACATCGTCTTTAATTTTTCAGTCCCAAACAGCTCAAGCAGTCATTTTTGCATACTTGTAAAAAAAACTTAAGTAGACCTTACATGAAATAATTACATTGCATAAGTATCCATACCCTTTTCTCTGACATTTGAAATTTAGCTCAGGAGCATTCCAATTTCACTTAGAAGAGGGAGTTAACCTGTGGCAAATTCAATTGAATGGGTATGATTTGGAAAGGCACACACCTCTCAATAAAAGGTATAACAGCTGAAAATGCATATCAGTGCAAAAACCAAGTCATGATGTCAAAAGAACTGCCTGTAGAGCTCAGAGACAGGATTGTGTCAAGACACAGATCTGTGGAAGACTAAAAAAAGGTTCATAGAATCATAGCCTCCATAATCCTTAAAGGAAAAAGTTTGGAACAACCAGGACTCTTCCTAGATCTGGCCTCCCGGCTAAACTGGGCAATCGATGTAGAAGGGCATTGGTTAGAGTGGTGACCAAGAAGCTGATATCATATATGGAGATGGGAGAAATAACAGAAGGACAAACATCACTGCAACACTTCCCTTATCTGGGCTTTATGGCAGTGTGGCCAGACTCAAGCCTCTCATCAGTGAAGACAAAGGAAACCCCACTTGGAATTTGCAAAATAAGCACCTAAAGGACTCTCTCAGACTGTGAGAAACAAGATTCTTACATTTTACACACAGTTTCAAGCATTGTGTATTGAGGAAACCAGGCACTGCTCATCACCTGCACAATATCATCCCAACAGTAAAGTGCGGTGGTAGCAGCATTATGCCGTAAGGGTGTTTTTTCAGCGCACAGGGACTGAAGGACTTGTCAGGGTTGAAGGAATGCTCAACACAGCAAAATATTGAGAATAGCCTACACCATTACGTAGTCTACACCATTACGTAGCGTCTGGACCATCAGACACACAATTATTCACATTTAATGAATAATCCAGCAAAGCCCTTCACCCAACAACAAAACTAGGTGTCAAGGTGTCTGTGACAACCCCCAAAAAGGGCAGAACAGGCCTCTGGTTACCATGGCAGCAAATGCATGCCAACGAGATAAGACAGTTTATGACCTAAACAAATGTAGAGGCAACAGCGCAGTCCCATAAAACAGACTTCTCTCCGTTAATTCATAGACAAACCTTTCTATGAATGAATATGTGTATCTCCAGGACATTGTGTATATTATTACTGTACATTGACTTTTTGTATTGTATCCTGTTTTATGCATGCATTATATTAGAACTATTAAATAATGTTACCTTACTGGTATCATGCTTTGTATCAAAAGAATCCTCATTTAACACCCTGCACATTCGTGTATATCACCTCCTTATAGCATGCATTGTAGCTTGTTATACTAATCAGAGAAACTGCCAGCTCACTCTGATCATGCAAATAAGTCAGCTTCCAAACACAGAAACCTTTTTTGCTTGAAAATTACAACTTTCTCTTTGGTCAAGCCAAACTCGAGGGTTGTGACCTTTGCAGAAGTACTCTCTCTCTCTTGCTTCTTCTTCTGGTTGTTGTATGTGTGAAAAGACTGGAGACATCCGGTCCAATCAAGGGATCCTTTCCCGCTGTGCAGCCATAAAACCAGCCCTATTGTGATTTCCTCGACCATAACTGAGTCAGACTAACACCACAAGTTTGTCATCTTTTCATTCAACCTGGAAGAATTTGATTGCAACTTCATCACCATCAAACTACTGAACCATCAACACTTTCTCCTGAGACTGCACCTGGATGCTCATTCAGTGGCTAAGGCATTGCAAGTATATTGTACATTTAACTAACTAAACAGAGGTTTGGTATAAGCTGTAGACCCCTTGTTAACAAGGTGCTGATGGTTCTGTTCAAGTGGTTAACTGACTGTTATGTGTGATTACGTTAGTCCCCTCTTTCTGTTTCGGTTACATTCATTCACTTTCACTAGACTAACTATGTGTTTGTGATTTAGTTAAATAAAACTTTGTGCACATTTATGGGAGTATTGAATTTTGTTACTGCTTGCAAATCAAAGTCCCTTTAATGATGCGATCAAAGCTACATGCTAAGTAGTACTGTATCCAGTAAGAAAGAGTTATTTTTCTGTGGCCACAAAAAATATCCTTTCTGGGAGTTGATAGATGATTAATACTAGAGTGTTCGCTGGATGAACATGTTAATTGATTGTAATATTAATTCTGATACTTCAAGTTAATTCTATTAAATGATCCAAATACTTCTAATTAATATTCATATTTCCCTTTTGACCTAATTTGTTACATATTCAGAACCTCAGACTGGGCAGAAGGTTTACCTTCCAATAGGACAATGACCCTAAGCACAGTTAAGACAATGCAAGAGTGGCTTATGGACAACTTTGTGAATGTCCTTGAGTGGCCCAGCCAGAGCCTGGGCTTGAACCCAATCGAACATCTCTGGAAAAACCTGAAAATGTCTGTCCACTGACAGTCCCCATCCAACCTGACAGAGCTTGAGAGGGTCCGAGGAGAAGAATGACAGAAAATTACCAAATGCAGATGTGCAAAGCTTGTCAAATCATCCCAAAAAAGATTTGAGGCTGTAAAGGTACTTCAACTAAGTATTGAGTTAAGGGTAAAAATACTTATGCAATGTACTTTTAGTTTTTCCTTTTTAATACATTTGCAAAGTTGTCACAAATCATTTTTTTCCCCCTTTGTCGTTATGGTGTAGTGTAGATTGATGTGGGGAAAAAAATCATTTAAAGTAAATGACCGTGATTTTAACAGTAAGACTGTAAAAATGCTGTGGTGAAAAACTCTCAATTGGTTTACAGAAAGTTTCCGTACTATATACGGTGAATAACTGTAATAGATCTAACAGTACATTTAATGTAATTTTACGGTAAAATACCGTTAAATTCACAGTTTTTGGAAGTGAAAAATAACAATTCATTGTAAAATTTACAGTGAAAAAACGTTAATTGACATTCGTACATTTTCGTTGAAATAACTCTTCTCTTTTCTCTTTAACTCTTTCTTCTTAGTTTTTCTCATTTTTTTTTAAATCAGTTATGTACATTAGGGTTTTATGTTACATCTAATGTTGTTAAATTAATGTTTATTGCATTTTTAAAATTTCATGCATGTTACCATGATGGTGTTTAGTGTGTGTGTGAATGACACTGTGTGCACCTTCTATATGTTAGTGTTGTCCTTCTCAGCTTGTGGAAAATCTGCTTGTGATGAACTTTGATTCATCATGTGACTCTTATCACCACAGTGTTTGGTGACTGTCAGTGTATTATAAAGGTACAAAACAGATATTAGTACTTCGTTAGGTTGGTAAATTAACATAATATCAGTTAATGAAATATGTTATTTTACCGTAAATTTAACAGATTTTTTTACGTTGCTTCTGTATTTTTTACGGTAAAGTTCTGGCAACCACAGCTGCTGTTTTTTTTTACCATAAATTTTACTGGGAATTTTTTTTTTACAGTGTAGTTTTACATAAGAGAGCAACATAATGTGAAAAAAATTAAGGGGAACGAATACTTGAGCCAAACTCTGTATATGATATCTTATGCTCACCAAGGCTGCATTTATTAGATAAAAAAATACATTTATTTGACAATAAATGCTATAAATACGGAAGAGGATTAGGGCCAAGCGATAATAAAAAATCTCGAGATTAAAGTTTTTAAATTTTGAGAAAAAACACGCTAAGAAAAAAGTCGAGAAAATGTTGAGAATAAACTTGTTAAATTACGAGAAATAAACTCATTAAATTTCATGAAAAAAGTCGAGATAAAATGTTGAGAATAAAATCATTAAATAACGAGAAAAAAAGTTGTTAAATTACTCAACTTTTTTCTCTTGGTGCTCAAGAAGCATTTATTATTATTATTATCATTAATGATAAACAGTCTTTACTCTCACTTTTGATCAATTTAATGTGTATTTGCTGCATTTTGTGACTGATTTAACTAACATAGAATGTTGCATGCAATAAATATAAGCTAAATAAAATCTCAAATAAAAAAAAGGTTAATCTAGAGAAACTTGGTAAGTCAAGTGCATGCATAATATTTAAATTCAAATTTTCATATGTATTTGATGTTTGTTTAATTTTCAAGTACTGTACTGCAGGCATCCTTAAGTGACTTTGTAGTGATACTACTCTCTATAAAGCTGTGCTATTTTGGGTATTTATAACTGTTGACACTTCATCGTGTTTCCAAACGGTACCTGGGGAATGCTTGACTGAATGCGCTCAGCCACAGACCTCTCTTAGCTTACACTCTCAAATTTTACTCATTGCAGGTCTGCAGTGTTAAATAGGTACTGCACCGAAAATAGTGCATTCCTATAGTATTATGCAAGGCCCTATTCATCTGTTTACCACATCAAATGTACAAATCACACTGCCAGATCCTACACTGTGCCTCTGAAACCTCCTTCGCTTTATGTAATTCAGTTTGACATCATTTGTGCGAGTGGGTGAAAGTCTGTTAGGCTTTAAAATAGATTTAGACATGTATTTTCCTTCATATATTTCTGCCTCTCACTCTCTGTCTGAAAACAGGTGAGTCTCAGACATTTTGCCCCTACTGTTTTTGTTCACTTCAGATCTGTATAGAAAATGTATTTGCATTTAATTAAACTGTCTCAGGTATCTCAATTTGGCAGCTGTTTAAAGAAAATATATCATTATATTTAGTACATACATGCATCATGAAATCACACTACTTCAAGGTTGTGATGAATTATAAGTGGTTTCTTATATGAAGTCATTTGAGTTGATTAAATTCTGTAGCATTTTTGGCCCACTTATGTTATCTCTTGCACCACAAACAGTAATATTTTAGTTTTACATAATTTCTACTCTATCTTTAACTGTTAGAATAAATGGTAACGCGTTACAATAAGGTTAGTTAACATTAGTTAACTACATTAGTTAACATGAACTAATAATGAACTGCACTTATACAGCATTTATTAATCTTTGTTAATGTTAATTTCAACATTTACTAATACATTACTAAAATCTTGTTAACATTAGTTAATGCACTGTGAACTAACATGAACAAACAACAAACACTATATTTTCATTAACTAGCGTTAACGAAGATTAGTACATACAGTAACAAATGTATTGCTCATGGTTAGTTCATGTTAGTTAATACATTAATAATGTTTAACTAATGAACCTTATTGTAAAGTGTTACCGAATAAATAAATGCACATTATTTAATCACCTTAATGACATTCCGAATCTGTATGGCTTTCTTACTTTTGTAGAACACAAATAAAAAATGTTAATGAATGTTTCCACATTTTTGTACACACAATGAATGTTATGGACAAAAAATAAATAAATACATAAAAATCAAAACATTAGAGAACATTTTTCAAAAAAATTATCTTTTGTGTTCCACAGTCATGCTGAAGTAAATTATAATATAGCATTTTAATGAAATTGTATTTTATATTACAGTACAGTATAATACAATTTTTCATAGTTTCTGCTGCAAAGATTTGAGTTTAAAAACCTTCCTATTTGTTGGGGTCTAATTAGTCTCAGCTCTTGTACTGTGAATGGGGCTGAAGAGGCCCTGGTTCCAGATCTCAGGGAAGAGTCGAACCGTTTTAAGGATGACCAGTTTGAAGTTTTGGTCTGTGTGTTTCAGCATCTCGTTCAGGATGCTGTCAAAACCACAAGCTTTCTTGGGCTCAAGGACCCAGTTCGTTCATTGTTATAGAGAAATCTAAGGGGTTTTTCATATGCTTTAATTGATATTTCCAAGTTGTCTGGTTTTTAAATTATTTTATTTTGATTAGAATTTTGAATTTGAGTTGAGCTATATAATTCTTGGTGTAAGGCTTGATTTTCCTGCTAAACAATAAAGCAATAAAACTCGCCTAGAGAAGAAGAACTCAGAGAAATAGCAAGGGGCAACGCCATGCCCTAACTCCAAAAGGACAACACCTCCCCCCACCACACACACACACACACACAAACTCTCCTTCCCCCTGACTGAAAGTTATTCAACACATATAATGTAACTTGTGTATTTACATTATGTTTCATGTTTGGTATCATTTTAAATGTCTCAGTGCGATTGGTAAAATGGCAGTCACTAGAATTATGAAGAAGATGGAAAACTAAGGAAAATTCTGTCCTCTTTTTGGGTGGTGTCTCTCCTCCTCTCCCCCAAAACAGTTGGTGTAATAAACATTTACGATCCTTTTGTTCTGGTCCTGGTATAAAAGGTAAAAAGCAAAGCAGTCATGTGGGAACTTCTGTAACCAGAACCCCCATACAGAGATGGGTGAATGTCTGAAGACATTCACGCATCACTGTGTGTATATATGCATTTCTTTGAGTAATCGATATAATGCATTTAACATTTCTGAATTGGCTTCTAATTGTCTAATTGTAATGTAATTGGCATGATATATTTTTCCTTGACAAATAAAATGTTATATTTGGTTGATTCTGTATTATTCTTAATCCATTATTTCTAGTAGATCAAAGCGAAGGTATTACCTCAAATTTGTGTTCAGGATTGTTCATACGAAAGGTTTAATAGATGGAGCATGGGGCACGTCAATTAAGTCCATTTTGATTTCTGACTATCACTGCCTTAAATAAGTTGCAGTTCCCTTTCAGTCGGTCACGTTCGACGTACGTCAGTAGTGACCGACGAATTGGGATATCGCTTAGAGAGCCCTATCATCTTCGTGTAAACTAAAACAAGCCAATGGAATTGGCGTGCGATATTTGCATAATGCGCACCGCCCCCGACAGGTGTATATAAATAGGAAGCAGATGCAATCGCACTCTGTCTTTCGCTTCGGAGCCATTCACTGGTGTCCTATTTAGAAGACTCCTTTCTTCGTGTGTTTTTCTCACTAAAACACTGCCTCAGAAGAGGATCTGCAGCGAGCTTTGGTGCTGGTGAAGAGGGCACGTGCAGCGAGGTCGCGAGTGTCTGAGGAGCCGAGCTATAAGCTCTAAACTGCTGTTTTCACAGCAACACAAAAAAGAGTGTGTGTGAGGCAGCGATTTGGGCCGGTTCCTCGGTGTGTCAGGGAGTGGTGTACCTGACACATCGCGTCGCTCCCTGGGTGCTTCAGCACGAGTGAGTTGACTTCCCCTTCTAAAAGAGCTTTACAGACGAACCCTGACAGTATGTCATTTCGTCTGTGCGTTACTGGGTGCGGTCGTTCCCTGGTCCCTGCTGATGGGCACAATCGCTGCATCTCGTGTTTGGGCGTTCAGCACGCTGAAGCAGCGTTTGTGGATGGTTCATGTTCCCATTGCGGGAACATGACCATCGCGGTGCTGAGGTCGAGGCTCTCCTTCCTGAAGTCTCAGGAAGCGGGAGTCCCCTCTCCTATGCCGCGTACGACCGTTTTTTCCGGCCCCGGGAACCGGAATGACGGTACGGCGCTGTATAGGGAGGGCGACCTGAGGATAACGGTCAGGGCTCCCCCGTCGAGCGGAAACGCTCCGCGGGCCCCTGCCCCCTCATCAGCACCGCAACCCATCCTGCCGCCGTTGGTTTCCGCTGGGCCCTCTTCGGACTGTCCAGCCGTTACCTTTGGTGCGCCGGCGGAGGATCAGATGTCGATCGCTGCGTCGGAAGGCGAGTTTGAGTGTTCGGGGAGGAAGATCCGGACGCGCTGCCGCCCTCCGGGACGGCAGCGTTGCCCAAATCGGATCCCGAACTCTCGGCTGTGCTCTCCCGGGCCGCCTTGTGTGTCGGGCTCGAGTGGAACCCTCCACCCTGTCCCGGCCCATCGCGGCTGGATGATTGGTATTTGGGGGCGGGTCGCGCTGGCCAGCCCCAGCGTCCCGCCCCAATGCCTTTCTTCCCGGAGGTGCACGATGAGGTGACCAGGTCTTGGCAGACACCGTATAGTGTTCGTTCGAGGCCTGGCCCCCCGTCCGCCTTCACCTCCCTGGACGGCGGGGCAGCCAGGGGGTACGCGAGGATCCCGCCAGTCGAGCGGTCTGTTGCGATGCAACTGTGTCCAACGGCCGCTGGCTGGCGTGGTGAGCCGCGTCTCCCGTCCCGGGCCTGTAAATTCTCAGCCGGTCTGACTGAGAAAGCTTACAGTTCCTGTGGGCAGGCTGCCTCTGCCCTGCATGCGATGGCGCTTTTGCAGGTCTACCAGGCAAAAGCGCTGTCGGAAATGCCCCAGGAAGGTCCTGACCAACAGCTGCTGGGGGAGCTGCGCGCTGCCACCGACCTCGCCCTCCGAGCGACGAAGGTGACAGCACGCGCTGTTGGTCATGCGATGTCTACCTTGGTAGTCCAGCAACGCCATCTCTGGCTGACCCTGGCGGACATGCGGGATGCCGACAAGCAGAGGTTCCTAAATTCCCCCGTGTCCCCGGTCGGCCTATTCGGCGACGCGGTGGAGAGCTTCGCCCATCAGTTCTCCGCTGCACAGAAGCAGGCTGAGGCTATCAGTCACGTTATGCCACGGCGGTCCGCTGCTGCCTCCACCCAGCCGCCCGTGGCTCAGCCTCAGCCCGCTCGTCGCCGAGGGCGCCCGCCTGCATCGTCCTCCGCCCCTGCTAAGACGGCAAAGCAGCAGCCTACACCAGCCAGACAGCAGGGTGCCGGTCGCGGGCGTGGTGCCCAGCCCGTCTCCGCTAAGCCCGGTGGTAAGCGTAAGAGCAAAACACGGCACTGAGACGGGCAACCTGGAGGGGAAGGATCTTGCTCTTCGGGAGAGTTTTCCACCATCTCTCCCACCCCCGGAGGAGGGCCGGGGGGAATTTGTGTTTGTCTGTCTACCGCCGCTGGCTCTCCGGAGTCCAGCGGTACCCACTTTTTCACAAAAAGAGCAGTTTCCTCAAACTCCAGGTCACAACAAGGGGTGTCTTTCAGTGTGCCAGGCTCCGCCTCGCCGCTGACAGCTCCCCCCCCATTCGCCAGCAGGTGGCAGTGTGATGGTGCAGACCGCGTCCCGTGCGCGGTCTCCCATGCACATTGCTGCCTCGCAGAGTCTGACCCCACTCCGGGCCGCCCCCAAGCCGTCCGGGTCGGGTCCCTCTCTGCCTTGCTGCCCCACCCCCGGTGCGTCTGTGGTGCCTTTGGTCCTGCTGGCTCAGTGTCTGGAAGCGTGGAGCACGCTCCCCAGCCTGTCCAGTTGGCTCATTCGTACTATCAGACTCGGCTATGCGATTCAGTTCGCCCGGCGTCCCCCGGTCTTCAGGGCTGTCCACTTCACTCCGGTGTCGTTGGACAGTGCTCCTGTTCTCCGGGTGGAGATTGCTGTCCTCCTGGTGAAGGGTACAATCAAGCCGGTCCCTCCAGCCGATATGAAGTCGGGGTTTTACAGCCCCTACTTCATTGTACCATAAAAGGGCGGTGGGCTACGGCCAATCCTGGACCGTCCCCAGGATTGGTTTGCAGCAATAGACCTGAAGGACGCATACTTTCATGTCTCGATTCTGCCTCGACGCAGACCCTTCCTAGGTCGGTCTGCGTTCGAGGGTCGGGCATGTCAGTACAAAGTCCTACCCGACATGGTTGTAGCTCCCAGCCGGTTGGGTCTTCAGGTCAACTGGGACAAGAGCAAACTCGCCCCCGGGTAGAGGATCTCTTGTTTCGGTCTCGAGCTAGACTCGGTCGCACGGACTGCGCGTCTCACCGAGGTGCGCGTCCAGTCGGTGTTGAACTGCCTGAGCTCGCTCAAGTGCAGGACAGCGGCTCCACTGAAAGATTTTCAGAGGCTCCTGGGGCATATGGCATCTGCAGCCGCGGTAACGCCGCTCGGATTGCTTCATATGAGACCGCTTCAACACTGGCTCCGCGGCCGGGTCCCGAGATGGGCGTGGCAGTGCGGCACGCTCCGTGTCCCCGTGACACCGAGCTGCCGTCGCACCCTTATCCGGTGGTTGGACCCTTCGTTCCTGTGGGCCGGAGTACCCCTCGAACGAGTGTCCAGGCACGCTGTGGTCTCCACAGATGTCTCTGCCACGGGATGGGGGGCCACGTACAACGGGCATGCAGTGACAGGTCTTTGGATGGGGCCTCAGCTGCATTGGCATACCAATTGCCTCGAGTTGCTAGCGGTTCGTCTTGCGCTGGCCCGCTTCAAGGAGCTGTTGTCAGGCAAGCACGTTCTAGTCCGCTCACTAAGCATTGCGGCCGTTGCGTACACCTACCGTCAAGGTGGTCTACGCTTCCGTCGCATGTTGCAACTCGCCCGCCATCTCTTGTTGTGGAGTCAGAAGGATCTGAGGTCCCTTCGGGCCACTCGTGTCTCAGGTGTGCTCAACCGTGCAGCCGACGAGCTGTCACGGCAGCATCTACTTGCGGGCGAGTGGCGGCTCCACCCCCAGGCGGTCCAGCTGATTTGGCAGCGGTTCGGCGAGGCCCAGGTAGTCCTGCTTGCCTCCCCGGAAACTGCCCTCCGCCAGTGGTTTTATTCCCTGACCGGCGGCACGCTCGGCACGGATGCCCTGGCACACAGCTGGCCCCCGGGTCTGCGCAAACATGCGCTTCCCCCAGTGAGCCTTCTCGCACTATTCATGTGCAAGGTCAGGGAGGACGGGGAGCAGGTTCTGTTAGTGGCTCTGTACTGGCCCACTCGGACCTGATTCTCAGACCTCATTCTCCTCGTGACAGCACCTCCCTGGCCGATTCCTCTGAGGAAGGACACCCTGACTCAGAGACGGGGCACCCTGTGGCACCCGCCTCCCGATCTGTGGAACCTCCACGTGTGGTCCCTGGACGGGATGCGGAGGTTCTGAGTGATCTCCCGCAAGCGGTCGTAGACACCATCACTTCCACTAGAGCTCCTTCTACTAGGAATCTCTACGCGCTGAAGTGGAACCTGTTCGTCGAATGGTGCGCCTCTCGCCGAGAGGACCCCCGATCATGTTCGGTCGGATCCGTGCTTTCCTTTCTGCAAGATGGGTTGGAGCGAAGGCTGTCTCCCTCCACCCTCAAGGTGTATGTTGCCGCCATTGCCGCACATCACCATGCAGTTGAGGGTAAGTCCCTGGGGAAACACGATCTGATCGTCAGATTCCTGAGGGGGGCCAGGAGACTGAATCCTCCTCGCCCTTCCTCCGTACCCTCTTGGGATTTGACCCTGGTTCTTACAGCTCTCCGGGGTCATCCCTTCGAACCTTTGCAATCAGTCGACCTGAAACTAATGTCTCTTAAGACGGTTCTTCTGGTTGCATTGGCTTCCCTGAAGAGGGTAGGGGATCTGCATGCATTTTCGGTCGACGAAACGTGCCTAGAATTCGGGCCCGGTGCTTCTCACGTCATCCTGAGACCCCGGCCTGGATACGTGCCCAAGGTTCCTACCACTCCCTTCAGAGATCAGGTAGTGAACCTGCAAGCGCTGCCCTCGGAGGAGGCAGACCCAGCCCTAGCTTTGCTCTGTCCCGTCCGCGCTCTGCGCGTTTACGTGGACAGAACGCGAAGCTTTAGGACCTCAGATCAGCTCTTCATCTGTTACGGAGGCCAGCAGAAGGGAAAGGCTGTCTCCAAGCAGAGGATGGCCCACTGGATAGTGGATGCCATCGCCTTGGCGTACGAATCCCAGGGCGTGCCTTGCCCGCTCGGGTTGAGAGCCCACTCCACCAGAGGGGTGGCCTCTTCCTGGGCGCTGGCTCATGGCGCCTCGCTGACAGATATCTGTAGAGCTGCGGGCTGGGCGACACCTAACACGTTCGCTAGGTTTTATAGCCTACGTGTAGAGCCGGTATCCTCGCGTGTACTCGCATCCACTAGTCGGTAGACGTGTTGTACCCACTCTAAGTGTCGGCTTGCAATGCCATTCCCGCCTCTGGCCGGATACGTGCATACTTTCACTCCAGTCGCGTTCCCCGCTTGGCGAACCCTGTCGAGTTCCTCCGCCTCCCCCTTCGGCTCGGACATTGCGGAGTGTCTGATGCCAGGCCTACATCCGTCGCTGACGCTGTCTGTTGGCTGGGGCCCATATGTCGTGACCCCTCTACGTGAGCGGTCCCATATGTGTATTTTCCACGGTTTAAAACTCCCTACGGGCCGAGTCCGTGTCTTTCCCTTAGCAGAGCCAGCTCTGCTGTCACCTGTCAGATGAGTCTCCCCCTAACCAGGTGGAGCCATCCCAGGGACTCCATATGCGTACTGCCCCCCGGGCCAGTCCATATGTGTATTCCCACGTAAACTCCTCCCCCATTGGGTAGGTAGTGGTCTCCGCAGCGTCCCTTCGGGTTCGCTTTCCCAGTGTGTCTAGTTTACTTAGTGGGTAGTGGTAGACAGCGGTAGACTCTCTCGGTGTAAGCTCGCCCCCTTCACCGCCAGCCGGTGCTATGGGCGGCTGAGCTTGCGCTGGGCACTGGAAGGGGTTTCGTAACTGTGGCGCTTTAGTTGGGATCCCAATTCGTCGGTCACTACTGACGTACATCGAACGTCTCGGTTACGTATGTAACCCTCGTTCCCTGAAGGAGGGAACGGAGACGTACGTCCCGTCGCCACAGTTTCTGTACCCTCGCTGTAGTGCGGACACCAGTTGTCTCCTCAGCGAAAAACAGAGTGCGATTGCATCTGCTTCCTATTTATATACACCTGTCGGGGGCGGTGCGCATTATGCAAATATCGCACGGCAATTCCATTGGCTTGTTTTAGTTTACACGAAGATGATAGGGCTCTCTAAGCGATATCCCAATTCGTCGGTCACTACTGACGTACGTCTCCGTTCCCTCCTTCAGGGAACGAGGGTTACATACGTAACCGAGACGTTTTCGTAAATATATATAAAAAACTATGCTTTTTGTTACGAGTAAGCAGAGCGCGACCGACTTAAAGGTAGATATTTACCCTGCATCCAATGTTTAAGGTCAGAACTGACGAGTTTGTGTCCGGGAAGAGGACTCAGTCGGCCGAAGTGACTCTTCTAAAGCGATACCGGGACTGCAGTGAATGAAAGATATAAGATTATCAGAATAATCGAATATCTAAATTAATGCATAACTAATGAGAAATTTCTAATTGGAAGCACAACCTAAGAATAAGAATCCTTTAAAATTGGAGTCAGATTAAACGAGTGAAATTAAGTGAACTTAATAGAGACGCTGAAAAGACATACATGCGTTAACCTTCGCCCGGGCGTGTCGGATTCCGTTTTTGGGCCGATGCGGGGTTCCTTACATTTTTTTCCACTTCTCCCTATCTTGGATTACCAGAACTTCTTCATTTATTTTGTTTAATAATTTCCATTTATCCCAAAATTTGTGTGAATTTATTGATTTTTCAAATTCTTCAAATTAGTTTTGCAAAAATTTTGCTTTTTCTCAACAGAGTGTGGCTTTATATTGTTTTAGTGCATCACAGTAATGAAAGCAGAGGTCCTGATTATATGTGTATTTGATTAGGTAAATTTCTGAGTTTTTTTTTTCTCAGAGTCTTACAGTCTGAGTCAAGCCGTTTGATTAACAAGCGTCAAATTACTTTTTTGTTATGTTTTGTAGAGTATGTTCTTTTACTTCCTGATTGATGCCAAATTGATTTAAGGGTATACCTGTATTTGGACTTCAATAGCTTTGATGTAATTACTCCATTTCAATTGACATTACTTTGTTCATTTGATATGGTTTCCTAATTGGTTGGACCATGTCCTAATTGGACGATGCACTCACTTTTCCCTTTACAACAAAAGTGAAAGAATTTACATGGTCATGTTGGTTCCCTTTCTTGTGAAGAACCCTGTCTTTTTATGCATGTGTGTGAGTGTGTGTGAGAGAGAGTGTTACCTACAGAATAAATGCTATTAATTCATTGAATCTTCCCCTCAGGATGTCAGCTTAATCTTCAGCACCGCTGTCGAGACAACAACCTGTGTTACTAATTTATTAAGGTCAGCTTCAATTACCCAGCCCAGAAGCAGGAGATATCTATCACAGGGGTCCAGCAATATGTTTCAAGGACAATTATTTTTTTATGTGACTGAGTCTAATCCATCTGCATAAGAGTCAGTTGCAGAGTATGACAGATCTGTCCTTCAGCAAGTCTCGGTGTCTGCTGTCACCTTTGACATATTCTCCACTTGGCTTATTACGGGAGCCATAAAATGCTCATCAGGTTCGCTGCAGAGCCGGCGGCTGACCAGTGAGAGTCTGAAATCAGTTTCAATGTCTCCCTTTTAATATGTTTGTTGCTATATGATAATATTTATCAGGCAGAGACTCGAACTAGATTTCATCATAATACCCAGCTGCACACTAACAGCTTGGTCTATAATGGAGTTTAGGTAACTAATGGCAAAGTCATGGAAGGTTTTGCATAAACACTTGAAAGCAGTAATTTGCAACAGGGAGTTAATGGCTTAATCTTTGTGACTTACAAACAGTCTTTGGTATATCACTAAAAAGTGGAGCATTGATTGTAGTGGTGTATTCAAAGGATCATTTAAAAAGCTTCATTTATTCAAAGTTTAATTTAAAATCAAAGTGAATAGATTGCCGCAAAACCTGGAAGACTAATTCACCAATGGTTCCCTCAATATTTTCCAGTGGGTTTTGATAAGCGGGCTTTTCAATTTATCCGTAAAACTTTGGTCTGTGGTAAACATAACTTGGTGATACTTGGGTGTTTTGTTCTACAACGTAAATTACACACATTGTATTTTCTAATAAGTAACTATAATTACTAACATAAATTACTTTGTAGAACTAAACATGCAATTATGTTCATTAATTTATAGCCATAATACACATTTAATTATATCTGATCAAAGTTGAAGATGATGACTGAAGATAAGGAGCACTTTTCAAAAAGACACTTCACTTGTCCCTTCATTGACAACCTCTGCATATCGGCTGTTCTGAACAGACTTGTTTCTTATGCAGTGACGAATAACTTCACAATACTGCAGAGTATTTCTGTCAGGCTCAAATTCCTGCTCTCCTGTGTCCTTGGGAGATTGGATGGGTTTGATAGCTGCCTCCACCAGCCTTTGATCATATGTTCTTTCTCTGAGTGGATGTTCCATGAGGGTCCTGCTCCATGGGGGATCCTGAGCAAGAAAGCCCAAGAATAGAGGGGTCTTAAGGGGAATGAGTGTGTGTTACACCAGTTCAGGATTTTTTATTCCCCCAAGGGTGGTGGAGGCAGTCATTCTAACATTCTTATGCCCTAGCGTACTTAATGTACTGACTGAAAATGAAAACCAAAGAAAGACTGTTCACATGCAGCTTTATGGACGTACTGTATCAGCGGGTCAGATCTACTGAGATAATGACAATGATTCTTAGATGATCAGCATCCTGTGGAAATGGCCGAGCACCCACTGAAAAACATGAGATATTCTCCATTCAAATCAAATAAAAAAATCAACTGAGATTTGAAAACCTATCTTGGTTGATCTCACATTGGCTTCTGGTGGGTTGTAATACATACATATTGGGGAACTTTCAATTTTAAACTTTGGAATATTCTTTTTTGCCATTTCTGTGACTAATTGTACTATAACAATGTCAGTATAATGTTTTGATGATGTGACTGCAAGGGCATGTTGTGGTTTTACGAAGACCTGGAGCCTTTGCAACAGGGTTATTATAGTTAACTAAAACCATAAAAACGTTTTTGTTTTTGAAATTTTGAAATAATATAAATGTTATCTGAAATAAAATATTAAACAAAAAAGCTAGTTTCCAATATAACAATTCTCAGCTTAAAGGGTTAGTTCACCAAAAAATGAAAATTCTATCATTAATTACTCACTCTTATGACGTTCCACATCTGCAAGAGCTTCATTCATCTTTGGAACACAAATTACGATATTTTTGATGAAATCCGAGAGTTGTCTGACTCCTCCATAGACAGCAATTTAACCACCACTTTCATGGTCCAGAAAGGTACTAAAGACATCATTAAAATAGCCTTGGAAGCGCTGAAGTTAAACATAGGAGAATGACACAGAAGAGATGATGTTATTATTTTTGTTTTGTTTTTGCGCACAAAATGTATTCTCGTCGCTTCATAACATTAAATTTGAACCTCTGCAAATGTCTTTAGTACCTTTATGGACCTTGAAAGTGGTTAAATTGCTGTTTGGAGTCAGACAGCTCTCGGATTTCATCGAAAATATCTTAATTTGCCTTCCGAAGATGAACAAAGGTAAGTAATTAATGACAGAGATTTCATTTTTGGGTAAACTAACCCTTTAACTTGATGTATAAATAACCTGAAATAAAAATAATATTTCATGTTTTATGTAGGCATGTATATGAATGTGTATATATATATATATATATATATATATAGATATATATATATATATATATATATATATAATATAATATATATATATATATATATATATATATATATATATACTCAATATAAAATGTGATGTATGTATATATAGATGCATCCCTACATACATCACATTTTATATTGCGTTATCAATCAGTTATCTGCACAGTGAATTTAGCTTTACCCTGAAGTTAATGTAGCTATTAGCTTTGCTAATCTTCTCAAACAGCCTGCAGGATAGCTGATTAGAATTGTCCCCAAAGATCTGATGTATTGACCTAATTAGCGAATGGAATTGGGGTGATTATTTTGCACGTAAAATGTTGTTCATGATAAACAAAGATTATGATGATAGCTCTAAAGATTTCCACTGTTTAAATGCTGGTAATTACCCTGTTCCAATCTACCTCAGCAGGGCTGTGCGGAGGGTTCCGTTAGCATAATAGATGGGGATTATCAATGTCTTCTGTAGTTACATTGCAGTTATTTTTACTCCAATTGATTAGCAATGATTAAGAAACGTATTTGAGCTGGAGTTATTTTTTGTTTTCTTCATGTTCTCCTCCAACTGTCCTGTGAAATGTGTGACTTGCATTAATGCTGTGATCTCTATCAATGAAATATTCCCTCAAAGGATCCTATAAAGACATGAAGTGGTGAAGTCGAAAGTAAACCAATCATATAAAGAGCTGCATATACATTAGAAGCAGTGAAGCGTCACAAGGAAGATATATGTCTTACAGATGTTTTTATGGCATGCATCCGTAAGCTTATCGCTCACTTGAAAGTTTCATGACATTCAAATGTTGCATATTTCATATGCTGCATGCCCAGTCACAGCATTCTACAGCGTTTTGATCTTGGAGTCCATCAGTCTGACATTACCCAGTAGAACTATGCTACAAGCGCAGCCTCATTCTGCTCAGGTTTACACTAATTGTGTCTGACTCTGACTTAAATAAATGCAACTGATATCATTGCATAATGGCGATGCATTATTCACTATAGATCTTTCAGAGAGGACTAGTCTGGGTCATCATCTTGTTTGAGGTGGTTTCCTGTGGTTAAGTAGTTCCTCTGGTAAATTATTCATAGCTAAAAGGACTAGATCCCTGCAGGCAGCATCACTGAGCCAAAACAGTTGGTAGTATCACATTTTCTGTCAATTAATATGGCATAACATATTGTGTGTGGTAAAATGTACTGTATACCTCGGTTTTGATGTCATGGTTTGGTATGTATTCGGTACAGCAGGTAAAGAGAAAACTAAACATAATGTTTTTTTTGTTTGTTTTTTTTTCTATTTAACAGTGGTTTACTGAACAAATTGTGTTTTTGTCTTTAAATATATTAAATTAAATTGTAACTAAAAGTTTTTTTAAGGATAAAAAAAAATATATATATATATCTTTACTAATGCTATAAACTATGTAGGGAGCCCTTGCTTGAACATTATGCTATTATAATACTAATGGTTAACAACTGAGCCCAAACTATTAGCCTAAATTCAATTGCTTTTTATTTTTAGATAAAATAATCAACACTCAAATAACAAATTGTATGCAAACATGTATGCTGCACCTAAGGCAGTTTTTGCATTAACTTCTAAATGTTTTTACTCCAATTCGTTGCTGAAATATAATCATTTCTACACTGGTTGTCATTTTCATGACAGATTTATATAAACAAACATTACATAATCAAGACATCACTGAAAGGTTAAGTAAAATATAATGAATAATACAGTGCATACAGGTGCTGGTCATATAATTAGAATATCATCAAAAAGTGAAACTTGTATATTATTTTATTTTATTACACACAGACTGATATATTTCAAATGTTTTTTTTTTCTCTTTTAATTTTGATGATTATAACTGACAACTAAGGAAAATTCCAAATTCAGTTTCTCAGAAAATTAGAATATTACTTTACACCAATACAAAGAAAGGATTTTTAGAAATCTTGGCCAACTAAAAAAAGTATGAACATGAAAAGTATGAGCATGTACAATACTCAATACTTAGTTGGGGCTCCTTTTGCCTGAATTACTGCAGCAATGCGGCGTGGCATGGAGTCGATCAGTCTGTGGCACTGCTCAGGTGTTATGAGAGCCCAGGTTGCTCTGATAGTGGCCTTCAGCTCCTCTGCATTGTTGGATCTGGCATATCGCGTCTTCCTCTTCACTATACCCCATAGATTTTCTATGGGGTTAAGGTCAGGTGAGTTTGCTGGCCAATTAAGAACAGGGATACCATGGTCCTTAAACCAGGTACTGGTAGCTTTGGCACTGTGTGCAGATGCCAAGTCCTGTTGGACAATGAAATCTGCATCTCCATAAAGTTGGTCAGCAGCAGGAAGCATGAAGTGCTCTAAAACTTCCTGGTATACGGCTGCGTTGACCTTGGACCTCAGAAAACACAGTGGACCAACACCAGCAGATGACATGGCACCCCAAACCATCACTGACTGTGGAAACTTTACACTGCACCTCAAGCAATGTGGATTGTGTGCCTCTCCTCTCTTCCTCCAGACTATGGGACCCTGATTTCCAAAGGAAATGCTAAATTTACTTTCATCAGAGAACATAACTTTGGACCACTCAGCAGCAGTCCAGTCCTTTTTGTCTTAAGCCCAGGCGAGACGCTTCTGATGCTGTCTGTTGTTCAAGAGTGGCTTGACACAAGGAATGCGACAGCTGAAACCCATGTCTTGCATACGTCTGTGCGTAGTGGTTCTTGAAGCACTGACTCCAGCTGCAGTCCACTCTTTGTGAATCTCCCCCACATTTTTGAATGGGTTTTGTTTCGCAATCCTCTCCAGGGTGCGGTTATCCCGATTGCTTGTACACTTTTTTCTACCACATCTTTTCCTTCCCTTCGCCTCTCTATTAATGTGCTTGGACGCTCTGTAAACAGCCAGCCTCTTTTGCAATGAATTTTGTGTCTTGCCCTCCTTGTGCAAGGTGTCAGTGGTCGTCTTTTGGACAACTGTCAAGTCAGCAGTCTTCCCCATGATTGTGTAGCCTACAGAACTAGACTGAGAGACCATTTAAAGGCCTTTGCAGGTGTTTTGAGTCAAGTGTCTTCAATATTGAACCTTTTCACAATATTCTAATTTTCTGAGATACTGAATTTGGGATTTTCCTTAGTTGTCAGTTATAATCATCAAAATTAAAAGAAATAAACATTTGAAATATATCAGTCTGTGTGTAATGAATGAATATAATATACAAGTTTCACTTAATGAATGGAATTAGTGAAATAAATAAACTTTTTGATGATATTCTAATTATATGACCAGCACCTGTATATTAAGCGAAATATTTCATTTCTCTAGCGAACTAACAAGCTGTGGACACTGAATGGCTTTTCTGAGGTAAATGCTACAACATATTGTTTACAAGCTTTCATTGATGTATTTCCGCCATTGAAACACTGATTGAGCAATTACAAGAGATATGACCGTTTCAGTAAGTTGTACTGTATCTTTTAACATACCTTCAGATGTTCTTTCATGTTTATTCTGTAACTAGTATTAAAGAGGAAGAGATTATCGTGTACTGTTACACCCCTAGTGTGTATATATATATATATATATATATATATATATATATATTAGGGGTGTAACGGTACACGTATTCGGTACACGTTTTTTGGTTCAGTACATGTGGTTCGGTACCAACGACTAGTTGTATAGCCCATTAACCACTTTTAACCACCAATAATCGCAATAAGCTCTGTGTTTTGTTACTTTCGATAAGAAACAAAGTCTCATCCCTCAAATTCTGTCCATTTTATCATGAAATTCAAACAAATGCCGGTTTGTCGCTGATGTGGCGTGACAGATCACTGTACAGGCACCTCAGATCAAGCGGTAGTGCTGAGCACGAGTGAACACAATCATCTCTTCCTCTAGAATAAACTTAAATAAACATCTGAAGGTATGTTGAAAGCTACAGTACAACTTACTGAAACGTATCTAGTGTAATCGCTCAATTAGTGTTTCAACCGCAGAAAGACGTCATTGAAACAATATGTCACGTAGCATTTACCTCAGAAATGCCATTCAGTGTCAGTTTGTTTGTTCGCTAGAGAAATTAAATCTTTCGCTACATATTTTCACTATATTAGCCTATATATTCCTTGATGTTTGGGAATCATACTGCATCATATGAACTCTTATGTTTTGAATTCAAAAACCAACACATGAAACACATCCATGGCACCCTTGATTTTTATTTTTAGCTTTAAAATCTACTTGATATTATGCTGTAACTATCCGAGACCGTGCTTGTTCCATTTACCAAAATAAATATCTGAGACAGAGAAGGCTCTGTGTGACAGTGTCAGGGGATCATCTTCTCTCTCGAACCCTGATGACTCACACATGTAAAAGAGAAAGAGAGAGAGCTGTTCAAAGCCACAATCTTCCCCAACAACAAACAAGAGTTTCGTATGTTCAGAAGAATTCCATTCCTTCTAAAAATGCTACAGGGAATAACTAATGCATTTTCTGGATCTGAATGAGTGGGCGACCATAACTAACTATAAAAAGTCAGCTTTGTTGTTATTCATATTTTGATATGCTTGATATACAGAGAGACGTGCGGTGCCTGCTGTAGCAAGACTGTCATAAGTCACTGTCTGCCTCCTATTTAGCTCATGCATCTGTTGCATTAACCCTCAGATTATTTGATATTTTTGTGCATGCTAATATCGCTAGCACGTACCGGAACAGACACTCCCCTGGTCTACAGATTTCTAGTTAATCAGCCCAGATGGTGATTCTGACCATGGTCATTTAATCGTTATGTTTACGAGTCTGCTCATGAGGAAAACAGTAGCACGCCCCCGAGATGGAGAGCAGGGCCCAGCAGTGGTTATTCTTGGAGAGCAAGAGACACTCATTAGGCAGGTAGGAATATGAGTGGCACAGCTTGTGTGCCACTGAGCCCCAAGTCCAAACCTTCCTCCACCAATTAGGGATCTGCCAGTCTGAGTGAGTGAGGAAATGTATAAGAAAATGTCCCTCTGAATTTTAAGTGCGTGTGTGTGTGTGTGCGCAACCGAACTGACTGTGTTTCTATGCCAACATAAATTACTTTCTGCTCTGTAATTGTGTTCCAGACAGATTGCGTTCTAAGATAGACGGGTGAGACTGATGAGAACTTGTCCAAGTCACATTTTGCAAAAAGAAATTATAGTTTGCATAAAGAGAAATAAGCCTATTTTAGGACCATTAAGATTTTTTGAAGTGAGACATTATTTTCATGACCGTTAAGCACATTTTCTCCACCCAAATTCTCATTACCGTAAGGCAGTCTTAACTCATGTTATTCTCAGTGGTAATTCTCATTAGGTGAGAGGTATTTTTCTAAAGTAATTTATAAATACCTGGCAATTTAAATATTATTGTTTTTCTGTAGATTATCATTATTATTATTATTGTAACACAAAAAAAGATACATACAATTAAATTATAAAATTGTTTATATATATAATATATAATATTATATACAGTGTATATATATATATATATATATATATATATATATATATATATATATATATTAACCCTTAACAGTTAAACTGAGCTCTGTTCTTCAGAAAAATGCATGTTTCCCCTCAGAAAAATTAAGTACAATTTATCTTGATATTTGAATTAAAAAGTTTTCACCTCTCGGCTCTTAATGCATTGTGTTTTCTTCTGGAGCATCAGTGAATGTTTGAACCTTTTTTAATAGTTGAGTTTGAGTCCCTCAGTTGTCCTCACTGTGAAAAGATGAATCTCAAAATCATACAGCCACTGCTGGAAAGGGTTCAAATATGCAAAAATGCTTGAAAACTGATGAATCTGCAGGAGCTGGAGGATTTTTCTGAAGAACAGAGCAGTTTAACTGTTCAGGACAAACAAGAGACTCATGAACAACCATCACAAAACAAACAAACAGTCGTAGATCATCAGGTAACCACACACAGTATTGAGAATCAACAGTTCACATACTTATGAATGGGGTTATTTTAATAAATTCAGCTATTGTTTTGTCTTGTGAACTAAATGCAAACATCTTTTATGTAAAATATCTTACTCAGGACAGTACTAAACAAATAATAACATGCATTTTTTATTATCCCTCTTATTTTATTAAAATAATTGTCATTTTCACAGATAAACACCGAATTGTTGACATTTTTGCAGATTTATTAAAAAAGAAAAACTGAAATATCACATGGTCCTAAGTATTCAGACCCTTTGCTCAGTATTTAGTAGAAGCACCCTTTTGATCTAATACAGCCATGAGTCTTTTTGGGAAAGATGCAACAAGTTTTTCACACCTGGATTTGGGGATCCTCTGCCATTCGTCCTTGCAGATCCTCTCCAGTTCTGTCAGGTTGGATGGTAAACGTTGGTGGACACGTTGTTGTGAAGCCACTCCTTCATTATTTTAGCTGTGTGCTTAGGGTCATTATCTTGTTGGAAGGTAAACCTTCGGCCCAGTCTGAGGTCCTGAGCACTCTGGAGAAGGTTTTCATCCAGGATATCCCCGTACTTGGCCGCATTCATCTTTCCTTCAATTGCAACCAGTCGTCCTGTCCCTGCAGCTGAAAAACACCCCCACAGCATGATGCTGCCACCACCATGCTTCACTGTTGGGACTGTATTGGACAGGTGATGAGCAGTGCCTGGTTTTCTCCACACATACCACTTAGAATTAAGGCCAAAAAGTTCTATCTTGGTCTCATCAGACCAGAGAATCTATTTCTCACCATCTTGGAGTCCTTCAGGTGTTTTTTAGCAAACTCCATGCGGGCTTTCATGTGTCTTGCACTGAGGAGAGGCTTCCGTCGGGCCACTCTGCCATAAAGCCCCGACTGGTGGAGGGCTGCAGTGATTGTTGACTTTCTACAACTTTATCCCATCTCCCGACTGCTTCTCTGGAGCTCAGTCATAGTAATCTTTGGGTTCTTCTTTACCTCTCTCACCAAGGCTCTTCTCCCCCGATAGCTCAGTTTGGCCGGACGGCCAACTCTAGGAAGGGTTCTGGTCATCCCAAACATCTTCCATTTAAGGATTATGGAGGCCACTGTGCTCTTAGGAACCTTAAGTGCAGCAGAATTTTTTTGTATCCTTGGCCAGATCTGTGCCTTGCCACAATTCTGTCTCTGAGCTCTTCAGGCAGTTCCTTTGACCTCATGATTCTCATTTGCTCTGACATGCACTGTGAGCTGTAAGGTCTTATATAGACAGGTGTGTGGCTTTCCTAATCAAGTCCAATCAGTGTAATCAAACACAGCTGGACTCAAATGAAGGTGTAGAACCATCTCAAGGATGATCAGAAGAAATTGACAGCACCTGAGTTAAATATATGAGTGTCACAGCAAAGGGTCTGAATACTTAGGACCATGTGATATTTCAGTTTTTCTTTTTTAATAAATCTGCGAAAATGTCAACAATTCTGTGTTTTTCTGTCAATATGGGGTGCTGTGTGTACATTAATGAGGAAAAAAAATGAACTTAAATGATTTTAGCAAATGGCTGCAATATAACAAAGAGTGAAAAATTGAAGGGGGTCTGAATACTTGCTGTACCCACTAAATCAAACTAAAAAAGAGCTTTTTGGCAGCAAAACCACCAGATGGGTTTGGTGCACACATGGATAAAAAAGTAACCCATGCACTCTAAAATATGCTGGGTTATTTTTTCAAACCAACTGCTGGGTTGAGACTGCTGGGTAAATACGCTGGGTTAATTAAACCCAATTTTGGGTTGAAGATCCTTCTTATTCTTAACCCAGTGTTGGGGTTGGGAATGTGGACCTGAAGGATAGCATGTACGTCACGTTAAAAAAAAAAGGTGAAAAAATTCAGAAAATAACTTTTTGCAATTTGAAATTTTGCGGTTTTTGCTTAATTCGCCTCATGTCTCAACAGCCTCTTATCGAATCAAAGAGACTTTTTTAAATATAGTGGGTTCTTGTGTCATATTTGCAAGTTTCTTGAAGTTTGTTAATGGAAGGTTATCAACAGATTAACGTTTTAATTCATATTATTTAATTTTTTTTGCAAGGTTAACCCGAATGTAATGACCTAATATTCCTTGAAACTGCGATATGTAATAAAGGTTGGCTTATTTTGATGGTATTGAAGCGATAATTGTTCAAATCAATGTTTTGCATGTAATATTTCAGACTTGTTGCACTGTGTGTTCATTTGGCCGCACCAGGAGTAAACGACAGGCGACTGCTGTGCGAGCTGAGGATGCGCAATCTTCTCAGCTACAGAAGAAGAGAGGGAAAGACGATTTATGGTAAGTAATTTAAAATTCCACGTCATTATTAGTTGTTTTTTGATAAAACCATGTTTGTTTTTGTAGATCAAGCCAGAGACCTAGAAGTGCTCCATTCTTTTGAGTTTATGTGAGTTTATTGTTAGAAAATGAATGTTTCTGTTGTCTTCTGCCGGTTTAACGTTAATTAAAATGTTTATGTATGGCTGTAAAATGTATGACTTCTTGACATTTTTTTTTTAAATAATTGATGTCCGTGTTATTCATTGCAGAACTCAAACCAACTGTGGAGAGGAGCCCTTCTCCTTGATCTTCCTTTCTTAAAGGAATAGTGCACACAAAAATAAAAATTGTCACCATTTACCCAACCTCAACCGTCTTTCCAAACCAATAAGACTTTTGTTTTCATTTTGATCTATGAAACACAAATGAAGATATTTAGAATATTCTCATCTTTTTTATTTATTTATTTTTATATATTGACAGTCTAGATAGTCAGTATTTTTAATCTTCACAAATGCAAAGCTATTGTAGTAATCCATACCAATATTTATATGTGAATACAATTCTAAATTATATTTGTTCATATCATGTAAAGCAATCATGTCTGTTCAGAAAATTCAAAAATGTTGGACTCCCAGACTTGCAATGGATGGACAAACAAGAGAAAATTCAAAATATCTTCATTTGTGCTTCAAAGATTAGCAAAAGTCTTATGGTTTTGGAACGATATGAGGGAGAGTAAATTATGTTTTCTTTTTTGGGTGAACTAATACTTTAAAGAGCAGCCCTCCAAGTTCAACAAAATGTGTGAGGTATGTCATGTCTGTTTTAATACTTCAACAAAAAAGTAGTTATTTATTTTTTTAAAGACTTTTTTTTGCCATGTTAACTGTTAAAGAGTTAGTTCACCCAAAAATGAAAATAATGTCATTTATTACTCACCCTCGTGCCTTTCCACGCTCATAAGACCTTCGTTCATCTTCAGAACACAAATTAAGATATTTTTGTTGAAATCCAATGGCTCATTGAGGCCTCTAGCCAGCAATGACATTTCCTCTCTCAAGATCCATTAATGTACTAAAACATATTTAAATCAGTTCATGAGAGTTCAGTGGTTCAATATTAATATTATAAAGCAACAAGAATATTTTTGGTGTGCCAAAAAAACAAAATAACGACTTATTTAGTGATGATTGATTTCAAAACACTGCTTCAGGAAGCTTCAGAGCATAATGAATCAGTGTATCGAATCATGATTCGGATCGCGTGTCAAACTGCTGAAATCTCGTGACTTTGGCGCTTCGAACAGCTGATTCGATACGCTGATTAATTATGCTCCGAAGCTTCCTGAAGCAGTGTTTTGACATCGGCCATCACTAAATAATTCATTAGCTGCACCAAAAATATTCTTGACGCTTTATAATATTAATATTGAACCACTGTACTTGCATGAACTGATTTAAGTATGTTTTTAGTACATTAATGGATCTTGAGAGAGGAAATGTCATTGCTTCCTATGCAGGCCTCACGGAGCCATTGGATTTCAACAAAAAATATCTTAATTTGTGTTCCAAAGATTAACGAAGGTCTTACGGGTGTGGAACGGCATGAGGGTGAGTAATTAATGACATTATTTTCATTTTTGGGTGAACTAACCCTTTAAGCTTCATAATGACAAAAAAAACATCTCACTGGACTCCACAATACATGCTGTGTAGGGAGCCATTGTCCCTTAAATGAAGACATTGTGGCAAAAACATGGTTTTTGAATAGGGCTGGACAGTTAACGATATCATGTCAAGATCACAATTAAATTTATGGCAAAAAAATTAAGCTCTGGACATTTTTACTGTATATGGATTAATCTAATCCATCTGCAGTCTCACTGTATGAGGACAATCCACTTGAACTTCATCTCCAGAGCTGCTCTTGAGTCACTTCACAATGATGTGGATGCACCTGTCTGAAAATTATTCAGTTTTAACCATCAGATGTTTTAGGAATTTGTTTTGTGTTCCATGTTAATTTTCTTTTTCCTCTTTTTAACCCAATGATGAACAGGTGATGACAAGGATGAATACTGGTCAAAAATGAGAATGACCTTCCCCAATGAAGATCACTGATGTGATTTTAAAGGAGAAGATTGTCCTGGACAATTTAAAGGATGTTGCATGCCTTTGCTGTGCTGATGGAGATTCTTCATGACTGGACATCAGTTATCCTAAAGAGGTCATGAAAATCACTGACAAGCCATGCAATATCGCGTTCATTATCGCAGATGAATCGCCTTCGATAATGAACGCGATATTGCGTGGCTTGTCAGTGAACTACGGCTCTGTCTATTAAATGCCGCTCCATTTGAAAGCATCTGATGTCGATTTAGCGGTAATCAGGGAACCGGCTTTACTGACGAAATGCGCGTGACAATCGCATGCTATATATCGCCCAGCCTTGGCAGTGATGCGTGTTCTGTATGTATTCATGCACTCTAAAAATTGCTGGGTTAAATATGGACAAAACCAGGGATTGGGTTGTTTTCACCCAGCCATTTTTTTCAACCAATTTTGGATTTATTTTTTTAGCCAGCAATATATTAATATAGTAAAAGGCATATTTTTGCTCACCCCCAAATAGGGGCAAATTTGTGGGGTATTTTAAGCTGAAACTTGACCAGACCAGAGACTTATATAACATCATGTGAAAGAGGGCATAATAGGTGCCTTTTAACCCAACCTGCTGGGTTTGTCCATATTTTACCCAGCTTGGGTTGTTTTTAACCCAGCATTTTTTAGAGTGTGGACTCAACGAACTTTTAGCATATAATCTATATACTGTATAGCATATAAGGTATAGCGGTGTCCTCAGTTTTGCTCTGCTATTAATCATTGCCTTGGATATGATATGTGGGATGAGACCATAGACAGGTAAAATATAAAGATAGTTGTGCAGTCATGGCTGTCTGTGATGATGGACATTCACACAGCATCCATAATGAATATGTCAACCTGCAATCATAGATACAGTACATGAATGGTCATATCTAATGTATTGCCCTTGAGCTTAAAAAAGGCTGAGTCGGATGTGCCCTTGACAGATTTAGTGAATATTCCTCAGATTGGGTGGTCCACTGACAGAATCCCCCTTTATTAAAAGAGTTTATTTAAAAAGGTGGCTTTTTTTTCTCCAATGTCCTTTCGCTCCCATCGGCTGCTGTCAAAACTCCTTTAAGACTCTCTGATCAGCAGACTTCTGTGCTCCGACCAGAGAGCAGCAGCCTTAAATTATTCACCAGAAACTCGGGCTCTGCCTTTTAATGGGCAAATATTGAGGCAGTGGATAGGTAGAGAGGATTCTGGGAGTCTCGGAGGAGTGCAGAGAGAGAGAGAGGGAGCAATATTAACTGAAAGAAATGCTGTCTCATGGCTTTTCTTCCAGTGCTGTCTCCCCTCTAGTGAACTGTAGGGAAGCATACATGAGTTACTCTTTATTTAGGATGTAACTCATCCTGTCAACATGGGCGTGGGCCAAACCAGCTCATGAGTACATTTAACCCTCTGCACTGTGCTACGATAAAAGTATGCCAGCCAGTAAAGATTTTGCTATAGTGTTCTTAATGTGGTATTGTAGATATACCATGTATAACTGTTTATGTTATTAACAAATGAGAGAAGACACAATGAGTAATGTGAAAATAGTCAACTTTGTAAAGCTGAGTGAGAACTTACTGTACACTGTAAAGAAAAAAAAATCATCTAATTTTTACTGAAAACAAAAATGGCAGCTGTGGTTGCCAGAATAATTCTGTAAAAAATACAGTCAAAATGTAAACATATTTACAGAACAACCTGTAAATTTTACAATATAAAACTATAATTCACACACAAAATACAGTTTAAATGGGAAAAGGCCATTTACACTGAAACGCAACCCTGGAGTTTTCAAACTAAAACCGTGGCTGCAGCGTTTCTAAAAGTCTCAGTTTTTGTAAATTAATTTAAAAGAAAACATTTGATAAAATTCTGAAATATATGGAACTTTTTATACATTTATAACAGTTTTACCATGCTATATGATTTCATTTAGAGGAGACTAAAATGCTAAGCATCAAAATACAATTTGTGAGAATAACAGCATATTTTACTCCAAAATCCTGTAATAGCGTCAGTCAAGTGATTGAAATAACTTCCTTCTATGAACTGATGTGGCTTCTTATCACAGAATGAGGCAGAAATTATATTATTTTATAGTATTCTATACAGTGATAAAGGCTATGTCGATTAGCATTGCCTTGTAAATATACATTGTCCTTACGAAAATAACCAAGATGGCTTGAAGAACACAGATAAACAATAATCGCTCACAATGATGTGTTAATTCTCTTCATGTTTAATCAGTCAAAACATCTATATCTGCATTTTATTCAGCTAGAGCGATAGCTGGATGATTTCCTGGAACCTCAAAAGTAAAAAAATTTCTATGGGTCTCACTTGTGGACTTTTGGTGCGAGGGCGCCCTCCGGTGTTGAGTATGAATGAAACAAATTACATGTGAGAGTTTAGCATTCCATAAAGCTCACATCGCCCTGTTTTGAATAAAAATACAACAAAAATATGCCTCTCTAAAGATATTTGAAGTAAACATACGATAATCCGTAAGTTTTTGTCCGAATGACCACATTTTTGTTCTTAAAGCCTTAAGGGATGTAAAATAACAAAATACAGAAAGGCATCAGCAGTTCACAGGTTAATGTAACATTTTCCGTTTCAGGACTAGCAAAATAATTGCAATGTACTCTCTGCAGGATGATGGACGCAGAGGTGGGTGAACAAGTTGGTGGTTTTGCCCCCTTTTGCACTCACTGTTGATCGGCGAGCCCATTTTCTCTAAATCCAAAAAACTCCCATAATGGCAAGCTTACTTTTTTGGAGTGTGGGTAGAGACTTTCCTCTGTTTTTTCCTCTGTTTTTACAAGCCACGCAATATCACGTTCATTATCGAAGGCGATTCATCTGAGATATGAACGCGATATTGCGTGGCTTGTCAGTAATCTACGGTTCTGTCTATTATATGCCGCTCCATTTGAAAGCAGGTGATGGCGATTTAGCGGCAACCAGGGAACCAGCTTTACTGACGAAATGCGCGTGACAATCGCATGCGATATATCGGTCAGCCCTATTTCAGACGACATGATTTTGCACGTCAGTAGCTGGCGTGCTGCGTGTTCTGCTTTATGACAGATATGGCAGCGTTAGAGTGCAATACTACCACCTATTGTACTTTGGGATGTCAATCAGGTACTGGCGGTGGATCAATTTTATCATATGTTAATATTCATTTGAAATATATTACAGTTATTGCCAATACTGGTATATTGTCAATCCTTTAATCAATACAATATTGATATTTCATGTTTTGAATATCACGGTTATCGCCAATACCGGTATATCGTGACACCCCTACTCTCAGCAATGCAGTTTTGCCCCGGTATGATTTTAAGGGTTAGTTCACCCAAAAATGAAAATTCTCTCATTAATTACTCACCCTCATGTCGTTCCACACCCTTAAGACCTTCGCGACAAGAATACTTTTTGTGCACCAAAAAAACTAAATAACGACTTTATTCAACAATATCTAGTAATGGGCGATTTCAAAACACTGCTTCATGAAGCTTCGAAGCTTTAAGAATCTTTTGTTTTGAATCAGTGGTTCGGAGCATGAATGTCATGTGATTTCAGTAAACGAGGCTTCATTACTACATAAGGGTTTCAAAATTTCAATGGTTCACGTGACTTTGGCAGTTTGATTCACACTCCAAACCTCTGATTTAAAACAAAAGATTCATGAAGCTTATCACTAGATATTGTTGAATAAAGACGTTATTTTGTTTTTTTTGGCGCACAAAAAGTATTCTTGTCACTTTATAATATTAAGGTTGAACCACTGTAGTCACATGAACTGTTTTAAATATGTCTTTAGTACCTTTCTGGGCATTGTAAGTGTTAATTATCTTGCTGGCGATGCAGGTCTCACTGAGCCATTGGATTTTATCAAAAATATCTTAATTTGTGTTCCGAGGATGAATGAAGGTCTTACGGGTGTGGAATGACAAGAGGGACTGTAATTAATGACAGAATTTTCATTTTTGGGTGAATTAACCCTTTAAAGTCAAGTGCAACTTATTTTCGGAGAAGTACGGTTGAAGATAGCAGCATTAGTTAAAGGCAGTCTGTTTTAGAATGCCTTTGAGTGTGGCTCATTCATTCAGAACAGAGGTGGGATCTTTTGTATAATATTAGTTTCAGGTGTTACATAATATAAAGCTGTTCATGCACTGATGAAAACTTTAAAGTCGCAAATAAAGAAGATATTCGAAAGTGGAAATAAAGTGCACAACAGGTTCCTAACTGTCACAGTCACCAGCTCAGTCACCCTCATCACTTTCCAGAATCCTTCCTGCTTACCACCTGCACACGTTCCTCAGTCACCTTCACCTGCCATCTATTACCCTCATTAGTACCTCACTACAAAAGCCTGCACTACACACAGCATCAGTGTCTGGTCTTGTCAATCCTTATGGAAAGACAGCGTCGTTACTACTTTACGCCAGCCTGACTAACCACCTGTTCTACCCACCTGGGATACTTACCTGTGATTGCCATTTTCTGTCATCTGTCTTTAGTCATCGGGCTATACATACATTTTAGGGCTATAATTAAAAATTGTAAAGACAGAATTTTTATTTTTGGGTGAACTATTCCTATTTTCTCATAGTGTGATATAAGATTTTGACCCTTCTAGGCATATCTGCACATTTCTGCAGTACATAATTTAATCTTCTTCAAAACCTATAGTGAGTTGCATCACTGCCTACATAAGCAACTGCCTCCTAAGGAAACATTTAACAGTTATGAAACCTCTTATGTGACTGATTTGGAATGCAAGAGGGAAGATGGGATACTTTAATAAGCATAAATATGGCACACGCACAAAAATACTAAAACAGTCTGTTTTTAATCTTTAATTATTTGATTTTTATGGTTTATTTTTATCAATACTTTTTAAACTGAATTATGAGTACACTTCAACAAACAATCAACATTTCTCTTTCTTCATCTGCCATCTTAGATTTTTTCCCCACTCGCTTGTCACAGTGCATTATAAAAATTACCTTCTACTTGTTTGTCTGCCTTAGAATTTGGCCAAAACGAGGTGTCTCAGGATGCAGCATAATTAAGTTGCCTACCTTCATGTGGAGAGACGAGCCTGTGATGCCTTAAAACGCTGCATGCGTAAGCAGCTCGCTAGGTTTTAGAACAAAGCAATTGTGTTTTGTGCCTGTTTCTCTGTATGTGTGCAGAATCACATATGTGTGAGATGAAACAACTCCAGACTAGAGACTGTGGAAATTCGTGTTTAATCCCCGTCGAGTTGCAAATATTGTGTCAAATAATATTAATCTTGGGGTCCAGTTGCTCGCCATGTAGTTGAAACTGCAGGCAGTCGTTCTTTGATGAGTCTATCGGTGGTTTAGTGTTTCTGTAACATCACAGACAGGCGAAGAGAAACCCTGTGCATATCCACCGCACTCCTGGAGACCTGCATTATTCAGTTCTGAAGTCTTCAAAGAACTTAAAGCCTGTCCACAAATCCACAAAGCAAGCAGTTCAGTACCTCAAAAAAATCCTTCAAAAATGCACAAGGAATTGTTCTAAATATAATTATGCAACAAACTGTTCAAATTTTCTCTGCCACACAACACGCCAGCAAAACGTTTCCTGCTACTGCAGGGATATTTGTTTTAAGTTGACAGCATTTTTGAAAATAATTTGTTTGAAATTCTTTTGAGCAAGATAACAGGAAAACTGAATTAAAACTGAGAGGTCTGTAATTCATATTCCACTCGAAGCTAGAGGTGTCCTCATGGTTTTGCTCTGCTATTAATCACTGCTTTGCATTTAATGTGAGACGGGACCATAGACGGGTAAAATACTAATTAGATTGTTGAACACGGTCAGTCCTGTCATGGTCATGGACATTCTCAAAGCATCCCTACTGAAAATGGCCACCTGTGTTCATACTTTGCCCTTGAAGCACCAAACAGAGTATAGGGTAGAATACAATACAATAAAATACATATTTCCATGACTTTCACATGTAGTCACAATAGCACAACAGCTCACATGGCCTTTTATTTATTTATTTTTATTTAACACCACATTTTCATTTATATTTTTATTCTTTTTTAATATTGTAAATTACAATCCGAAAGTTTGAAATAATTAAGATTTTTTAAATCTTACCCCTTTTGAGTGGTATTGTATCATTGTGTAAGTATTAAGCAGCAAACCTGTCTCGGGTTACTGATGTAACCCTTGTTCCCTGAGTAAGGGAACGAGACGCTACGTCAATGACGTGATGGGTTCCCATCACGTCATTGACGTAGCGTCGATAGTTCCCATGAAAGGGAACGTCTTGGGTTACTGATGTAACCCTTGTTCCCTGAGAAAGGGAACGAGACGCTACGTCAATGACGTGATGGGTTCCCACCGTGTCATTGATGTAGCGTTGATACTTCCCACGAAAGGGAACATTGTTTTCAGTATTGATAATGAGAAGAAATTAGTTTCATGAGCATTAAATCAGCATATTTGAATCTAATATGTAATGTAATGGCTGCTTAAATTCAGTTTAAATGATTCAAAATTCACTTTAAAATAAATCAGTGCTTTTAAATTGAATTATTACTGTTTTTGCTGTATTTTTCATCAAATAAATGCAACCTTGTTGAGCATAAGAGACTTCTTTCAAAGAAAGTATTCCAAACTTTTGACCAGTACTGTATATTAAAAATTATATGTAACTGTGAAAAGAAAACTTACTTTGTGCATAAAGTTGTTGGCACAATGTATAGTTGTCTACAAAGCTAAATTCAATGCTAAGATCACGAGAAACATTTTAAACTTTTAGTCAAATGTGTGCTTGTTTAATGACGACATGTGTGACTGTTTAACATGTCTGCACTATGTACCAGGCTATCATTTCCAATATTATTATGAAAGGGACTTTCTATGGACCATGCAGCATCAGTTCTGCTGTGTAAGGAAATGGAGTTTGCACAGTCATAATTTATAAGATACTTCTGAATGCTTATTAATGATCTTGTAAATGGACACAGCAGCAAAACAGCAGTGATAGATTCTCAGCAAGACCAAGCAACCACAGAATTAGCATATGTTTGAGTTCGTCTTAACATAAATCCCACATAATGGACTGCGTAGACTAATGTTGCAAATGCACTAATCCATAGATCTGTGTCCTTTCTTTCAAATGTCACACTGAGCATGTTGCACTAATCTATCAGTATTTTAATACAACTGCTATTCCTCAAGATGTTGCATGATGACCTTAAAGGGATATTTCATCTGAAAATGAAATTACCCTTCACATTTTTGTAAATATTTTATATCTTTTCATGTGTCAACACTGAAGAAATGACACTTTGCTACAATGTAATGTAGTGAATGTACAGCTTGTATAACAGTGTAAATTGCTGTCCCTCAAAATAACTCAACACACAGCCATTAATGTCTAAACTGCTAGCCACAAATGTGAGTACACTCCTAAGTGAAAATGTCCAAATTGGGCCCATTTAGCCATTTTCTCTCTGCGGTGTCATGTGACTCTTTAGTCTTTACAAGGTCTCAGGTGTGAATGGGGAGCAGGAGTGTTAAATTTTGTGTTATCGCTCTCACTCTCTCATACTGGTCACTGGAAATTCAACATGGCACCTCATGCCAAAGAACTCTCTGAGGATCTGAAAAAAAGAATAGTTGCACTACATAAAGATGGTGTAGGCTATAAGAAGATTGCCAAGTCCCTGAAACTGAGCTGCAGCACGGTGGCCTAGCCATGGACAACCAAAGAAGTTGAGTGCACATGCTCAGCGTCATATCCAGAGGTTGTGTTTGGGAAATAGACGTATGAGTGCTGCCAGCATTGCTTCAGAGGTTGAAGGGGTGGGAGGTCAGCCTGTCAGTGCTCAGACCATATGCCGCACACTGCATCCAATTAGTCTACATGGCTGTCATCCCAGAAGGAAGCCTCTTCTAAAGATGATGCACAAGAAAACAAACAGTTTGCTGAAGACAAGCAGACTAAGGTCATGGATTACTGGAACCATGTTATAAAGTGCAAGTGCAAAATGCAAGTTATAAAGTCAGAATTGCAACATATAAAACTGCAATTTGCGAGTAAAGACTTTATAATTCGCAATTGCGAGTTTTTATCTCGCAATTTTGACTTTATAACTCGCAATTGCAAGTTAATATATCAGAATTCTCAGATTAAAAAGTCATATTTCCATGATTTAAACTCACAACTCTGACTTTTTTCTCACAACTGCAAGTTTATATATCACAATTCACAGAAAAGACAGATTCCATGATATAAACTTGCAATTGAGCGGAAAAAATTTGCAATTACCTTTATAATTTTTGTTACAAGCTTCAATCTTTTTTTAAATATTATTTTATTTTATTTTTTTAAATAAAATATTACGTTCATTACACATCCATACAGGTTTGGAACAACATTAGGCTTAGTAAATGCTGACATGATTCTCATTTGTGGGTCAACTATTCCTTTAAATGCTATGGAGGCTGTTAGTGTTTATGGAAACAAAGATAAAGTGCAAGGCCTCAGTTACCTTTTAACAAGGAACCTCCTGCTAGTCAGCTTCCTGTCAGCTTAATTTTATGTGCATAGACCTTTTGTAGTGATACTGTCAGGGTTTGCTTTCATAGTGTCAAGCACATGCCACAGGCCAAGCAATGTAGGAGAAAGCCTGCAGTTATTCTGACAAGCCTAAACTCCCTTTGGGCACAAGTTAGAGATAACCTTGAAAGCAGACTGTCAAAAGACATCCTGGTGTATGACCTATTAAAAAACATCCGGCTGCATTATTTTCCCAAACAGGAAAAATAACACAGCCGAATATTATGAATGCAATACAGTGACACCTCAGTGTGCTCAGATGGAGATAACTGCAGTCATGAATGTGTCACTGGCCTCAGTGTGGAGGAAAAACGACACAAGTAATGTAAATGAAGGACACACACGTCTATGTGCGCACACAGCCCAGAAGGCGGACGACGCGGATGGCATCGTGCTATGAAAGGGCTTGTTAAGGGCTAACACAAAAGTAGATTCAATAAGGGAGCTCATCTCCTTAATATACAGAGCAAGATACAAGATACACAGGCTCTGTAGGGAGGATAAGGAAAATGGCGGGAAGACAACAGAGGGGTGAATGGAATCAGCACAGGGAGGGGAGGTGCAGAGATAGAGAAAGATAGAGCTAGGGTAAAGATAAAGCAAGAGTTTGGACAGTTGGCAAACAAAGTATGTTCGGAATAGCGTTATAGTATTCTTATATGTCAACTATTTACATGTTTTTGAAAGAAGTGTCTTGTGCTTACCAAGGCTGCATTCATTTGATCAAAAATACAGTAAAAACTATTTAAAATTCTACAAATGAAAACCAAATATATCTGTTTTAATATATTTTAAATGTTATTTATTCCTTGAGGAAAAAAGCGGAATTTTCCGGTGTTCAGGAACATGATCCATCAGAAAGCATTCTAATATGCTGATTTGCTGCTCAAGTAACAGTTTTTTTATGTTGAAAACAGTTGCTTCTTAATTTCGCTGTTTTTACTGTATTTTTGATTCAATAAATGCAGCCGTGGTTAGCATAAGGGACTTTAAAAAAAAAACAAAAAAACATCAAAAATCTTAGTGACCCCAAATTTTTCAACGTTAGTGTTTTATACATTCAGTTGCAAAAATAAAAAATAAAAAATTAAATAGTGTACATTGTATGCCTTGTGGTATTCAGAAATAGTAATAGTACTCTGAACATAAAAACAATCAGATTAAGAGAGCACACATGCTTGAAAATGGGAAGAGATGTAGATTTGTTGAGAAAATTAAATGGCAGAAGACAGAGAGAAGAGAGCATGGTACTTGAACATGTATGCAGTGATAGCACAAAAGATTGTCTGGGTGGAAGGAACGGATCAAAGTTGTTGGACAGAAAAATGGCTAAAGGCTTTTCAGTGCCAGATGGCTCAGTTGTCGCTGACCAGATCAGCTGCTATAAATGGAACAGGTACCCAACAGGTCTGAACAAACACACGGATGGATAGCCGGCCGTGCATAGCTGAACTCAATTCAGTTACAGACACATAGCCCCTAACATTGTTTTAAAGAGGTTTTGAGTTGTTCAGTGCTTGAAAAGTGGATTGAAAAGACTCTCATATTGTGTGAAGTATGTGATGCAGTGTTTTCTCTCAGTGTTTAACACCTTGCACCCCCTCACCCTCCACATTGGCACAGTGTTGTTGATCACCCTTGGATGTGCCAATGTAAACAGTCGTCTAGCAGTATGAGTAACTGTGAAAAAGTTTTGTTTTGTGGTATCAACGTATGAGTGTTACCTATATGTTGGCTACTGTTTTTGGCCTGAGCGATATGTGGCAGGGGCGTTAGCACTATTATTGTCTGATGACTTTGTCACTGCTCATAACCAGTACGTAAATGTGTCAATCTAGACTGGAAATAGATTAAAGGTGCCATCAAATGTTTTTTTACAAGATGTAATATAAGTCTAAGGTGTCCCCTGAATGTGTCTGTGAAGTTTCAGCTCAAAATACCCCATCAATTTTTTTTTAATTAATTTTTTTTAACTGCCTATTTTGGGGCATAATTAGAAATGCGCCGATTCAGGCTGCGGCCCCTTTAATTGCTTGCGCTCTCCGCCCCCTCCTGAGCTCTCAACTCTATCATTGCATAAACAAAGTTCACACAGCTAATATAACCCTCAAAATGGATCTTTACAAAGTGTTTATCATGCATGCTGCATGCATACATCGGATTATGTGAGTATAGTATTTATTTGGATGTTTACATTTGATTCTGAATGAGTTTGATAGTATGCTCTGTGGCTAACGGCTAATGCTACACTGTTGGAGAGATTTATAAAGAATTAAGTTGTGTTTATGAATTATACAGACTGCAAGTATTTAATAATGAAAATAACAACGGCTCTTGTCTCCGTGAATACAGTAAGAAACGGTAGTAACTTTAACCACATTTAACAGTACATTAGCAACATGCTAACGAAACCTTTAGAAAGATAGTTTAAAAATATCACTAAAAATATCATGTTATCATGGATCATGTCAGTTATTATCACTCCATCTGCCATTTTTCGCTATTGTTCTTGCTTGCTTACCTAGTCTGATGATTCAGCTGTGCACAGATCCAGACGTTAATACTGGCTGCCCTTGTGTAATGCCTTGAACATGAGCTGGCATATGCAAATATTGGGGGCATACATATTAATGATCCCAACTGTTACGTAACAGTCAGTGTTATGTAGAGATTCGCCTGTTTTCCGGAGGTCTTTTAAACAAATGAGATTTATATACGAAGGAGGAAACAATGGAGTTTGAGACTCACTGTATATCATTTCCATGTACTGAACTCTTGTTATTTAACTAGGCCACGGCAAATTCAATTTTTAATTCTAGGGCACCTTTAAATGCAAAGTAAACAACTCAGCCACTCAGATATCTTTTGGGCCAAATTGAAATGAACTCATCTGAATGATGAATCGCTGTTTTTTATTGACCTCTCAGTCATTGCCTCACTTTCAACTCATGAGTGAGGATTTCAATCAACAAAACCGAAGTCCGATCCACGGAGGCCCCACCTCGCAACTTACAGGACTTAAAGAATCTGCTGCTAACATCTTGGTGCCAGATACCATAGCACACCTTCAGGGGTCTAGTGGAGTCCATGCCTTGATGGGCCAGGACTGTTTTGGTAGCAAAAGGGGGACCAACACAATATTAGGAAGGTGGTCATAATGTTATGTCTGATCGGTGTATATTAGGGGTGCAAGGGTTCTTGGTAAAAAAATCGAACCATGGATGTACTGCATGTCTTAAAGGGAAAAAAAAATATTCCTGCCGCCTGTATTTTTAATGTTAAATCAAACAACAAATGACAAAGAAATCAATCACTGCTCTTGACTTAATAGCATTTGTAACTAAATAAGATTAATATTTATTTAATTTATACAGTGAAAATAATATGCAGTGGTATATTTGATTACTTTATCCATTTTCTGTACCTGAAAACTACTGTTAGATACCTGAAAAAACTGAAAAGAACTGTTTATTTTATTTGAATATTTGCTTTATTGTATGTATTTGTGATGTTGCTTGTAGTTTGATTATTTGTTCTTATTTTCTTTACTTTTATGAACATAGCACATACCGAACCGTACCGAAACTGTGACCCTAAAATCGTGATATGAACCGAACCGTGAGCAATTTGAACCGTTGCACCCCTAGTGTGCCTTTGTTGCCAAATAATTTTGTCACATAATTACATTAAGTTTAGTGTATTGCTTTTTTCTTCATATTTACAATATTTAAATATATACAAATTTTCACTTATATTTTGATCTTTTAATCAAACTTGTATAGGGTCATACAAAACAAATATCTCCTCTGGACATCGCTTTTGGCCACTACTGTATATGCTGCTTAATATTTTTGTGGAAACTAAAATCAAGATTCTTTAATGAAATAATTTTTGGTAAAAGTAATAGTCTGTTTGATGCAAAGCATTAAATGCAAACTCTAAAAAAAGCAAACTGCTCTATTGTGACATATTAAAGAATTTCTACATGGGAGCCATGAAACCGAATATACAAGAGACAACACAGCCCGAAACAATCTGCAGTGCAGGACGTCCTACAGCGGTGAAGTAATTGAACACAGGTGCACCCTGAGATTGGATCAATTGATTAAGGTCTTTCTGATGCAAGCAACTTGGTCTCCATTCCTGGATGGAGAGAAACAGCGTTGGTGACCTTGACGTCTCAATGGAATATCTCCTCACTCTACTGTTGATAATTAATTAGAGCTGCTAATTATTCAGCATCAACCAATTACAAGGTTGAAAGAATCTAAGTCATAGGGTGTTCACTTTCACAACAAACTCAGATTTCAGAAGAAAAAAAAGACAGAGCTGATATTCTTTCATTAAGTTTGTGGTGGGGTCAATGTCATGCACTGATTTTTACTCACTCCTGAATGTTAAAGCGTTTGTTTTGGGTACTGTTTAGCTTGAGCACCAATCAGTTACTTAAAATACTCCTGTTTCTATCTGAACAATCAATCATGACTCAACTATCATTATGTGGAACATACTACCATCATCATACAAAATTTATATTTTGATTATGAATAGAGCATTAAGTGGTCCAAATACTGCAGAAGATTGCTTATATAAGCAGGCACCATTAGTAAAATTTCTTTCTTTACTCTTTACTAGTTTGTTTGGGTCTCCAAGCCATTCAACACACATGGGTTCTGATTTCTTGGTCTAAATTTGTTTGTCTGAAATTACAGAGCATAAACAAAACATTCCATTTATTTCCCCAAAGAATATCAGAACAAATGTTTTTTTGTTGTTGTCATTGTCATTGTTTATTGTTTTGTTGTGAACTGCTTAGCTTTATAGCTCTCCTCTAGAATAAAAAAAGAAATAAAAAAAAAAGAAATCATTTTTGTTTTACAATAAAAAGAGCCTTTGCTTTCCCCATCAAGTCCCTGCACTGGGATTTGAATTATTGTACAAAATAAGTTCTTGTCTCACTCCGTCCACTATCTCTCTCTCTCTCTCTCATACACACACACACACACACACACACAGAGAGAGAAAGTAAAAGAGCCGACTTTGAAGTCACCATGCAGCAAGACTTCTCCTCAACCTTAGAAGTTCTGATTCAGCAGTAATGCAGCTGTGGACTTTCCGCTGTGGATCTTGATACGGCGTCCTCATTAGGATGGAGTCTCTGTAAGTATGCTTGTAATTGCTTCCTTCTCAGCAGGCAGACAAAGCTCAGGTTTCTCATTGTGGTAAGGTCTACCCTCAGAGGAGGCTGGAGTCTCATGAGCTGGGCTCTCAGTAATCTCTGGTATAATTGGGCAGCGTGTGCCCTGAGCGTGGAGTAATCTCAACTTGAACTGGTGCTCTTAGGCCCAGGATGGCAGATTGAAGCCAAGTGCCAGTGGCTGAGCTCCGATAGAGAAGAACAGTCATACAGACTCTGGCACACTTTCCATGCATGCTCAGTGCAAAGGCACCAAGGCTTTGTCTCATTCACAAAGGAATTATAAATTCCATTTTATAATAATAATAACCTTTATTTTTTTTATAGCACCTTTAAATGTACATCTCACAGTGCTTTACAGAAACAAATAAAACAGCCAAAATACACCATATAAAATAAGCACAATGAAAAATTGATACAATTATTCAATTAAAAGCTACCCTAAAAAAAAAAGTTTTAAAGTTTGATTAAAAAATGCTAAGAGATTTAGCTTGCCTTATCTCAATCGGTAAAGAATTCTGAAGTTTTGAAGCTAATGAAGAAAAAGTCCTATCTCCTTACAATCTTAAGCGAGTTAAAGGTAGCTTTTGACACCCCAGCCAACAAGGCATTACAATAATCAATACGGGAAAACACAAAAGTGTTAATCAATCTCTCAGCAACAGGAAAAGACAGCATTGAACGCAATCTGGCAATATTTCTAAGATGGAAAAAATAAGTTTTAACAGTATTTCGGACATGTGATAGATTAGCATCAAAAGTTACCCCCAGATTCTTCAATTTAGTTTGAAACCATCAAGAGTTAGAGTGACCGACACAGCTTTACGTAGTTGGTGGGGTGAACCAATGAGCATAATCTCAGTCTTTTCACTGTTGAGACAAAGAAAATTTTGTGTCATCCATTCTTTCATCTTAGAAATATATTTAGAAAGAAAATCAACAGGCACAGTTTCATTAGGTTTAATGTAGATCTGAGTATCATCTGCATGAAAATGAAATTTTAGACCAAGTGATCTCAAAAGCTGGCCAAGTGGGAAAACATAGATATTAAAAAGGAGAGGGCCCAAAATTGATCCCTAAGGGACGCCAGATTGAACCTCAGACCTAAAATCACCCATGGCAACAAACTGCTTATGATCATTGAGGTAGGACTTAAATCAATTAAGAACAGTATCAGAGACCCCAAAAACTGTTTCAAGATGAGTAATTAAAACCGAATGATCAACAGTGTCAAAAGCAGCACTGAGATCAAGAAGGATCAAAATTGAAAGACAGCCAGAATCTGAAACAATTAACAAACCATTGGTGACCTTAACCAGAGCTATTTCTGTACTATGGAATATTTTGAACTGAATTTGAATTTAAGGAGCTATTATTAAAATGTAATGCAATTCAAAGAAATTTTTAATTAGCATAATTTTCCTTTCAGTATGAATTTAATTACATAATATAATTTTCTTTATACACTACAAATGAGGGACTAGAAATATTAAATGACATCAATGATAAAGGTTTCACATACCGTTCAAAAGTAATTAAGAATTGAATTACAACATATAATATATATATATATATATATATATATATATATATATATATATATATATATATATATATATATATATATATATATATTATATTATTGTATATATTCACAGATCTGCCTCCATCCAATCAACAACCAATGATTTTTTTTATTTTTGATAATCCATTTCACTTCATTTATGATTTAGTATTTATGTCAAAATACTGAGGAAAATATCTTGCACTGCTTCCTTTTCATCGCAAGAGAAAAAATTGAAAAATGTAAAATAAAACTGTAGAACAATATTTAGCATAGACATTAATTTAGTGGAAATGGAAAACTTGAATAAAATGAAAAATGTTTTTTCTACAAACTCGTAAGAAATTCCCAAGAGAACATATGGCGAACTAGCAGTTTGACATCATAACTGACCAGCTCTATTCCTGTTAAACTTTTTAACATTGGATTGATAGAACAAATCTGATGTACGGGTGGTTGTGATATCATTTCATGTTGAATTGCTGTACTTTCCCAGCATTTTGAATGTTGCACTCTTGTCAGTATAGCTTTGCATTTCCATATATGGATTTGGCATTATATTCAAGGTATACATTTTATCAATTCATGTACTGACTGCAATCAAACCCATGACCTTGGCATTGCTAGTACCACATTCTACTGTTTGAGCTACAAGAATGATAGAACTTTCCAAGTGTTGCACTGACAGACAAGTTCCAGTATATTTTGGAAATTTTGATTCAGTGGATCAGTGATTTATTATCTGTTCACATTCATTGCACTTTGAAGGAGAGAGGGCTTTCCTGTTGTTCATTGGAGGTTGTTTCTAATAGGCCAATTATGTGGTAAATTAGACCAATTATGCGTAATAATCTACATTTTTGAGGTACCGCTTCTCATCCAAGTCATCGTTATATTGATCTCCTGGTTACCTAGAAGACCTTCTATTTCTCTAATGTGAATTTCTTTCAAACAGTAAATGTAATAATTGAAAAGAAAAAAATAAATAGACAAAATAGAGAGCAAAGGCACTGTGTTCTAATTCATTACGCTAAATAGAAGAAAGGATAACACACTCCTCTGAATGCATTAAAAAGAAATGAAGCATATTGATTTAAATTAAATGAATAACTGATTTCACGCCTCCAGAATAGCTGAAAAGAGCTGCGAGAGAAAATGGGTTTCGTGTGGAGGCAAAAGAGCAATAGAGGCCTGTTAGAGAGTGTGGAGGAACCAGCCAGCAGTCATGTGTGACACACAGTCCCAGCGTTCCTCCCTGCGGGGCGCAGTGGGGGGACTGTGGGAGTGGTGAGCGTTATGATGCTGGTGGGGGGTCTGTATCTGAGCTGCAGGCAGAAACACAGACAGCTCGACACCGGCAGGGCGCTCACAGACGCACCCGCAGATGCTCGTGTCACCTATAGGGGGTCTCGGAGTGCACACAGCGCCAGCAGATGAGGAAGAAGAGAAGGATGAAGAAGGATGTGGTGTCTCTCACTCACTGCCTTTCTTCGGGTGCGTCTCAATCAGCTCCCTAGCTTCCGAGGTCGTGAATCAGTATATCGTGTACACAAATTTGGGGCACTGGTAAGGACCCTGGCTCACTACAAATTGGAACACTGATGACTCTATTTCCGGCGCCATGGCAACATCCTCATTGTGCAACATCACTACTGGTATTTATGAACAACAGCAGAACTGATATCTTTTGACATTATTTTTTTAAGTAAGGGATAATGTACATCCAGCCGGTTGTTATCTCAGAATAAACGCCAACAGGCCAGGGTGATCAGGAAGCGAAGCGGAGGGGTATCAGCCTGAAGGGGTTTATTCTGAGATAACAACTGGATGGATGTAGCTACATTATCACGCTTTTTACATGGCTACTTGCCACATAAGTAAATAATTAGACACTAAATATTGATCTGAGTCGATCTGAGTCCGCTTACGAGGAAAGCAGTTACTCGCGCGGCAAGTTCAAACTAGACAGAAGCACATTTAAGAGATACGATGCAGTCATACAGCATATTACACGGCATTTAGCCACATAATTATGGGGGTAAGATATTGATCTGAGATTAAATTGATTTAAAATTGTACCTGTTTGTTATCTTAATCCATTACAGTGAACAAAACAATAAGTCGCAAAATGGCAGCAGCTGCGTTTTATGAAACGAGAGAGCGAGTCCACGATACCGGATGACATAATTAAATAACTACACAAAATTTGACTGCTTATTAATATTTTATTAGCTCACCAAAGGCAAAAATTCCATGAGGAAAACCCGCTCCTGTCGTGAAGCACAAGTCATGACTTGTTAAGTCGTGACGCAAGGAATGCCGTTTCTGGGTCCAAGCCTCAACTCGTTTTACTTGAGAATGCCATCGACGGCCGTTTATGAGAGCTATTTATTAATATTAAACATCAAACATTTTAAAAAGTTAAACATTTTAAATACTTACAGTCTATACAACAGTCTACATGCTCACAGCATCACCGACATTAATATTTTAATGATTTATCACTGTCTGGCCATCTGGAATTTTGGTATGGAGATAAAGGTCATGATTATATATTTTTTGTAGTATATTTTTTGTAGTATATTTGTGTGTATATTAGCACCGTTTGTTGTTTTTCTTGTGGTATGAGATTAACAACCGAATAGCGCTGCAGACTTCGGTAACCCGGATGAGCCTGTGTTAACTGTTTTCAGCGGTTGTTATCGGGGAATAACATACCACTGGATGGCGCCATTGACCAATCAGAATCAAGTATTCCACAGAGCCATGTAATAATAAAGAATAATTGATGATGGGCCATTGAGTTATTAGAAAATAATGCACACCTGAGGTGGTAATGTGGCCGCGAAGCAGAGTTACACCTCAGGTGTGCGTTATTTTCTAGTAATTCAACAGTCCAGATTCAATTATTCCGCTTATACTATGGTTACCACATCTCAAAACACTGTTCCAATGATTTATTTCAAGACATTTGTCAGGTTTTTGTCCTTAAAACACTCTTGTGTGTGGGACTATTTGTTACGCATCTCATACTAAGCCTCTGTTGCTAATTACAAAACGTCATTTCAGAGCTAGTAATGCTGAACAAGGAGATGATTGAGACGCACCCCCTGACTTTGCTGTCTCTCTTTCCACTCCGGGTCATTTATTAATTTATTAATCTGTTTATTTCCTTGCTTTTCTTCTTCCTGTCCCGCTCTGTTTTATATTTTCACTTTTCAAAGGGAACAATTGGGATGATGACTAACAATGAACTAGTTTCAAATTAGTTCTGCCAGCATGCTAAAAATATGTTTTTAAAAAAAGGTAGGCCTATCAGAGACATAATTCATACGTACAGTAGTTGTTCAGACGAGGAACATAAATTGTATTAGCACCAATATTTTCAATAATAATACAGTAGTCTGTGATCTAATTAAAGTGTAGCCAGGAGCCAGAATGTAGATCAGATGGAGATGTGTGGTCATATCTCTCCCAGCCCAGCTTTAATGAAATAGAAGTTATGTAAATTACAATCAATATTTTAAAGCGGTCCTATTATATGCTTTTTCACTTTTCAACTTTAGTTAGTGTGTAATGTTGCTAGGTGAGTAAACTCCGTGAAGTTGGCACCCCATAAAGCGAAATAATCCCCAAAAATATGTCATTCGTTTGTGCTACGTTTGTGCTGATTTGTGCCGCAAAAACGAACGTTTGTGCTGGTTTGGTGTTTGAGATATTAAGCATTATTTTTTTGGTCGTGTGACGTCATTCTCCACCCCATATCGTTCAAATCGCTTCAAACCGGTGCCATTCGTTTGTGCTCGATTTGTGCTGGTTTGTGCCGTTAAAACAAACACTGTATCTGTTCTCCTTCCACAGATATAACTAATTTAATTCGGGAGCTGTGACGTCATTCTCCACCCCACTTCGTCTAAATCGCACGAAACTGGTGTCGTTCGTTTGTGCTCGATTTGTGCTGGTTTGTGCCGTTAAAACAAACACTGTAACTGTTTTCCTTCCACAGATATAACGGATATAATTCGCGAGCTGTGACGTCATTCTCCACCCCACTTCGTCTAAATCGCACGAAACTGGTGTCGTTCGTTTGTGCTCGATTTGTGCTGGTTTGTGCCGTTAAAACAAACACTATCTGTTCTCCTTCCACAGATATAACAAATTTAATTCGGGAGCAGTGACGTCATTCTCCACCCCACTTCGTCTAAATCGCACAAAACTGGTGACGTTCGTTTGTGCTCGATTTGTTCTGGTTTGTGCCGTTAAAACAAACACCGTATCTAAGACCTCTTCTTAAATATAACGAAAAAATGTTTTATGAACAGTTAGGCTATGTAGCCTAACTCTCCACACCCCATGCCATCCAAATTGCTCCAACCCGGTATTGTTCGTTTGTGCTCGATTTGTGCCGTTAAAAGAATCCCTAAATGATGACTTTTTGACTTAAAAATAAAAAATAAAATAAAAAACCAAATCATTTCCACCCCATGTCTTCTTAAATCTTTACAAAATGGTGCTGTTCGTTTGTGCTCAGTTTGTGCCGTTAAAAAAAAAAAAAAAAAGCAACAATGACAATCTTAAATATAAAGTTGGCCTAACGAAAAATGTTTTTTTTACATTCAGTTTGCTTAAAACCGGTGCCCCCACATGCTCCAAATTTGCTCGAAATCGTTTGTGTCGGTAACAGGTTTCGTTTGTGCTGCTTTGGTTTTTAAAATATAAAAAAAAAAAAAATGTATAGGTCATTTTCAGGTCACTCAGCCCCCCCACATGCTCCAAATTTGGCCAAAACTGTCTCATTTGTTTGTGCTGGTTTGTGCCGGCGAAATTTTCGTTTGTGCTGCTTCGGTTTTTAAAATGTAAGACATTGAATTACAGGCATTAACTCACTAGCCTGAATGAAGAATCAGAAAAGCTTAATAGCCTAAATAATCTATTTTAAGTCTTCAAGTAAAAGGTTAAATAAATGTTTACTTTTAGCCTATCTTTACACTTGTAAAATATTTAGCCAAAAACGAAAAAAGATTGAATAAAAAACATCGGACTCTTTTCTCTCATAATATGTAAAAACAAACAAAGAAACAAACAAAAACAAGAATAACAGTTTCATATTTCAAAGAAATATGGAATCATCATAGAAAATACTACTCCCGGTACACAAATCATCATACACAAATCAAACTCAGCATGTCTTGCATGTCCCATCACGCAGTTCATCTGATGTAGGCTACAGCTCTGTATATTAGTTACAATTTTTCTATTTGGTTGTTTCATATATTTCTTGCTATACTGTAGCTGTCTTGTGCAGAGCACAACAACACACTTCTCTGTCCGCGGAGGCGCCGGCGCGATCCCTTCCATTGTTTTCTGATATTTTGGGTTTTTCCAATGAAACACAAATTGTTATTTATAAAAAATAAAAAATCTTCTTGTAATAGTGAGTGAAACATGTTGCATCATGGAGGTTTTAAAACCAATTATTTTAAATAAAAATTTCCTCAATGTTGTTTTAGACCACATATAGCCAAAATGAGTATTTTAGGGGCCGCCCACATTCGAAACAAATTTAAATAAAGCATTTTTTTTTTTTCGACGTAGGCTAATTAATTGAACGAATTACACGTACAGATGCTGCACAACTTTCCGTTTCTGACACGCGCTTGTCACTGAAAAGGAGGAAAGCAGAGACTTAATTTGAAATCACATTGCTCCTAAGTGATTTCAGTGTCATTCAATTCAATCAATGTCTAATATTTATAAACCGAAGCAGCAAATAAAACTTTTATCGGCACAAACAATTGCGACTGTTTGGTGAATGAGCTATAAATGACATACAATTTGATTTGCAGCCTGATTATTATCGAAATATAGTCTAACAGTCAATCTAAACATCTAAACATAAAGTAGTCTAATCTAAACACCTTGGCCTAATTAACTGGTTCCAGCCAAGAAGGGAAAAACAAGGACTCAAAATCATATGAATTAATTTATAAACAACACTAATTTTATCCGTTAACTCGTTCTATTTAATGTAACAATTGCAATTCACTTTATACAGTGTATTTGTTTTTTTTTTCTTCATTATTATTGTTTTATTTAAAGAAAATTGCCTTCGCCTATAGGCTACTTTACATGGACAGTGATTAAAGTCTGTGTTTGTTTGAAAGGTGAATTGCAGTTAGATGATGAAATAATCTGAGCATAAGCAGTTCCACAAGAGGCCTGTTAGTTGCAGCGTTTTATCTTTGTCCGCGGAAGATGCGAATCGATGTGTTCAAATGTTATACACGCGTTCCTCTGGGTTTCTTGATTGCACAATAATTAATAAAAGAATTCCCTTCTCTGACGTGCCAAACAAATTTTAAATTAACCTGTAAATTACCCTGCACACATGACTTTTTTAGTCTCAGTGCATACATCTTTTCCGTATGCAGACCTTTATGCATTGTTTAATGTTTTTGAAGGGCGCAGAAAGACGTTAAACATGTATTTGAAAATTTACCATGCAATGGTATTGTATTTTATTATAATTATTTATTCAAATATCTGTCCCAGTGCTATAGCACAGCATAGAACACGCCTGGTTCCAGAAGTAGTCAGGTAACATGTAGGCCTAAGTGGTTGTGACAATATCTGGCACAAATTTAGTCCATTTAAGAAGGGGTCTTCGTACTTTTCAACGGCACAAACCTGGACAAACGAACAGCACCATTTTGGAACGATTTAAGATGACGGGGAGGAGATTTTTTTTTTATTATTAGGCCTATATATATATATATATATATATATATAAATAAATATATATATATATATATATAAAAAAAAAAAAAAAAAAAAAAAAAAAAGGGGTAATCAATTACAGGGATTCTTTTAACGGCACAAACCGGCACAAACGAACAATACCGTGTTGGAGCAATATGGATGGCATGGGGTGTGGAGAGTTAGGCTACATAACTGTTAATAAAACATTTTTTCGTTATATTTAAGAAGAGGTCTTTGATACGGTGTTTGTTTTAACGGCACAAACCAGCACAAATCGAACGAATGGTACCAGTTTGAAGCGATTTGACCGACCGGGGTGGACGTCACAGCTCCCAAATTATATTTGTTATATCTGTGGAAGGAAAACAGATACAGTGTTTGTTTTAACGGCACAAACCAGCACAAATCGAGCACAAACGAACGACACCAGTTTCGTGCGATTTAGACGAAGTGGGGTGGAGAATGACGTCACAGCTCCCGAATTATATTTGTTATATCTGTGGAAGGAAAACAGTTACAGTGTTTGTTTTAGCGGCACAAACCAGCACAAATCGAGAACAAACGAATGGCACCGGTTTGAAGCGATTTGAACGACATGGGGTGGAGAATGACGTCACACGACCAAAAAAATAATGCTTAATATCTCAAACACCAAACCAGCACAAACGTTCGTTTTTGCGGCACAAATCAGCACAAACGTAGCACAAACGAATGACATATTTTTGGGGATTATTTCGCTTTATGGGGTGCCAACTTCACGGAGGTGTTTGAGTAGGCCTATATAAAAAATCTGCAAGGTTACAAAGCTCAAAGTTCACTCCAAAGGGAGATATTTTCTTTTACAGAAAACACTTTTCAAGAACTACAATAAACAACTCATTGGGACTATGGTTCTTGTGAAGTCACAATGTCACACATTTAAATAATCCCCGCCCACGGAATATGCAAAAAATGGGGCGTGGCCTGGTTGAGCTGTACTAGAGAAGACAAAGAAGAAAACTTGGTTTAGTAGGGTGTTGTGTCCATGTAAAAGAGATGCTGTTTTTTCCCTCCCAGTTCCAAAACCCCTTTGTTTGGCATTCCTAAGGTTTTTTAACCCCAGCCTTTATCTGTGTACTGCACATTTTACAGAAGACAGCTTCCAAAAAACAGTACAATACCGCTACACACAAAAGCTTCTCCTGAAAGATGGAGCAGTTCCCACTTTGTCAGGACAATCAGTTGTTTATGGATTACAACCTGTATTTTTTGTTATGTTTTCTATTAACAGTTCCAATTGATATTTATATGTTGTTGCTACGAACAACAACATATAAACAAAGGGTAAAGCTGTTAGGCTCCATTAGCCTGCTAGCTAACATTAGTGTTGATGTAGTGTTTAGCTACAGGACTCTCACTTTTGTAAGACTGTTTATCGATCCTTAGGAACTTACCACTCTGAAACATCCTTTAAAAACCATGTTTGCAAAGGTTCTGCACAATTCTATTGTTCGTAAACATTCTCAGGGTCTAAATCGGTCTCGAATTGGTATGGCAAAATGGACGCCATCATTAATATTTACACCTGAGCAGATGAAACTCGTGGTTATGTTAAGGGGTGGTATGCATGGCATTTTCAGAACACACTCTAAGCGGTTCAACACACACATAACAACAAACGGGGCCAACTAACCAATCAGAGCACATTTTGAAAATATATTCTAGTACACCCAATAACAAAATCAAGACTATAAAACGTTTTATTTGTTCTCCCTGTTTTGTTTTGTTTCGTTTTAGTTTTTTTTCTTTGCTTTGCTTTTGTGTCATGTTTTGATTTTGCTTTGCTTGTTGCTTTGCTTCATTTTTTATTTTACTTTTTTTTTTTTTTACTTTTCCTTTGTTTTTATTTGTTTTATTATAGGAGTGTTAAGGTGCCTTTCTGTGTATTTGTTTCTTTTTTTCTGTGTGTCTGCTTTCATTAGCTTTGCTCCCTGGATAACACGGTGCTTATTTCACCAACAACCCCTACGTACACTCTATATCAGACCTCACCTGAACACCATGTGACTAAAAGAGCAAGTGAGATGGAGGAGAAAACTGTTATTGGGAGGCATTAAAGAGGTCCTGCTGATTTGTTAACCTTCAGAGAGGACTGCTCAGTATCACTGTGCTTTTTCTGGAAACCCTAACTGTTTTTGATCAGGATAGGGGAAAACATGCAGTTTAAGTTTTCAATCTCATTCCAGCAGGGTGTATATAAGCGTCAATATAATTTTGTAGGGTGCTGTGTGTGGTAGATGCGAGTGATATTGATCTTTTTTTTTTTTTTTTATGGATCTGCCATTCTTTTGTCTTCTCATTTCTATTTCAAAGGGAATAAAGATGTGATTTGGTAGATGGAATTGTCAGTAAAGATGGAGAACAGGAATAATGGGTGAAGCATCTGGCATTAAAGGGATAGTTCACCCAAAAATGAAAAATCTGTATATATTTCTTTGTTCTTCTGTACACAAAGGAAAATATTTGGAAGAATGAAATGGAATACCATACATTGTTTAAGCTGTATGGCATTGCACTGAATATAACATTTTAATTCCTGAAAGATATTGCTAGCATAAAGTAAAAAAAAAAAAACCCTGAGAAAATAAAGCCTCTTCTTAAGACCATTAACGTCTTTTGAGACTTTTTAAGTCTTTTGAGACAATTAAGTTGTTTAGATTATCGTTAAAAAACAATTATATATTATTTAAAGCATAAAGAATTTATACGTAAACAGTCAGTATTTGTTGCACTGCTTTTAGTTTATTCTAAGTTAAATACAAAAATTATTATAATTATTATTATATTTCTAAATATTGATAAAATAATGAGAATCTCCATATAAATAAATAAAAGAAAAAAACGAATGTTCTTCCAAACATCTGGAGGAAATGTATTTACATGGAAGTAAATAGGCCAAAAATGGGCATTATTTTTTTATTATGCAATATATATATATATATATATATATATATATATATATATATATATATATATATATATATATATATATATATATATATATATATATATATATATATATAAAATATGAAATGGAAATGGCTATATATATATATATATATATATATATAGCAGGAATTAAAATGTTTTATTCAATGCAATGCCATACAGCTTAAACAATGTATGATATTCCATTTCATTAATTCCTGCTTGAACCAGGGGCCAAATTGATTGCATTTCTAGATGGTGAACTAACCTGAAGGATGCTGGTTAGTTTGCTCTGTGAGAAGGCTAAGACAAATCACAATGAGCTGCTTAACATAAACTCAAGGCTAGAAACAAAAGCACATTTTAAGAGTGTGAGATTCACTCCCAGAACCCAGTAAATAAACAATTCTTAAACCACATGTTGTCAAAATGTCAGGACTGATGGAAAGCAGAAGGCCAGGGCTTCAAGCCTGAACTTTATAACTGAATTGTGTGTATGTGTGTGCGGATGGCATCCTCACGTCTCCATTGCAACAGGGCCACAGGTGTCATCCTAATCATTTTAAGCAGTAGCACACATACACACACAGATTGCATTATTTATTCAGAGAGGAGTCATATTCCTGATTTAGAAACGAAATAGGAGCCACCTGAATACCTGTCTCTCACTCAAAATAGATTTTTTTTTTTTTTTTTTTTCAAATTTTATTCCATATACACATCCTGTCACATGTACGATGATGCAAGGGTTGTTTTGGGTCAGTGAACTGGTTTTCTTCCTTGTTGATTTTCACTGTTTGACATTGAATGGCAGTGTGTGTTTTGGAAACTCTGTCAGTTTGTCTACACACATGCTGGCATGAATGGGTGAATCAGACAAACATGTTTGACATTACACTTTGTGAAACATGAGCAGCGCTTTGCCTAGTAAAAAATGTGTGAGCATTTGACACCGAAGGAGATAAATATCACTGTGCAACTCCGCTAAACTCTAAGTTTTACAGAGGACAAGTTTAAAGGATGCCAAGTTATATTTAGCTGCCTTCTTGTGTTTGTTTCACAGAGTGAAGGCTGGCCTAGATAGAAATAAGGAGGAAAATATATAATGAGAAATAAAGCAATCAAGACAAGCAAAACGAAAAAAAAAAAAAAAAAAAAAACGGTCTGACAGATGCTTCGTAGTGCAGAAACTTCATGACTCCCAAAAAGACTTTTCATGACTCTATGAAACTGGACTGAATGTGACTGTGTAGTCCCGTATTAGGGGCTAATTTAAAAAGGCAACAAATGTTGTACCTACTAAGACTGTGTCAGCATTTATTTTTTTAGAACCTAAGTCTAAGAGATTATTTTTGTCTTTGCAAACCTGGACACATACACAGAAATACTCAGCACTTTGTTTGGTCCTAGTGATATTGCAATGCCTGTGTCCTGTGCTGATGTCCTTTTGGGAAGGTGCAGGGATGGAGAGAGAGATATGATATATAAGATGATATTGAATATAACCTTCTAAACAGTAAAGTGTGCTTTGGATCAATGAGTGGTCTTTTAGAAGAAATGTATGTATGATATTCTTGCTTGATTGCCATTGATCACAAACCCATACCATTGGTTGGGCTAATATTGATATCTCAATGCTAAAGCAATCAGAGCACTGTTTTAATAGAGTCATGGTTCAATAGCTTGTAGTTGCGTATCCACATTAAGCTTATATTAATTAAGTCCTGTAGCTAATTTCATCGCATTAGATAACAAATTGTCTTTTATTTTAACCCTACACTCTAAAAAAAAAAAAAAAAAAAAACTGCTGCGTTAAAAACAACCCAAGTTTTGTTGAAAATGGACAAAACCAGCGGTTGGGTTAAATGTTTGACCAACGTGCTTTTATGTAACCCAACTATTGTTTAAAAATTACTGTATGGCTGGTTTAAAATGAAGCCAAAATATTGGAATTAATCGTTTTATTTATTTAATTATTTTTTTAAAAGTGTCATTTTAATGAAATAATTAAAATAGTTGATGATACACAAATTATTTACAATAAAGCATGTTTGTTTGTCCACATTCCTTGTATATATGCATTACAAAAGATGAAATGTATTATTTTAAAAATGCATTTGTACTTTTTCTTCAACTCTAAACTATTTCTCACAGACCATGTGAAAATGATTTTTTCAGACAGGGACAAGTTTTCACATAAGATTTTCACCTTTCTAAGCATAACTTGAGCAGAGATTGCATCTTCTTCTTTATTTGGGACTTCAGCTGTATATTATCAAGCATGAATGTGTGTAGTTTGAATGCAGTCTGAATGTACTACATTTGTCGTCATGTTAGCATCATCATGTGAGCTATAGAGTTAGTTTTGTTGTTTCTGCTGCCATTCATGACTCCTCTCCCATGGTCTATGAACAGTAAAGTGTCTGTTGGATGTGGACTTTAGAATCATGGAAGAAGTAGTAGGTCATCCGGATACTTTTTTTTGCGTACTGTTTTATGAATACTGTGAATTCAGACATATACTCATTTCACATAGAGCTTTTCACCTACTATATAGTAGGGAGATGTAAATATTCAGACACGGGGTGGGTGTCTGAGGCAAATTCTTGGCTCAATGCAAAAAAAAAAAAAAGTCACAACTGATTTTAAGTATTCCATAAAGTTATTAAAAAAAAAAACTTATTGACAAAAATGTTTCCAAAAATACAGTGTCACAATACTCGGGGTACTGATACAAAAATATTTTTGACCAAGAAATATAAAACTGACATTGATGAGCTTCAGAAATAAGTTTTTTGAAGATGGAATATCAAAAAAAAATAAAATAAAAATGTTTTCATTGATAATTAAAAAAAAATAATAAAAATGCAGCATGCCAGGTCAAATTGACCACAGGAAAGAAGGCACAAGCAAACTTTTCATGCAAACTACACACACACACACACACACACACAGTACGTTACATTTTAAAATATATTACAATAGATAATTATTTTAAATTGTAATATTAATAATATTTTTCTGTATTTATAATCAAATAAATGCTGCCTTGGTGAGCATAAGATATTTTTAAAAAAAAAAAAATCTTACTAAAGTTTGTTTTTGGAGATACTGTAAATTTGTGCATGGTTTGTCCGTGTAAGTGTAAATTCAGTGTATTTGTGTTATTATTTAATATGTATTTTGGCATATATGGTTGTGAGAGAGAGGTGTGTGCACTCCTAAACCTGCTGTTTTGCTCTCTCAAGCTCCGGCATGTTGAGTAGTTGTGATGAATTTGTAGGCTGCTGGTTTCTGTCAGGAGGAGACTGCTAAAGACTGATCTCTGATCAGGAGAGGCACGCAGGGCATCAATCTCCCCCTATGCTGATGGGTCCCCACTCAAGTCCTACCCATAATTACCGAAATGTTAACAGTGACGCCCTGCTCATTAGAGAACAACTTCCCCTAACATTCATTCCTTAATAAGCAGATGCTGGTGGGAAAATCATTTATATAAAATTAGAGTATCAGGGAAAGTACAACCTGTGTCAGAGCCTAATGTTAGTAGTACATTACAGTTTCCATTTCACATATATTGCATGCTATTATAATTAATTATAACACAGTACTTTCCACACAAAGGGTATAAAGTTTGGCCTGAAAATGCTTTAAAAGTTTAAAAATGCTCCCCCGTTTCAACAAATGGTCAGTGAATTGAGTTGCTTCACCTTAAAAAAATGTTGATCATTAACCTCAGGAGATCAAAGTACATATTTTATGAGCAGTTTATATAATTATATATTATTTTAGGAATAAACATACCAATTTTATAGGGTTTGAACTGAGCTGTTTCTTAATAGAGTCTAAAGTTTGATACCAAGTTAGTTTGTAGTTACCGTTTCCCATAAACAAAATGTGTTTGATGATGATTTTTTTTTTTTTTTTTTTTTTTACTCACAATCTCTCAAACAAAAGCACAATGTTTTGTTTTGATTGTAAGTGGACACATACAAAAGTAGACCTTTTACAGTTTCAAATTATGTTAAGTCGATTTTGCTGCTATGTGAAGAAAATCCTGCCAAATGCACCGGCGCGTTTATCAACCCCCGAGGGTTCATTTGGGTAATGGTTGAATTAGTTGAGCTTGACTTGTTTCAAAGATGAACGAATGTCTTTTGTATTTGGAACAACGTGAGAGTGAGTAACTGATGACAGAATTTCCAAACCTAAACTTAAACTAACCCATTAAGTTTAGGTTTATGTATTTTATTGTTTGACTGTTAATCTTTGCATTCATTTCATTTCCAATTGCTTGTTCCAGCTGAGGAGTCAACCACATCCTGACCGCATTGTCCATATGTCCCACCCCATGAGCGATGGTGGCGGAACGCTTTTCAGGGACAGACGAGTGTGTGCATCTATGCACTCGTGTTTGTGTGTGTCACTGGGTGATGGATGCCACCCCAGTTCTGTCAGCCTTCCACTAGGCTGACAGCAGCAGACTGCAGCTGCCCTCCCAGGATGCAGTTCTGCAGTGGGGGGTCGGATGGAGCGTGTGTGCGTCTGTGCTGGTTTGTGGTGTCATAAGGATCCAACGTCTGATCCTCTGAGCTTAAAACTCTCAGCGCAAACTCGCTACCCACAGTCAGCTTTCTCTGCTTCACGCTGCCAACTTGCACTTTAGGGAAATCTAAACTTTGAGTCAGAGTCCCAGAAACTCTTATTGAAACAGTGTGGCCTCTCCAGTGGCTGCCACTTCGAGTGCCACAGGGCCTTGTTTTCAATTTCACATAATTGTCTGAACTGCAGTGTCAACAGTGGCCCAGAGTAAGTTTTTATGTGTTTAACTGTTTTGTTTAGTTGCTGGTTAGCTTGTCTGTATGTTGCAGCTTTAAGCAATAGCTGTCTTTTCAATGTTGCCTGGGAATCTTTTTGCAATCACATCGTTCTCTATAGGTCACAGCTCATTGGTTCCTGCTGTATCAGTAGTCATTAAGCTCGCTGCTCAACTTTCAAATACTTTGTTTGCTGTAGCAGTTTGCAGCATATTTTCAGAAATCCTCCTCCTTCCCCAGCTCCACCTGTATAGATCTGCTATGGGTAATTTATGTATGCTATTGTATAGCAGTAGTATGTTTTACTTACTTTACAGTGTGTCTTGCATGTATTGGCAGTAACAAGTCCCATACTTGCTCTGCACCAGCACCAATAACAGCAGCAGCATAAAATATCTGTTCCACCAAGACCAAACTTATTAACATTGTCATATACAATGACAGTCCCTCCAAGAGTTGTCATTACAACTACAACAATTATTGTTACTATCCTAAAATCTTAAAATGTTCATATTCGTGTTAGTTCACAGCGCATTAACTAACGTTAACAGTTACTACTTTGGACTGTTGTATTAGTACATGTTGATTTTAATAACTATATTAATAAATGCTGTAGATGTGTTATTCATTATTAGTTCATGTTAACTAATATATAGATCACTAATGTTAACAAATGAAACCTTATTGTAAAGTGTTACCCAATTTTGGTTAAATAAATGAAATATAAAATTATTAAAATGACAACCATTTAAAAAAAATACTACTGTACAAATGAATATAGGTATTACAACATTATAATGCACTTTACATGAAAATGGATATTAATTTTGAGATTTGTTAAATATTACATTTGTTTTAAATTACTAGTGTTTTTAGGAGACGCTAAATTAAATATTCAAAATTAAATGATGATATCTAATATTGGCTGATACCAAACAAGGTGCAAGATATATTGTGCATCCCTAGTTTTTAATAACTGAATTGATGTATTTTGGGCATTTTTGCTACTTATTTTCAAAGGTACTGTAGAGAGAAATGGATGTAATTGACATTTCATTGCACACATGACCAATAACTGCTAGACCACAGCTCCGAATAGACTACCTAATTTAAGTAAACAGTTTTGGCTATGCTTTCTCTTGCATTTCTTCACAGTTGTAGGAAACACTAAGGCTAGCATGGGTAAGCAGCACTGCTCAGTGCGCATCCAGTTGATTGGAACAACTGCTATGTCGGGACCCTCATCCATGTGTTCATGCGACTGCATTCCAGTAGAGAATACACAGCAGCTGTATGCTATTGTTTTAGCAGAGGGTTTTAAAGCATAACATTAGACAGGCTAGCAGAGGCCTGACATTTAGCAATGACTGTGACTAATGAGATAAATTGTTCCAGCGGCAGAAAGGTTGTAAATCAACCTGTCACCAGCATTAAAGGGACTTGTGTTTGCCCCAACCTAGATCTTCAACATTATTAGCAAATATTCACTTTCATTTCATCCCAATTCACATAACCGGGAATGACGTATCTTATACAAAAGAAGTTTAGTTCTGGTTCGGATCCTTCACGTATAACACACGCCATTGAACAGCATGCTAAATTAGCTCTTTAGTTCCTTGGTTTATAGATGGTATGGTGCTTTAATATATATACCAAGGTACTGAATGACCATATTTATGTACCGTGACATTTACTTAGTATTCTAAAATAATGGTACTTTTTGATAGTCTTCAGCACAGAAAGTTAACACACATTCAGTTAAACCAATTTTCAAAACAAAGATAGTTTTCTGAAAAATGCTGATTTGCTGCTCAAGTTGCACTTTTGAAACTGTTTTGAAAACAGTTGTGGTGCTTAATATTCTGGAAACTGATACATTTTTGCAGGATTCATTGATGAATAGAAAGTTCAAAAGAATAGCATTTGGTTACACTTTAGAAGTAACTACTGTTAGGTCAGGGTTCAGGTTAATAGAATAAGTTGACATGTAGTTGTGTAACGGAGGCTAGCTAGTAGGAGCTGTGCAAGTAAACCTCACTCCGCACTAGCGACTGACGCTAGAGGCTGCAGTCTTTAGCCTCCTTGTTAGAGCGTTTGACTCCTATGGCAGAGACTTGGGTTCGAGGCCCGCACAGAGCAGGGCGAGTAGGACCTGAGGGGTTACATTGGTGCCGTGACCCGGATATCTAGTAAGAGCTGTGCGAGTAAACCTCGCTCCCCTGGCTTCAAGAGGCACACTAGCGACTGACGCTAGAAGCTGCAATCTTTAGCCTCCTTGTTAGTGCACCCACCTCCTACAGCGGAGACCCAGGTTCTAGGCTCACACAGAGCGGGGCGAGTAGGACCTGAGGGGTTACATTGGTGCTGTGACCCAGATGGGAGTGAGGTTTATGGGGGTGAGTGTAACAGAGGCTATCTAGTAGGAGCTGTGCGAGTAAACCTTACTCCCCTGACCTAAAAAGGCGCACTAGCGACTGACTCTAGAAGCTGCAATCTTTAGCCTCCTTGTTAGTGCACCCACCTCCTACAGCAGAGACCCAGGTTCGAGGCCCGCACAGAGCAGGGCAAGTAGGACCTGAGGGGTTTACATTGGTGTTGTGACCCGGATGGGAGTGAGGTTTAGGGGGTGAGTCTAACAGAGGCTAGCTAGTAGGAGCTGTGCGAGTAAACCTCACTCCCCTGGCCTCAAGAGGTGCACTAGCGACTGACACTAGAGGCTGCAGTCTTTAGCCTTCGTTAGTGCACCCAAATCCTATGGCGGAGACCTGGGTTCGAGGCCCGCACAGAGCGGGACGAGTAGGACCTGAAGGGTTACAGTTGCAAAGTTACTTATAGTCTGTAGAATCTCTGTTGCGAGGCCATCAAAATAAAGCATTCACAGTGTAACACAGTTCGTATATACGGGAAGAAGGAGGCGGGAACCGGCGAACATTCAACAAAACTTAAATTCAAAATAAACAAAGTACTAGTACAAACAAAACGAAAGTAATGCTGGATGACTGCCGGCCACACAAACATAATAAAACATAAAATAAAGTCCAGGCCTGGTCCTCTCTCGTCCTTCACTGACATCGCTCCTCCTTTTATGCCTCCGGAGCTCCTCCGTGAGAGACTCGAGGCCGGCGCGCCTCGCAGGTGATGCTCATTATCACTCGCGTCACCGGCCTCGCGCCGTTCCCTCGCGGCTCTCGCCCGCCCTGCTCGTCACACACAGATATTAAGCAGACAGTCTACTAATACTCTAATGAGAGTTAGTTGACATGCAGTTGCAAAGTTACTTATAGTTAGTAGAATGTCTAAAGTGTTACCTACCATTTATTTAAAACCGATAGAATCTTTTCTAAGATTATAAATGTCTTTGCTGTCACTTTTGATCAATTTAATGCATCCTTGTTGAATAATAGAATTAGTTTTATTTAAAAACAAAAAAATATTACTGACCCTTAAACTTTTAAACATTTTTATATGCATTATAGTCTTTCATTTGTAGAAAAACAAGAATATTGATAACTCATTGTGGCGTATCCAAACCTTTTGTACAATGAAATTTCCTTTTGCATCGATACAGGAATGAAAACTGAATCTGTCAAGCCATTTCATGGGCCTTAAGGATGCAAAGGTCTAACAAGGCCCTTATTTTCTAATTAAATGGCCAGAAAAGAGGGTTACAAGTGTACCTGAAGCAATTGTAGTAAAGAGGCTAGTTAACCTGGAATTATACTGGCTGCCTTAGAGCACAGTCTAGCCTTCACAGGGGAGCGGAGGCCAAATAGAGTGTGAAGGGAAGGAGGAATGAGGTGCAGTGGAAGAAAGCATGACTGTCAGACAGGACATGGTTAGTTAGACAATGTCTGTACAAACAGGAAGGGAAAACAAGCTCCAAGGCCAACATGCTGTGGTGAGATGAGGGCCTCTCTTGGAGCTGAGCTGGAGGACTTAAAGATAGATGGCCTGTTTTCTCTAGAGGATTTGGACTGTGTGTTCTGGCCAGCTTTCCTGCTGCTATGAGCCTGCTGGGAGGGGAAAACAACATCTTTTTCATAGTCCATGTTTATTGTTTACGCTTCAACATATTCAATGTGCAAGATGACAAAAAAACAATAAGAGATTAAAGAGATGGGAGATTTGTCTTCTCTAAGGACTTTGCAGTGAGAAGCCAAAAGCTCTTGACATGCTAATAGGGTTTCTCCAAATGAAGCCTCTATGCAAAAAAAGTTGAGGTTTTCCTGTTTGATAAAGACTTTAGTGAGTATAATACTGGAATACAGTCTGTGCTCTTTTAAATTGTCAGTGGCAAGGTGCAAGGAACTTTCACACACACAAGCAGATCTATTTTTCCTACGGCTTGACGGCTCATGCCATAAAAATTTCGCAAACAACCTGCCATCTACAAATCAGTTAGGGGCAAACAGATAAAATCCACAGCTAAAGTTTGTGCATGTCATATTCTTCCAATCAAAGCCCACAGGTCAAAAAAAAAAAAGGGGGGGGGGGGGGGGGGGATGGGGGGGAGAGAACGCTTGTGCTGCTGTTTTCCACTAAACATCGATTTAAAAAGAGCTGGCGCCTCTCCCAGCCTATCTCTCAAATGGCATTAATGGCCTATCTCTCTCTTTTATTGTTTTCCAGGAATCTCCTCAGGGATGGTTTGCACCTTACATCAGCACACATTCCTCAGTCCTGCATGCCACCCCAAAACAATAACTCAACCAAATTAGCATATCAAGAGAGCAGTGCGGAGCCAGGAAATGTGGGTCATGTTTCATGGGACTGTGCACATTCTGTGTTTTTACAGTCCCACCTTTTGTACTCACATTTTTGGCTCTCACAAGTCAGATTAAATCGAAAGTGCTTTTATTAAAGCTGCAGTCCATAAGTTTTGCCTCTTTGTCGCCATCAGCGTGGATGAATCTAATGTTTTGAGGAGAATGTATGGCTGTCAGTCACCGTACTGGTGGATACTGTACTTTGGATTCGGAATTACAGATTGTAGTCTTGGAAGTATGGCCAAAATAAGAATTTTCACAGGAAACTGTCATCTGAACAAGTACAAATCTGTCACTTTTGTTCTGATAAATTGTGCTACCAAAGGTGATTAAATCTAATGATCACTTAGATCATATCACATCTAACCGTGCAAATTATTATTAGGGCCCGAGCACCGATGGTGTGAGGACCCTATTGTAATTGCTTGGCCAATTATTCTTCTTCTCCAAAATGAATCGCATTTTTGAGTGCCTAAACTTGCTCAAAAACTCATGAAACTTTGCACACTTTCCAGTCTAATCTTAAGGCCTTTGCGATGTTAAATTGCGAAGATCTTGAGTTTTCGTTGAAGGGCGTGTCTGTGGCAGCCTGACAAATCTGATGTTTCACCATGAAAGAGGAAGCGTCATCTGCGCCACCTGCTGGCAACAGGAAATGGTATGCTTTACACTTTAATTCACTCCCAGAAAAACATTTCAGTTTGCCACGAAGTACCAAACATACTAGAAACAGGTTAAATCATGAAACACTTGTGCTAATGTATGCGATTAATGCCACAAAACAGGAAGTTCTAGTAACTCAGGCATACGATGTCCGATTTGCTCCTAACTTCACATGTTTGATAATAGTCCCGGCCTGAAGACATCTACATGGCAATATTCAGTTGTGGTCAACGTGCCAACTGTTGGCAGCAGGAAGTGTGGCACTTTGAAATGACTTGGCCATAATTCTCCTGTATTCACTCTCTTACATGCATATCGCCCACTGTTTTCCTCATGCCAACGGGTGGCGATGAGCCCGTGTGCGAGGGCCTTTTCATCGCTGCTTGCAGCTTTAATTATTGTTATACTTTGTTCTCAAATTGTTAATGTTAACAACATCAGCATTGCAAGACTATGTGTATTTAGTGTGTATAAGCGTTACCTGTAGATTTCAATTTCTGTACAGTCTATACTCTGTTAATTTGTCACACCACACAATCCGCCATCAAAATGATAAGTTTAATTATTGCAGCTGCTGTTAGAAAAGGCTGTAAATGATCTGTATGGTAACACTTTAGTATAGGGAACGTATATAAACTTTTAACTACAACTTTTCCCTCAATAAACTCCTAATTTACTGCTTATTAATAGTTAGTAAGGTACTTGTTAAGTTTAGGTATTGGGTAGGATTAAGAATGTAAAATAAGGTCATGCAGAATAAGGCATTAATATGTGCTTAATAAGTACTAATAAATAGCCAATATTCTATTAATATGTATGCTAATAAGCAACTAGTTAAAAGACCCTAAAATAAAGTGTTACCATTATTACAAGCTTACCGTTGTGAATCATGCTAAGGTAAGGAGATAGTTTTGAACACTGGCTGATTATGTTAATGCTCAAAAATAGATTTTGGATAATTTTTAACCCATAAAAGTTACAGACTGCAGCTTTAACATGCGAAATGCCTTGGCGTTTCTACGCTGTAGTAATATGGGTTTGAGGAAATGTTCTCATGAACATAGAGGCTAAAAATATCATTAGTCGTCAGTTCACAGGCTAGATTTCCTCTCATTAGCTCATTTGGACAGCTAATGTCCTATTTGCATTAGGCTTATTTTTCTCATGCAGCTGATGCTCTCCTGGCAGGTGCCAGAGGAGATAATGGTGTCTCTATCAGTCTCTGTCAAATAAGCAATGCTTGATGTCATCTAAAACTCCTAAGAAGTCAGAGCAGACAAAAGTCAATGCCTTCCTGTGGTTTAAGATGCGACGTAATGGATAGAAAGCCCAGCAGCCATTCTAAATCAGGCCCTTGCTTTTATTTGACAGAAACATCGCAGCTAGCCCCCATGTGACCCTGCTTGGAATTGTAGGTAGGAAAAGTCTCTTTAGGTAGAGTGGGCTGGAATTGTACAGGTGTTTTGCTTTTGATGCACAAACTTGGCAGTGCATCTGAAAGAATACCATAGTATAAACTTCTTCCTGTTTGTTCTTTTTTCCCATCAAACTTTGTTGAAAGGTGCCCACCGGCTGTGCAATTATCCACTGACCAACTCAACACAAAAAGTGACTGCGGTTCATTCAGACGTCCCTTTTGTCTTGAATTAGGCAGCTAATTATAAACCAAACAAGCGTATTAATTGATGCGGGTCACTAGAAAGGGCCAGTCCAAGTAATTACAAGAAGCAAAATACACGCCAGTGAAGGGAGCGTGGAGAAGAAAACACGCCAACTCATACTAGCTTTCAAGTAAAACATTTTGTGTCCTTCAATTTTGGGCAGGAATTTTGTTGCCTGGGAGAAACATATGTTGGTATGAGAGGAGCTTTAATTTTTCACATGTCCTAGTTTCTGCTGTTCTCTGGGGAGGACAGACCCACTGAACACAGACATAACTGGGGATTGGTGTCTGTCCAAAAGTGCTTACAGTGAAGAAACAACTATCTGACCGATGGGGCAATCCTGAATTTTTCACAGACAATGTCACACAGATAAAGCTCAGTGAACAGTGTCATAGTGGAAACACCAACATTCATTTTTAATAAATACATGTATCTAACCTTTGCTATGCCATGTGAGTCCACACTGATTTGATTGTATTAAACTGTACAGGAGTCCTCCAAGTTTACTTTCATTTACTTTATTCCTACAATGCATTTTAAGTTCAAATGTATATAAGAAATGCCTTATAATAATGTTTCAGATAAAATGCATTTTGTGATCACACCATATGCAGAACATGAAAGAAAAGGGGGGACACAAATTGGTGTCTTAATGTCCGGAGTGGGGATGGGAAATAATCTTTATTTTTTCTGATCGTCAATATTCTTTCTTTCTTTCTTTCTTTCTTCAGGGCTTTACACACTGATCTTAAAGGGATAGTTCACCCAAAAATGAAAATTTGATGTTTATCTGCGTACCCCCAGGGCATCCAAGATGTAGATAACTTTTTTTCTTCAGTCGAACGCAAATTATGATTTTTCACTTAATTTGGATTTGTCTAAGCAAGTTTTATTTACTGTTATAGTTGAAGTTCCCATCCACTGCTATTATTTGACTGACAGAGGGCAGCGGTTGCAGTTAAAAATCATAATTTGCGTTCAACTGAAGAAAAAAAGTCACCTACATCTTGGATGCACTGGGGGTAAGCAGATAAACATCAAATTTTCATTTTTGGGTGAACTATCCCTTTAACCCTGGGTTATCTTCATTCTAAACACCGCTTTTAACCCCAGGTAATAGAACATTTCACACTTATAATTTAGACTCAGGGTTAGCACAGAGCAGGGATAGCACCGCACAAAACTTGTACAGTGTGAAATGATGTACACACCGGGACGAATATCGCACAAGTTAATCGCCAGCGTTTTTCGAGACGTTTTTTGTGTTCATACCCAAGTGATTTTCGATGCGAACGTGCAAATTCACTGATAGTATGTGGCGCTTGTGCTTAATAGTAGTGCAAATAAACATATTTATGATATTAATAAAAAGTTAAAGAAGATAAAAATGCAGATATAAAATGGCACACATATTATTTATATATAATATGAAATATGAGAGATTGTAGTCAGAAACAGTAGTGCAAATAAGTCACAATGACAGTAGTGCAAGTGAACGGTAGTGCAAATAAACATATTTATGAAATAGACATTCTCAAATATATATTTCTTGAATGTAAAAGAAACAAACAAACAGTAAAAATACAGAAATAATACACATCTATTGGTGTGGCCAAGAAGTGGCAGAGCACCCATAGCGTGCGTCTCAATCAGCTGTTTACAAGTTTACAAGTCAGGGCACTGATCAGGGAGTCGGCCACATTCATTTACACGGTCTACTGATACACGACCTAGGAAGCTATGGAGCTGATTGAGACGCAGGGATAGTTTGTAGGGGTCTTCCTCGTCTACTTACTTTCGCTTCGTCGTCTTGGTATCACTGTGTGCTCGGCAAGACCGTTTTGAGCTTGAGCACCACCGAGTTATGTTTTACTTAACTTCAGCAGCTCCAGGCACGTGAACAAAAGCGCCACCCTCATTGGTCAGCCAGTTTTTAACGCGGCGCGTCGAACCAAAAAAAAAAAAAAAAAAAAAAAAAGAACCCCAAGCGTTTTTAAAAAAAAATACGCTTTTACGCCTCGCGTTTTTCGCGTCGGTGTGCACACTCACATTGGCGCCCTTTGTTTAGTCACGAGGCGTTAAACCTCGGCAATAATCGCGCGCGATATTTGTCCCGGTGTGTACAGGCCTAGACACTAGGCGTTTCTCAATGTCAAGGATACTTCCTTGGCAGGACTGGTCCTTCCAAGTCACTTCCTTCAGAGTCTAGTAGAGGCTCCTCTTTAGCATTCAGAGAACACGTAAATGGAACAGACTAGCAAGTGCACGTCATTGCGTCATTACCCCCTGGTAAACAGCTGCTTGTTTTCTACACGGAGACGTATGAACGCCTCCGTTTGTTCCTTGGTCTCTGTTAAAAAATACGAGAAAGCTATGAATAACGCTGTGAATGGTATAATGGTATAATATTAACGTTAAATTACTTTAGACAACTTAACTAGTTATTTATAAAGGATGCCGGTGATGGCAAACTAACAACGGTCCGGTTCAGTTAGCCATCAATAACGTAGGCTAATTTGTATTTGTATAATTTATAATATCAATACGGTAGTAATTTGTACTGGCATTTAAACGTTAAACTTTATTTATCTGACATATTTACTACTGTTATAACAAATGTTTGGTAAATATACTTACATTTGAAAGCATATTGTCCGCTAACGTCCAACATTTTTTTAAAACATTTTTGAACAAGATTGCAAAGCTGCACGCATAGGATTGTGGGTGATTTAAGAGCGCGAAGGATACACATATGCATCCTTTCCCGTGTATGGGATATTTTTCGAACGAAGGACTCAGTCCTTGTTTGAAATTCCGAGGATCCTCGACTTTGGAACAGTCCTTTGACGGATGTCGATGACGTAGCATCCTCGAAATTCTGGCTTCCGAGGATCCTTCCTTGACATTGAGAAACGCCTACTGTTACAGCTAGACACTTAGCAACAGACAACCAATCACGTACTCTATTTGCCTGCTTTAAACAGTCACAGAAACACAGTGCATTTTAACAGTAAACTCAGCGTTTGAGAAAACGCAATAATTTGAGTGAAGAAGAGTTTCATTTTTACCTTTAATAATCCTAAATGTCCAGTATAAACTCGATAGTACAGTTGGAAAGACGAGGATGCGCAGTGCTAAAGCTATCTATGACATAATCATGTTGGAAAGGTCACGCGTGACATAGGCAGAAGTACAGATCCAGTGTATACAAAGCGAACGTGCAAAACCTAAGCCAAACACCCTTTACAAAAAAAGGTAAAACAACAACAATGTCGGATGTTTTTGAAGTTGGAGGAGAAAATGAGATGGAGTTTTTCGCACTTCCATACTTCCATCTATGACCTTTCTAACGTGATTATGTCATGTGTGGTGCATCACAGAGCTAGTGCAAGATGAGCAGTTGTGGTTAAAAAGTATATAAATTGTTTTGTTTTGTTTTTTTAGAAAATGAATGATCATTTCGCTAGACAAGACCCTTATTCCTCATCTTTTATTGGGAATCAACATACAAATGGCTTACTTGTTGTTTCAGCATAACATGGGATACGAACAGGTTTTTAATATTGAAAAAATACTTCATCTTTGATATCTAGTGTAAACACCTAAGTGTTTTAAAATATGCGTGCTTGCAATTTTTGCTTATTTTGTTGGTAACTAAATGGTTTTACTTCATTTGGCCCAGGAAGACTTTTGGATCTGAATTAATGGAAATTACAGGCTCATGTTATGAGAATCTACTTAATGAGCAGATTTCCAGGAACAAATGGAGCTCATAAAAGGGCTGGACAGCTGTATATCAGCGTCAGCCTCGAGTTTGGCCACAGCGGTTCTTTGATGTGCTTTAGGCTGCCTCTGCTCTTTTCTTAAACACCATCAGGAGGGTGTAAATGATTTGAAGTGCTGTAGTATGTTGCACTTGATTCCTGCTGATCCTGTTCTTAAGTCGTTATTAAACTCTTCTACCTCTCAGCCCCTGTATAAGAGCTTGTTCCCTCTCGTTGTCTCTACCCCTCTCTCTGTTACCAGCTAGGTTAATTAAGTGAGTAATTCAGCTTGGAGTTCCTCTGGGCTTTCAGAGCAGGTAGAGAAAATTGACTTGAGCCTTTTATTTCAAGAAAACTGGAGAGAGCCACGCGCATCAATAACAGCCTGAAGCCTCTTGGCGAGCAGCTTTTACATCCCACAAACAAGAGCAGCTTTGCGGCCCTTAATGACCTCAGAATGTCAGCAGTTTATGGTTTTCACGTGCTTACGAGCAACTTTTTTTTTAAACTCATGTTGTCTCAGCATAATCAGAAATGTCGATGAAAGCATTTGTAGGATAGATAGATAATGCTGGTTTTAGATTTGCGTTTTTAAACTTTGAAACATTATAATTAACTGTAACTACAGCTAAGCCACCTGTATTTTAATAGACCTTTTTATTTTTTTGAGAATAGTATGTAAAACCTTTGTATTAGGCATTAATTCTTTAAAAAAAAAACAGGAGTGGTTCAAATTGACTCTAATTGGATTCAATACAATTCATTAAAAAAACTGTAAACTCTTAATACTTCTCAATAGTAATAGTAATAATTTTTGTGAATGAATGAATCTGACATACAGTACCAGCATTGTATATGAGAAAGTGAACCATTTAAATGAGCTTGATTGTTTATTTGTACATTTGGATCATTTCTATCCAACCCCTTTTATTTTTTTGAGAATGTTGTTCTTGTTACATTATTTATTTGCATTGTGCTAGTTTAACTTTTTTTTTTTTTTTCAACAAAATTCCATATTGGCATTGTAACAGTTGCTCCTGTCACATCCTTTTCCCTGGCTCGCTGTTCTTCAGCGCAGGAGAAGGTCACGAGAGACACGTGCAGATGCTGAACCGGTCCCACGAGAGAGCGGCGTTCTTTGGATCCCACTGCCTGTTCCGCAAACAGCGCTCAAGCGTGTCTAACAGGAACAGGGACTTGACGCTGTGACATAGCCCACTTTATTCAGAGTACACATACACATGAGAGAGAGAACATAGTTGATCAGCTCTAAAAGGACAGGTGTTCTGCAATGATGCACAGGAGGCTTCAATTGGAGACAGGTGTTTACTGTAACATCTAAATATTCACTAAAACAAAGCTGGCGAGAAAGTAAATGATGATGATATTGTAATTTACTGACTTCATTTTGTGGCTGCATGATTTCTCAAATCAGAAAATTTTATGAAGCAACAGTAATTGTTTAGGAATACAATGATATAGTCGAAACGACTAAAAAGTTTCAAATCACTGGCATCAGTATAAATGGTGACACTTTACAATGAGGTCCAAGCAGTTAATGTTAATTATTGCATTAACTAATATTAACTAGCAATGAGCAATAACTGTTTTACAGTATTTATTCATCTTTTTAAAGGGTTAGTTCACCCAAAAATGAAAAGAAAATCATAATTTACTCACCCTCATGTCATTCCAAATTTGTAAGACTTATGTTCATCTTCAAAACACAAATGTAGATATTTTAAATGAAATCTGAGATATTTATTTTCGTCCATTGACAGTCCACGCAACTACCACTTTAACTCTTCAAAAAGTTCCAATATGAACACTATAAGTACATTGTACTTATTTTTTGATGTAAGCACATAGTAGTCAAGGCCACCTAATATAAAGTAGGACCCGAAAGTCTTACAGGTTTGGAACGACCTGAGACTGGTGAGTAAATGATGTCTGAATTTTCATTTTGGGGTGAACTAACCCTTTAAAGGTGTCCTCGAATTAAAAATGTTTACCTTGGCATAGTTAAATAACAAGAGTTCAGTACATGGAAAAGACATACAGTGAATCTCAAACACCATTGTTTTCTCCTTCTTATATAAATCTCATTTGTTTAAAAGACCTCCGAAGAACAGGCGAATCTCAACATAACACCGACTGTTATGTAACAGTCGGGATCTTTAATATGTGCGCCCCAATATTTGCATATGCCAGCTCATGTTCAAGGCATTACACAAGGGCAGCCAGTATTAACGTCTGGATGTGCACAGCTGAATCATCAGACTAGGTAAGCAAGCAAGGACAATAGTGAAAAATGGCAGATGGAGCAATAATAACTGACATGATCTATGATATCATGATATTTTTAGTGATATTTGTAAACTGTCTTTCTAAATGTTTCGTTAGCATGTTGCTAATGTACTGTGAAATGTGGTTAAAGTTACCATCGTTTCTTACTGTATTCACAGAGACAAGACTGTCGTTATTTTCATTTTTTTAAACACTTGCAGTCTGTATTATTCATAAACACAACTTCATTCTTTATAAATCTCTCCAACAGTGTAGCATTAGTCACAGAGCATAGCCTCACACTCATTCAGAATCAAATGTAAACATCCAAATAAATACCATACTTACGCGATTAGACACTTTGTAAAGATCCATTTTGAGGGTTATATTAGCTGTGTGAACTTTGTTTATGCTGTTCAAGGCAAGCGCGAGTTCCGTGGGCGGGGAGCGTGAGGATTTAAAGGGGCCGCAGCCTGAATCGGCGCATAGTTAATGATTCCACATTCAGGGGACACCTTAGACTTATATTACATCTTTTAAAAAGACATTCTACGGCACCTTTTAAGTTAATTACTATTCATTGTTCGTTCATGTTGGTTCGGGTCCATTAAATAATATTAACAGATTTCAAAAGAACTTTTGATTTTAGTAAATGTTGAAATTAAAATGAACTAAGATTAATAAATGCTTTAGAAATGTTTTTCAGATAGTTTAACTAATGCAGTAAAAAGGATAAGTCCACTTTCAAATAAAATTTTCCTGATAATTTACTCACCCCCATGACATCCAAGATGTTCATGTCTTTCTTTCTTCAGTTGAAAAGAAATGAAGGTTTTTGATGAAAACATTCCAGGATTTTTCTCCTTATAGTGGACTTCAATGGACTCCAAACGGTTGAAGATCAAAATTACAGTTTCAGTGCAGCTTCAAAGGGCTTTAAATGATACCAGACAAGAAATAAGGGTCTTAACTAGCGAAGCGATCTGTCATTTTTTTGAAAAAAAAAATGTAAATGTATATGTTTTATATAACAAATGATCGCCTTTGTAAGTGCTTCCGCCCAAACCGCACTTTCGTATTCTTCAAAAACTTTACGCTGTATGTCCTACTCCTTCCCTATTCTACTTATGGAACGAACGCAGTGCCAGTTAATTTTTTTCCATAAGTAGAATAGGGAAGGCATAGGACATACAGCATAAGCTTTTTGAAGAATACAGAAAGCGGAAGCACTTTCAAAGGCGATCATTTGTTTATATAAAGCATATACATTTACGTTTTGATTTTTTTTTTTTTTTTCAAAAATGACCGATCGTTAGACCCTTATTCCTCATCTGGTATCGTTTAAAGCCCCTTGAAGCTGCACTGAAACTGTAATTTTGACCTTCAACCATTTGGAGGCCATAGAAGTCCACTATAAGGAGAATCATCTTGGAATGTTTTCATCAAAAACCTTAATTTCTTTTCAACTGAAGAAAGAAAGACATGAACATCTTGGATGACATAGGGGTGAGTAAATTATCAGGAAAATTTTATTTGAAAGTGGACTAATCCTTTAAATGGAACCTTATTGTAAAGTTTATTTATTTATTTATTTATAATTTTACGCTATATCTGCATCAAAGACTATATTTATTGCAAACTCAGGAGTAATACATTTAAAATGATCAGAATAACAATTAATTGTATACAATAATTTAACAACATTATACAAACCAAGCAAACCTTACTGTAAAGTGTTGCCAAATAAATGTAAAGAACGCAATGAAACAGGCCTTAATTTTACAAGTCTCTGATGTCTAAAGTCCGGATCAACAGGATGAGGAATATTTCACATTTGAGGAAGATTCTGTATTCTGTGTGTTGGTTAGCCTCTAGAGCTTTGAGGTGGTACACAGAAGCCTTTGATGCTTGAGATCCAGCTCCCGAAAGAGATCTTCAATCTGTCTTTCTGATGTTTAGCAGCTTCAGTGCCTCCTGATAAAGGTTCTTTGCCCGGAAATCCATAAAGCATTATGCTCAGGTGATGAGAATTCCTCACACTGCCCCGTTGACCATCTACTGATAAGGTATCTCTGCCATGTCTGCAGTATTTCAGTGGTGTCTTCTCTTAATTAGGTCGCTATCTGTGCTATCCACATACAGGCTGCACAAGTGCTCTGAATGTGTATTCAAAAGGAAATATGACCCTGGGTTGGAACATAAGGAGGTGTAATCTAAATCAGAGTAAGATAAACACAGGTGAAACAGAGTAAGCTTGTGAATTTGACCTGTTAGATCTGAGAAGATAGAGAGAAAATTGGTCTTGTTCACATGTGCCCTACACATGTAAGTCTACGATGTAGTGTTTGTGTAGCTCAGCTGGTTCAATTCTCAGGGAATGTTTAAAAGTGTGTTTATACACTACTTGTTACGTGTTGATGCGATGAAGCACATAATCATGAGGAATAGAACAAAAACAGTCTTTAATCATAATCCAAAAATGGAACACGCAGGAGATAACCAGGGTATAATTCAAAACAAAATGTTAACAAACACAGAACTGAGGAAACTAAGCATTTAAATAATCAGAGAAATCAAGGTAAAACAGTACAGGTGTAGAGCTAATAACCAAAGATACTAACTAGGAACACACATGGGCAGGCAGACAGGGAAAACCAAAACTCAATGACAATAAAACAGAACTTAGCCCTCTACAGCATGGTGTGGCCTTATGGCAACATACCCCTGGTGATCATTTCCTTGCCACTGTCTCTTGAAGAGAACATTCTTGTTTTTTTTTTGTTTGTTTTTTTGTTGGTAAGAGAAGACCTTAGTTTAGCCAATGACTGCAGTCTCTTATCAGTAGCTACTGAAAGCAAACTAAAATGTCAGTAACAAACAAGGACCACGACATGTCACATCCACAAAAAAATTGGTAACATCACGTCAGATAAGTTATGATGACATATTCACCACTCAAATTTTTTTTATGAAATTAGTTTTTGGTAAATCGATAAAATGTCTGTGTTGCCAAGCTGTAACACTGTGCAATAGTGGAATGACATTATTGCAATAGTTTAGCTAGCTAGCAAGGTCAGCTGCAATCTGTTAAAGGTGCCCTAGAACCAGTTTTTTACAAGATGTAATATAAGTCTAAGGAGTCCCCTGAATGTGTCTGTGAAGTTTCAGCTCAAAATACCCCATAGATTTTTTTTTAATAATTTTTTTTTAACTGCCTATTTTGGGGCATCATTAACTATGCACCGATTCAGGCTGCGGCCCCTTTAAATTGCGTGCTCCCTGTCCCCGAGCTCTCGACTATAATACAGTGCATTTACAAAGTTCACACAGCTAATATAACTGTCAAATGGATCTTTACAAGATGTTCATCATGCATGATGCATGCATGCGTTGGATCGTGTGAGTATAGTATTTATTTGGATGTTTACATTTGATTCTGAATAAGTTTTAGGCTGTGCTTCATGGCTAAAGCTAACAGTATACACTGATGGAGAGATTTATAAAGAATGAAGATGTGTTTATGCATTATACAGACTGCAAGTGTTTAAAAATGAAAATAGCGACGGCTCTCTTGTATCCGTGAATACAGTAAGAAACGATGGTAACTTTAACCACATTTAACAGTACATTAGCAACAATGCTAACGAAACATTTAGAAAGACAATTTACAAATATCACTAAAAAAATCATGTAATCATGAATCAAATCAGTTGAAACCTCAACTGACTTGTCTAATGAATCAAACATACTGTTGCATCTAAAAAGAATCATGTTAGAGCGCTGCAAATTGTAGTAGAGTGACTGTGGACTATAAAAATCAATAAAATAAAAATAAAATCAACATCGGAGAACTGCCTGCCTGCCTGCCTGCCACCACAGCCTGTACTACTGGACCAAACCAACCACTGGCTTACCAATGTTGAATTTTCATGAACTGCAATGTTGCATTATGATACATGATGAACAAAATTATATTTGTTTTTTACTGTATAAATTTGCAATTCAAATAATATTCATGAAAAATGTAATGAAATTCAAAGAATATACATCATTATCCAGCAAAAAAGAATGGAATAAATAAATGTTGGAAAGTATGTATAAAGTGTTGTTTATAATTACTGTTAAAGCTTGTAATAGCACCATTTGATTCAATACAAACAAAATTTCTGACGAAAAATATTAACTATAAGTGAACTTACACTTATTCTAAGATATTTCCTCTATTGTATGTTGTTGCCGTATGGCAACATATCATAAAGTACCTTAAAAAAAAAAAATATATATATATATATATATATATATATATATATATATATATATATATATATATATATATATATATATATATATATATATTAATATAACTTTAACTTTAATATAAGTCTAAGGTGTCCCCTGAATGTGTATGTGAAGTTTCGGTTCAAAATACCCTATAGATTTTTTTAATTATTTTTTTAACTGCCTATTTTGGGGCATCATTAAATATGAGCCGATTTAGGCTGCGGCCCCTTTAAATGCTCACGCTCCCTGCCCACGGAGCTCGCGCTTGCCTTTAACAGCATAAACAAAGTTCACACAACTAATATAACCCTCAAAATGGATCTTTACAAAGTGTTCGTCATGCAACATGTCTAATCGCGTAAGTATGGTATTTACAGATTTGGATGTTTACATTTGATTCTGAATGAGTGTGAGGCTATGCTCTGTGGCTAACGGCTAATGCTACACTGCTACACAAGAAGGAGGAAACAATGGAGTTTGAGACTCACTGTATGTCACTTCCATGTACTGAACTCTTGTTATTCAACTATGCCGAGGTAAATTCAATTTTCAATTTGATGGCACCTTTAAGCCATTCTAAGAAAAGAAAAAGAGTCAAATAATTTTTTAATATATCATATTGTGTGTGGTAGAGGGTTAGATGTTTGTTTTTTTGTTTTTTGAAGGAAATTAATACTTAAGCATGGACACATTAAGGCAAGACACTGCAGGTGAATAGGGTAAAAAAAAACAAAAAAACATATAATAGTTATCCCCATACTTCCTCAGTGGACTGATTACAATAAGATTTTCAAGCATTTTTTGTATTACAAATTTTCTAAAATGTTATGTTTAAATGTGCAAATGAGGCATTATTTACTTAAAACTGTGTATTATTGATCAAATAAATGCAGCCATGGTGAGCATAATAGACTGCTTTCCAAAATATAAAAATATAATGCTTGGATGCCCTTTAAATCACTCTGAATAAAAATATCTGGCAAATGCATAATTGTAAAATGTAATGACAGATATATAAATTAAAGTCTGTGTTCTAACAGCACTGAAAGTGTTATTTTCGAAGGCACAAATAAAATCATAATTGAATAAGAGTTTCCCCTATTAATAATATTTCCAAAAAATAGTGCAATATGCTTAAATAGTACAAGCAAACAATTTTGTGGGCAGTCACGAGTCAAATTAACAAACCATCTGTCAAAACGGCATCGACAAACCTCTGTGGGTACTTTAACACATTTCCATTTCCACCAGACACATTCATCTTCTGAATGACCAAAACACTTAGCTTGCAAAACAAGATGCAGCTCTGAAAATGATTGTTTTGTATTCTGTGCTGGTAATGATGCCCTGTTTTGTTGAATTAGCGATCAGTCTGCTAAGTCATTGATGAATTAAGGCCATTGGGAGGCCAAATTTCTCAAATATACCAGTTCTATTTATCTTGGTAGTGAATCAATGAAAGCAGCCTGAGGAAATCAAAAGGTCTGCATTTTAGATTGAATTTATGTGTGAACATTTAGTTCTTTGTGTTTCACTCTTTGTTAACAATGCAGTGATATTGGTGCTACAATAATTGGCCTCTTTCTGATTACATAACACACTTTCCTCAATATACTTACTTCATATCAGAGACGGCCTTAAAGACTAGTGTTATACAGGTTTTACTGCCTAACACCATCACTTTACCTTAGTGTACCACATTACTTTTAGCTATTCCAACAGAGAAAAACTCATATATAGTCCATCATGCACCACAGGTGTTGACACAAACATCCTCAAGCACATTTTGTGTGGAGGGCTACATGCTTGGCAATACAAAAGCTCCAAGCTGTGCTGAAAGTTATCAATTTGGGTAATCTACCATTTCTCTCACTCTCTCCGTCAGTGGACAATTACAATATTTATGAGTACAGGCTGAGATATAGAACGACGATTTATTCTACTACTTTATCTTCGTCCTCTCTTTAGGAGGTTTATTTTAATGAAAGTGCAGCAGAAAATCAGTCAAGCATTTGTCAGTGTAATTGTACAACACAATGACATGAATAAATATGAGCTGACAACGCTGGTTTAAATACGTCTGCAGAACAGGGGATTAGTCGAAGTCCTCTTTTCTTTATTTTCGTGTTCTTTTCCTCTCTTTCACCCATAAACCATCATTTAATTGACAGGAAATAAAACATTCATTGGTTTGACCTTTGCAAAGAATTATAGAAACAGTGCAAGCAGGATAGTTAATAGGATGCTGAGAATAGCTTTAGCGTGTTATTGTAACGCTCTTCCCTGTGAATGACCTAATTGAGTGTGACTCGGATGGTTATCAGATATGATTTTGTTAAAGCTGATTTAAATTGTCAACACATGTTCAAAAGTTTGATATAACAACTTGTCTAAGACAAGAATAACAATGACTGAATGGCTGGGTCATTCTTTCTATGCAGTACATTCTCATTTACTCATATTCAAACATTCAAAAGGTCAGTATACATTTTTTTTTTTTTTTAAAGAAAACCTCTTATGCTGACCAAGGCTGCATTTATTTAATCTAAAATACAGTAACACATTAATAACAATCATTACAATTTAAAATTACTGTTATCTGTTCAAATGTTGTTTATTTTAATGGGGACTTATAATGCCCCTTTTACAAGATGTAATATAAGTCTCTGGTGTCCCCAGAATGTGTCTGTGAAGTTTCAGCTCAAAATACCCCACAGATAATTTATTATAGCTAGATAAGACCCTTATTCCTCGTCTGGTATTGTTTAAAGCCCTTTGAAGCTTCACTTAAACTGTAATTTCGACGTTCAACCGCTTGGAGGCCAATGAAGTCCACTATATGGAGAATAATCCTGGAATGTTTTCATCAAAAACCATTCATTTCTTTTCAACTCAAGAAAGAAAGACATGAACATCTTGGATGACATGGGGATGAGTAAATTATCAGGAAAATTTTATTTGAAAGTGGACTAATCCTTTCAAATGCAAATGAGCAGCTGCTCCGGCCACTTTCCAAAAGAGGGCGGAGCTTTAACAGCACGCGCTTCGATTGCTCAACAACAACAAAGCTGGAGAATCTCACGCAGCCAAAATGACAATTGTCAGTAGCGTGTTCAGCCTTACATTGTTCAAACCAGAGTCGGACACTGATGGAGAGAGTCAGGAAGAAGTTACAAATTTTAGAATGCAGCTGGATGTTTCTGAATGGTTAGTGGATAAATTTATGTAGTTGCTGTGGAGTTGATTCAACTCATCGACTAGCATGTGGCATCATGTTAATCTTTTGTGCAAATCCAGCGTTGAATTGACCCTTGTTTGTAAAGCAGTCCAGCGTAAAATGGCGGTATGGTAACAACACTCTACTACAACAACTCTTCCTCTTCTCTAAAGCAGCCCAACATGGCCTGTTGCATGTTCTCTGAGGCAGGGTTTATGTCAATTTTAGGGTTAGTGATGTCAAGCTTGTTGTAGTCCCTACAAGCCATTTGTTGTAGTCCTTAAACAGAGAATTCTTTAAAAGATAATATCTCCCTTTGCATTGAACTTTGAGCGTTGTAACTTTGCAGACGTCGTTTAGGCTCAAACAGCAACATCACACACTAACTAAAGTTAAACAAGTGAAATCATAATCAACCACTCTTTTAAAATGTAATTTATGGCAAAGCTGAATTTCCAGCAGTCTTCAGTGTCACGTGATCCTTCAGAAATCATTCGGATATGCTGATCTGTTGCTCAAGTAACATCTCTTATTATTATCTCTATTATTTTTTTCTCTAATTGAAAATATATAAGAAAAGTATTTTAATTGGTCATTTTTTCCTGTATCATCATATTACTTTTCATCCTGTCAGTGTATTGTAATCTATAAGTATATAATGACATCATTCTCCAGCAAGTGACCATATTTGGTCAGAAAATAGCAGCACAGACATCTGTAAGTATTAACAATGAATCTGATGAATTCTGTGGGATGACTGTTTAAAGAACATGACTGATTAATTAAGCCAATTATTATTGTAGTCACATTCAGTACTTGAAACGTTAGATGTCATGTGGAGCAGCTCACCAGTCAAACAAGAAGTCTTCGTTAGACCACAACACTGAGCTCACTCCCTTTAATCGGGAAATAAAATGATGCCAGTTGATCTAAAGGAGCCAACAGGGCAAGTGATCAATGGATGAGGCCGTATGCCTGAAACATCAAAGTGTTAGCTGAAGTGTGTGTTCTCTCTGCACATTGTCAAAACAAATTGACTGTTGGAGGAAACTGGCTTGTGTAGTGCTGATTAGCCTGACATTCACAGGCGAGATTCTGCATGGCTTTCAGTCAACATTTGCCATGGTGTTTGCTTTTGTTTAACCCCTCATCCTCCTCGACTGCCTGTCATAATGCTAGGCTTGGATTAGCTGTCAGAAAGTTCAACCTCAAAGCAGCTATTGCAAAAAAGAGAGCTTAGCTGTACATGTCATATCACAGAAACAAAGGAGAACCACTCTGGGTGCAAATTAGTCAACCTTTGTACTTTTTGTGTTGGTCAGGTCACATCATAAAACTCATCAGCTTGTCTCATGAATATTAATGAGTTGATGTGACATTCGGCCAGTGAGAAGGCAGGAAAGCGGACACTAGCGCCACTAGCACTAGTTTATCTGAGCTTGTGCTGCAGCTGCAATAAGTCTCTTCTCAACACATTTATTGAATTACTGCTCCTACTAAATATGACTTTTCATATGATAATAATTTGTGAGATTTATTCCAATCTGAACAGTTTTGAATTTAAAGCCGTTTTTTTTTTTTTTTTTTTTTTTTTTCTTTTTAATGGAGGATTGTGGACATATTCATTCATTTAGACTTGTACAGTTACAAATTGTTTGAAAAGTAAAAAGTTAAGGTTAGACCTATGGCATAAGATGCTCCCCTCAGAATTGGGGCAGAAGACACCCAGTGGCATGTATTTGCTGGTGTTTTATTAATGTAGTTTCAAAATTATCATAATTCATGGAGTTTATATTTAATAATTAATTCATAGAATTATATGAATCCTAAACGACATGCGACAGTGCACATGAAATAGATGAACAGCAACCAGATGTTGTTTTCCTTACTAACTTTACTCGTCCCTGGTATAGTTACCCAGCTAACAATTTTTTTTTTTCATATAGTTTTGGAAACGCTATTCCTGGATATGTTTGTGTTAACATTCTGAAAACATTTTAAACTCAGATAACTATGAGCATTCTATTGATGTTACTTGAAGAAAATTTGCTCAAAACTTTGAAAGAACCTTGCAATGTAAACCTTAATAAGTTGGCAAAACTCTGAAAAAAAAAAAAAAATGAGGAAATCAGTTAAATCAAAGTTAAGAAATTCAAAGTTTACGTAAACAAAACTGGCAGATTCAAATTTTGTACTCATACATTTGAATTGCTAAACTTCAAATTTTTGAGTAAATTAATTCATACATTTAAATTAAAATTACCATGTAACCTCAACTTACATTTTTAGTAAGGGAAATTTGGGGAGGGGGGGATTTTTTACCAGAAACTCTTTTAAATTTGAATAACAAAGCATTAAACACTACTAAATCCCCCCAAATAACATTAAAAAAAAAAAAAAAAAAACATTACATAACACTTTGGCAACACATGTTGGGAAATAGAAATCCCAGCTCAGTTTCAGGTAAATTTAAGTTTGTCTAAATTAAAAGAAACAAGTTCATAAAACTCAAAACAATTAAACATTTCAGATTACTTAAAATGTGTCAGTTTCATGAACTCAAAAGAAAAAAAAAAGTTCTAAATACTCATTAAAGTTAATTTGATTGAACTAATTTGTTTTATTTGAGTTTGCCCTACTCAAACCAATTAATTATTTGAATGTTAGGGTTTACAGTGTTCTAGAAAGTTTTGAGAACATTCCCTGTTGGCTAGCTATTCTATGCAGAAAGTGGACAAAACAGCAAAAGCAGCTAACAAGCATCTAGTCTGTATGTCTCTGACTCAATTAAGAACAACTAATCAGCTATAACAGGCGATTTCACTGTGTAGGAAGAAACATAGAGCATTATGTTTTGATATTGTTAGATCCTACTAAAAAATGTGTGAGTCTGCTTTGGGCAGTCTGTCTTGGACAGTATGACTCTCTTATGGGACCAGGCTGACCAAATGTGTCAACACAACACAAGTGGGTTCATAAGGGTTGAGTTTTAGAAAGCGCTGAACAACTGGACAGACAAAGCTCCAGGACTGAGAGTAATATATTGTTTACTCACTGCAACCATCATTCTCCATCATTCAATTTTTATTTGTTTTGTTTTGTGATATTCTATAGAGGAGCTGACTAGCGTGACAGGAGGTGGAAATGGATATCGGTATGATCGGTGTCTTTATGTCGGAGTTTCTGATTGATTTTCTGCGCTGATGTCAAAACTCCATTTTTATCTCCCTGGCCCGACTTGCAATAGTCAGCTTTAATACAGGGCAGACTGTCCATACTGATACAGTCTATGATAGCGCATTTGCATAAGAAAATAACTTGGCACCAAGGAGATTACAAAAGAATTGGAAAGCAGTACTTCTGGCCCACTATGTGGATCTGAATACTGTGAAAAGGAAAAATGAAACAGAAGCCAAAGACTGCTTGCAGAGAGTCTTCCGTGCTTTGTAAATCATTGATATTCTGATTCAAACTAGTCCTTTGCTTGTCCAAAAAGAGTTTGCCCAAAAACAAGATCTGAATGAGTTCAGGTCAGTTTTTGTAACTTGAATCAACAAATTATGGTCAATGAAAACGTATTTTATATTTTGGAACAACATGAGAATTTTCCTTTTCATTATTATTTAATTTATCAGATATTTTTCTATTTTATTTAAATAAAAATTATTATATAATAAATAATTAATATATATATTATTAATATATATATATATATATATATATATATATATATATATATATATATATATATATATATATATATATATATATATATATATATATATATATATATATATATATATATATATACTGTATATATATATATATATATATATATATATATATATATATATACTGTATATCCCTCTACAGCACAGCGTTGCCCTCAGGCAACGGAAAGTTTTTTTAAGCCCTATGTTTAGTACATTTTTCTTTAAATGATAACAACCAATTAGAAATTGAGAAAGTACCAAATAACAGTCCAGTAAGGTATGGGAGTCACTATCAAGCACCATTAAAAGGTGGGACGTCCTGTTCTGACACATGGTCACAGGAGCACATGGTGTGAGAAGAAGGCAATATTATTTATATTACTTATTTAAAACGACATGATGATCTGTACATAAAAAAATATTTGTGCGTTTATGAAGGTGTAGAGAAGCCTTTTGTCAGGTTTTATGATTTTTTTTTTATTTTGCATGTTCAGAAATTCAGTTTTTCTTTTCGTTGCCTCAGGGCAACGTTGTGCGATAAGGGGTACTTTTCGAGTATGTTTTAGACATTACCTCTCATTGGCCACAATGTATTATAAGAAGGGAGATGCAAGGTTCTTGGGTGTGCAAGAACACCCAAAGTGATGTGCAAAAATTGTAACATACACCATTATGTCACAGCAGAGAAGAACTGCTTTCTGAAGTTTCGTACGGAGTGAAATCTTATCACATGAAGTACATTATATGGCATTGCACACTACATGATACAGACCTATGTATGTATCAAATTCAACATATCAATGTCTTTCAAGTGTTTTTCCCTTTTTACTTAATGATTTCTTGAATTTTTTTTTATTTATTTTTTTTTTATTGATTTTGATGATAATTTTCTCTATGACTCTGTACCATTGCCACATTTTTTATTTTTTTTTTTTATCGATAAAATGTTCCCAAATTAACCAAAAAATTATGTGGAATATTTTTTCATTGCATATATATATATATATATATATATATATATATATATATATATATATATATATATATATATATATATATATATATATATCCCTTGTGTTATGTTGGGTGTCACTTTTGACTTTTTCTCATTTATCATCATGAAAATGCATGCAAAGTTTCAACATGCTGTGTTTTTTGACATATACAAACAAAATTACTATTACGTTCATGATGTTCACGGGTCAATTTGACCCGCATATTTTAATGCTCTAAGGCAACTGTACTGACACAAAATAATAACTTTCTTGGTTATATTTTGTTGTTTTATTTTTTTACTACCTTATGAAGCTAAAAAATGAGGTTTTCCACACTTATTTCAATACAGAAAAAATATTTTTTCAGCCACAGATGGTAAAAATTACATAGCATTTATTTTTTCAAGCTACCTGATATAATATTAAACCTTCTTGAAATTTTGTGACTTTTTCTCATTTAAGGTCATGAACATGCATGCAAAGTTTCAACACACTGATGTGTTGTGAAATGTGCATACAGAAATTTTATACGTTCGTACTGTTCGTGGGTCAATTTGACCCCCATAGGCAACCATTCAAAATCAACTACAGACCTTAAATTCAAAACACTTCTGTATTGTATGTCAGAACTCCTCAACTCTAGTACTGATGTGTCAGTGTCTTAATGAGTTTAACTGCTTTTTATTTTCAAAGTTTGTGGAAATATAAAGTTTTTTTACCTGTTAATTATCTATCCCACTTTTTGAGCATAGATATTAAAATGACTTTTCTAACTTAAATTGTAAAGAATTTTGAATACTTCAGAGCACAGACTTAAGTTTGGTATCTTGTTAAAGGGAAAACTTCACAGATTATTGTATAAGTAAAAATTAAAAAAAAAAAAAAAAAAAAAAAAAAGTTGCAAAAGTAAAGTTTAAAAAAGTTTATGAACATTTTAAATATATAAAATATATATTTTTTTATATTTTATATAAAATATGTATTTTACAAAACATTTTAAACTCTAAAACATCAAGAAAATCAAAGTTAAATATCTGAACAAGTTCTGTGCCGAATTTTAGGTTGATATCTCAAAAAAACAAGTTTTAGTAAGACTTTTTGTGCACAGTACCAAACTTTTTCACTAGATGACATCAAGACTCCACTGGTGACTCTCCGATTTCCATATATAGTTTGAGTGATCTGAAATATATTTTCCATACTTTGCAAAATATTTATGAAGTAGACATCCTATTCATTAGAAGTTTGGGTAGTAATATAAATATTTGATTTGAATTTGATCCCTAAAACACATAAAATAAACATAAGGAGAGAATCAGAGCATGTTATAGTTTGGCACCGCATCGCAAATGAAGAATCTATCGCTATTTATCTATTGCTCTGTCATTTATTTTGAAAATCAGTCACCAAATATGAAAACTAGAGTCTGAAAGCTTTCAAACGATATATAGTTTGTCAACATTACTTTAGGTTTAGACTAAGATATTATTGTTATAAATGTATAATGGTAAATGTCCCACAGGTCGGGGGAGGGGCAGTCTTACAAATAGTGGTTAAAAATATTTTTATTAATCATTAAATCAGATATTTATTCTTTGTAATATGTGAAAAATATTGATATTAAAAGTTAATTATTTGAAAATGTATGTTTTGTTTTTTTGTTTTTCATAGTGTGATTTTTAGGGAATTGTATAGAATCCAATTAGGGTCAGTTTGACCCGGACCATAACGAGTGTACACAGAAATCGAACAGTGCACAAGGGATATATATATATATATATATATATATATATATATATATATATATATATATATATATATATATATATATATATAATATATATAGTTAAAATGATTTTTGATATGACATTTTTGATATGTTTGATATATTTTTATTAGTGGGTGCAGGACACTATAGTTCATTTATGTAAGCGAGGATAGCAAAATAAAGTAAACTGTGAAATATTATACCCAAAAATTCTTCATTCAGTGGACTACCAGTAAAACTTTTGGAACCAAAAATTATTCAGACACTTTGACCTGACCGTAGCCTGACTTCGTCATACTCATATTCTAGGCAGAATGTGAGTCTGATACTGCTCCATTGCACTTGAATTATGGGGCATGTGTTAACCGAACCAGTAAAAAAACAACAACTCTGCACTCAATTGGATAGACCTACAACCAATCAGAGCAACGCAGTAAGTGACGTATGCCGAATCGCGTTGGAAGGACGGCAAACACATCTTTCCCATCGACAAATGCCTTGATTGCGGTTTTTTGTTCGTCTTTTAAAATTAATGTGCAGTCGATTTCTTTTATTACAGACGTGATAGCGGAATCTAAACATCTTACTTCTCCAGCTGCAGTCATCGTTGGTAAAAACCAATTCAACCCAAGCGCTCTTTGATGACGTAACCGCAGATAGCCTGTCCATCATCGATTAAAGTCCGCCCTGGCAATTTGTTTGGCTCGGCCTTCTGGGAGCCGAGCACAATTACTCCACAATGGATCGAGTCCAGACCGAACTTCCCGTCCAAAAAATGTTGTGGGCGGGGTTCGGGCTGGCACCCAGGCTAACCTGACCGTGTTTTGCTGACATAATTAAGATTATTTTTTTTCTGACACAGATTAACTCTGAGATCTTGTCATATTTTATAACCACGATTTTTTTTAACTATAGTGAATAAACTGTATTAATGAATGAAATGTTACATTTTGGTTTGACTGTATATATATTGCTATTTAAGGGCTACTCTCCCATTCCAGTCCCATTACATGAAAATATTTTGCCATAATTAACTGAATAAAATTTATTGTCCGTATAATTCAGAGTAAATTTCTGTCCTTATCTTTACTTAAAACACACACATACACACACACACACACACAATCATCCACATGAACCTTTATTGATTTTTAAAATCTTATGGAACATAAAACACAGGAAACTGTGCATCTAATGTCATTTCATTACAGCACACATTGAAGAACTTGACAGGATTTACTGCATACAACTGTACAAGGTGAGACAGTTAAATGTTCCTATTACATCAGATCGATCTGCAATAAAACAATGAAGCATGAAACATTTCTAACTAAAATATCTTATTCATGAGGCTAAACTCTGTCGGATACAAAGTAATCACTGAAACATAAAATAAATCTCACTAATACAGCTGTTTCATTGAGAAACATTTTAGATGTTAGTGTTGAATGCAAGTGCGTTGGCAGTGATCCGTCAGTAGAGAAGAAAGGTGACCTGAAGCTGTTTATTATTTCTCTCCTGAGACAGAAACACCCTAAAGTGCATTAATAGTCTGCGATGGGCACTGAGGCAGGAAACACTGCAGGGCTGCTGAGTTCACCATCAGCTGCATTAAAATGCAAGAGCAGCAGTGCATCACTGGACCTCAGAGATAGATAAATCAACTATTAAATAAACAAGCGCAACGTATGCACTCTGCTACAAAAAATGCCCGCGTTGCATGAACAAATCTCATGCTCTGAGGACCTCTAGCTCTCTTTTTATCCACTCTTTCTCTCTTCTCTTTTCTTCTTTCTTTTAAAGCATGTACAGTACACAAACACATATTAGTGATTTCAGAAGTAAAGGAGATGATATATTAAGCATTAGACCATTTATTCTGACCACTGATCAAGTGAACACTTATAATTGTCAAAGAAATGCCAAGTAAGACAATAAATTAAATAAAGTAAATTTGAAGTACAAAGTCTGAAATAGTATTTTCTTGTAAAATGTACTCCAATAACCTTTCTTTTATTTGCAACATCGAATAAAATCATTGTTTACAGTGTATTTAATTATTCTCTTATATGCCTTAATTGTATTTATAGTATTTATTTATTGTATTTATATATACTTGGATCAAATGTTCTGTAAACCTCTGTCAGCACAATCTTTTGCTGCTTAAAGTATTTGCTATTCGCTTATTTAAAAAAGAGGGGGAAAAAAAACACATTAGGCTTGATGCAATTTCCACAGCAGCACATTTTCAGCAAATAAAAAACTTGAAATATAGTTATGGTTATTTATTTATTTATTTTTGTTATTTTGGAGCTTGACAGCCCCAGTTTTCATGAAAAGAATGGCTAGGATATTCTTCAAAAATATATATTTGTGTTCCACAGAAGAAAGAAAGTCATTTGAGTTTGAAGCAACCAGAAAATTACTGAATTATGATTTTTTGGTGAACTAATTCTTTAAAGTTGGCATGAAACTGAAGTTGCGATAGTCTTTTCTTTCCTATTGTGATGTATATCCAAGTAAAATGGCTTCTCGAACTAGAAAAAAGTGTAGGGCAGAACTTGATTTTGTCAATCAACTTGGCATTGATTGGATTGTTTGGATTTTTTGCTACTGCTGGGATCTCATGTGAGTCATGCCAGTAAACGTCATCTGAGAAGAGAAAAATTGTTGCTGCAAGAGGCAGGGGAATTTTTACTAAAGATTCTTTTAAAAAATAATAATAAAGATGTGCACGGATAAATACATTGTAACAAGTTCAGTTTTATAAAAAAAAAATTAAAAAAATTGGAAACCGATTGCCGTATTTTTGCAAAGCAAACTTAAAAGGGAAAATTAGTCACCATAATGGTAAGTTAAAAAAAAAAAAAAAAAACGGAAAATCAACATCAATTTATGAAGTCAGCTTATGTGATGTTCTCTCAAATTATTCTGTTGTATTGACAAGTAAAAATTACAGATGACTTTGGGGAAAGAGTGAATGCAACTGCATAGGTGAAGGAAATGGGTGAAAAGTCTATTAAGATCAAACCAATCAATTCATCTTAACTTGGTTTTTCTGAGTAAACAAGCCATTAATAGACAGCAAGAATAGCTTTTACCTCTGTAAACATAACGTTGAATCCTCAGTCCATGTGCTTTTGCGCTGTGTGGGAGGAGGGGGAGTTGTTGTCCAGTATGCATGCGTAACAACATGTTTTGAAATTGTTTTGTAATTTTACTCAAATTACGTTAGTTATGGAACTATCTCTTGTAATCTTTCAGCAACAATTAAAAAAATGTAGTAAATTTAACATTTTGGTTAAAATCAAATAAACATACTAGTGTTTTTATAGTAAGGAGTACTATTTGAATTTACAGTGTAATTTATAATAAATACTGCAAAATTACATTAAAAAAGCAAGAATTGTCAATTTTGAATTCATAGTGACTTTAAGAACTTGACCTATTATGAATTTTAGTGTCTGCATTAATAAAAATACACACACTCACCTTTAAAGTGAAGGGGACACATCCCCCGCATGTTCTACGCCCGATGCACATGAAGCCTCAGAGAGCAGGGTTAGAGGAATTGGATGATCCCTCATAAGCTAGAACTCGACTGTGGTTCACTGTGTCTTTGATGTGAGAAATTCATGAAGGTATGCTGCCGCGTGCCTCACATCCTGGGGAAGAGTTCAGGAAGCTTTATTGAGTGGCCGTCGGGAAAACAACATTTTTCAGAGGCCTAGCCCAGCTCAGAGGAAATGTGCCCCTGCTGAGGAGATTTTCTTTGGGAAAACAACTGTTCTGGACTGAATTATTCTTTTACATTGGCTTTGCAATTTAACAGCATGTATGAGTTAGAGATTCATTTTGCAGTGGTTTTGCAAAGTGATCTCATTCATCTTCATAGCTATTTGTATGTAAAATCTGGTTCTAGCACATGTACACTACTGTTAAAAAGATCAGATCGGAAATATGTTTTTGGTAACACTTTATTTCAATGCTCCACTTTAGACATTCTACTTACTCCGTAGTTCTGGCATAAAACTCTAGATGACACAGGCTGATAGGTTTCTAACACAATGGTAGTGATCACATCATTATCTACATAGCACAGGTGATTGGTTGCTGTTGCATCAGCTGTGGTTCAACAATCAAACTAATACCGGTAGCGTTACTGTTGGCAGTCTGCAGCATGCTTGCAGAAACCCTCCACCTTCCCCAGGTCCACCTGTATAGATCTGCTATGGGGTTTATTTATGTATGTTACATGCACAGCAGCAGCATGTCTTACATGCTCACAGCAATGCCTGTGAATGTATTGGCAGTAGCAAGACTCTGTACTTGCTCCACAGCAGCAGCAGTGAAGCAGATCTATTCCGCCAAAACCAAATACATTAACACTGCCATATCAATTACCTGTAAGACTCCTCCTGCAGTGACTCTCCAAGCCACTATAGGGAGCACTGTCTGCTCGCTCGTGCAATGACTCCCAGTCATTGGTGGGCACCCCCTGCCCTTTACTGTGAGGACTCTTTGAGCCACTAGGTGGCACCACCTGCTATGAACTCTCTAGTTAAGACTGCTCATCAAGTTAATTTGTTCCACCTGTATTTTGTCCTAGAAGGTATACATAGTCATCACTTGCCTGCCAGAACACACTCCCTCAGCTGGACTAAGTGGTAAAAGAACCTGCTGCAAGACTGGATTTAATAGGGGAAACTGCGTAAACGTGTGTAAAACAAACGATTACACTAAAGGTTGGGCTCGAAAGTGTTCCTCATGACATGTCAAAGAAACCTAATCCATGGATATTGGCATGCAGCTATGGAAACGTGTGTCCATTTATTTATGCCTGATTTTGATGCCGGGGAAATACATAAATCAAATCTGCCTGTGAATGCTTTATACTGTATAACTACAATATAAGTAGGTCTAAATCGGAGCGATCACTTATCGGCAAATCGGCAAATCGGCCAGCCCTAAAACTTGTATAGTTTTTGTCAGTGTTTATTTAAAAACACCCAATTATGCAGAATATAAGATGGTAAATATTTAATTGATGAGTTAATAAAAAACAATACAATATATGGTGTATGATTTTACTCCAAAATCCAACATTTTGACACAAAATGATAACCGCAAATCCATGTTTCTTTGCCTGGAGTCCAGCTGTTTCTGTGAATTGCAGCGACCTATTTGCTTCTTCTTTTTTTTTTTTTTTTTGTATCTTTTAGCAGTCCGTAAAAATATACCTCAGATTTTGTGTCAAAGCTATTTGTACAGTCAATCACAAAGCTCTTTCCCGTTTTGGATGTGTTTTGTGTGTTTTTTGCGGCATTCACGCTGAAAACCAATGCTGCCACTTAGTCTTTTCCCACTCAGTGAGAGTAACCGCAGTCATAACGGTCGACGGTGACGTCACGTGCATACCCTATATTTAAGTTTGGTAGTTTCATTGAGCTGTGTTCAGTCAAAGTCCCTTTAAGACAAGTCATTTCACTCGGCGGACATCCAAGTGCATCTCCTATCTCTTTGAATGGGCAAACATCAAATTCTCCAAAGCTGTTTGCCAAGCTTTCGATTAAATTTCATATTTGAAATCTGACAATAACTGTCTTATAAATGCTTCTAAATGCTCGAATCATGACAAAAAACTGTATTTTTCAGGCTGGATCAAGCTAATGCACATGCGCAGTCCTAAATGTGCATCTGACTGTTTCTAGGAACCGGAGCTTCTAACGGCCGCTGCAGTGACGCAATGACGTTACCAATCAGCGATTGGCTCTTATTCAAAAGGCAGGACTTATTCCGCCATATTGTGTGTTGCACTTTCTCCCATTCAAAACAATAGGAGTGATGCATCTTGTGTTATTCTATAGTCTTTGGTTCAGTCTTGGGGTCAACCCAGTACGGATTACCTGAGTACAAGAAAAGTTAAGTGATGTTTCTCTGTTGCCATTTGGCCTAATTTATATTTTGTTTTGTTTTGTAAAGCTATGATTGCTCTTTTGTTTATATTTAAAAACTTACTTCAAGTAAAGACTGCCTGCTTTTGAGTTATCTGAGCCTCCTAGTTTGCCTTTCCTTCTGCACCTGGATCTTCTGAAAATCTGTCTTCTCCGTAGACAGTAGAGGTAGATAAGTAGCTCTCCCTGATTGGGAGACCCGGGTTTGAGTCCCACCACAGACACTATGTCAGTCCATTGTGACATTACCATACCAATCTCTCTGAGAGTTGTCATGACAGAACTATAAGTAACGTCGCAACTACAGTCAGAGTATTAGTAGACCATCTGCTAACACTTTATTTTGATGGTCCCTCAACATTCATTCTACTGACTATAACTTTTGCAACTACATGTCAACTTATTCTACTAACCCAAACCCTAACCTAACAGTCTACTAACACTCTAATTGGAGTTAGTTAACATAGTGATAAAGTTACTTACAATTAGTAGAATGTCTAAAACTGACTATTGTTTTTGAAAGAAGTCCTATATGTTCACCAAGGCTGCATTTATTTGATCAAAAATGCAATAAAAACAGCAACATTGTGAAATATTATATATTCCTGTGATGGCAAAGCCTCATTACTCCACTCTTCTGTGTCACATGATCCTTCAGAAATACATGTGAAGTCTTTACATTTAAATGCTGTCAGTGTGTTGATATTGTATGTTTCAGTGTCTATCCAAATGTTGAAAATTATGTCTACATGAAAAATCTGAGATCACCAAGGGATTTGCTGTGGTTTATGTGCGAAAATTAAAATGGAAACATAGTAAACTGCAGATTTTTAACCGAGCAGCATAACTGACACCTAAAAATAAGATGCGATAGATGAAGAGCGTGTCGCCTCCCGCTGTGTTCAAGGCTTTGGACTCCCATGGGCTGCAATATTCTCAGATGCTAAATATTAGCTGTATTTATATAGACTGCATGTGGCCTCACATGACGTGAGAGTGACATAAGCTGCTTATGACCTGCGAGACGGGAAGACGGCAAGAAAAAAAATGAAGCTAATATTCCTTTCCATCAAACCCTGTTATGTAATATACCCCCACCCCCTCACCTCGACCCACACACACATAAAATCATTTAGATCCACACACCTCAAGGGAAGTGGTGATGTTAGCGATTCATAAAAGTCTGACATTTTAATCAAACACTAAGGGGCAACATTGTTTATTTATTTGTTACCTGTGAAATGTTAAGAAACTTTGATTGAGATGAATCATTGTATGACCTTGAGAACCTGTTTATAGAGAATCCTGCTACTGTGATATTCATGATTTTTTATTTGCATATATCAAGGTCACTAATCTTTCTATAGATAAGCCTCTGTTTTAATGTATTCTGTTTGACATTGCAGATTCCTTGTGATGCATTAAGGTTGGTAAGAAGAGATTAACAGAAGTGGAGCATTTCAGGCATCCCTGAACAAAGAATTTCAGAGGGACTGAAAAATCCCCAAGACTCAATCAGCGACACCTTAATTCCATCTGCCAGCCTTACAATTAATACTCCAGTTGGGAAACTCTCCTTCCCATCCGTCGTTTTTTCTAATTCCGCTTCTGTCTCTGTGTCTCATTTCGTCATCTCCTGAGACATGCTCAGGGTGGGATGCAGTGGTGGATGATGGGAAAACAGCTCAGCCAGTAACTATTTAGCGCCGCCTCCCTGCGTAACTTTCCCGCTGCGTTGTCAACCCCCCTGGCTCCCTCATGCCTCTAACAAGCTGCTAAACTCTGTCCCATATCCCTGCGGAGAGCCCACCTGAACATGGCCGCCGTGCGGCTCCCCGTGAGGATGTTTTATTACATTCACAGCAGAGGAAAACCTGATTTAGCTCAACTGGTGGGTGGAGAGCAACAGCGTTCCCTCAGAGAATGAAATGCTTTTAATTATGGTGTTTTCTGATTGCATCTCCCATTCACCTTGCTTTAGATATTATGTGTATAATTCATTTCTTCCATGTTGTCTTTCTATTATTAACATGTGAATTAGATTGTTTTTTTGTTTTTTTTCACGGTGTCTCTGTTGGTTAAAAAAGGAATTAATGGGGCTGTTGGTTAAAATAGGGAGATTCTATTGCCACAGTTACTTTAAAACATTGTTTTTGTTCCTAAATGTAATTGACACATTCTTTAATAACTGAGATACTGGACAAAAAAAAAAAAAAAAAGATGAGATGTTTAATAATAATAATGTAGAAAATAATGTAAAAAAAAAATAATAATAATAGTAATAAAAGTGTCACTTTAAAATTCAGTTTTCATTCATTAATGTAACTAATGTATTCATAAATTGCTGTTTAATAATATTGTTTATTATTATGGTATTTTGGTATTTAGGGTATTGCTTACAAAAGTCCCGTTCAATTTAAAAGTCTCTTGCGACTGACTCCTTCACTCGTATTAATGTAACTTTTAGTCAATCCATATTACGCACTAATGGACCCTTTCTCAATACCAAATACAATGTATTATTTATATAAAATGATATTTATTGATCAACAATATTTAAACTAACAACAATAGCCATTTTAAATGACATAGAAAATAAACACAATTGTACAATTCAGTCAAACGTACAAAAGCAGTGCTCGACTGGATGCAAGTTAAATATAGCCTTAATATTAAATTATTAAATTTAACATAGCCCAAATTTATTTGCTCAGGAACAAGTAATAGATTAATGAGAGGAAAGATTGCACGTTTTATGTACCTAAAATGAATTATATGTCATGTTTAACCACTATAGGAGCCAAATCCCAAAAGCACTGGCCGAGATGAAGCTGTTCTCAGTGGGTACAGGAGCACTGAGCAGCCGCTGACGGCCTGGAGCCCACATCTCCGAAAACGTCTAAACAAATTGTAAAATAGGCGCTGTGATTAATTATGAGTCTCATATTTCAGGTCTAAACAACTACAGTCTTACCTAAAAACTCTTAAAACTACAGTTTGTGGTACAAGAAGTGTAGTATTTGTAAAAAATATGGTGAATTTGGATAGGAATGTTGTCCCATTCTTGTCTAATACAGGCTTCTAGTTGCTCAACTGTCTTAGGTCTTCTTTGTCGCATCTTCCTCTTTATGATGCGCCAAATGTTTTCTATGGGTGAAAGATCTGGACTGCAGGCTGGCCATTTCAGTACCTGGATCCTTCTTCTACTCAGCCATGATGTTGTAATTGATGCAGTATGTGGTCTGGCATTGTCATGTTGGAAAATGCAAGGTCTTCCCTGAAAGAGACAACGTCTGGATGGGAGCATATGTTGTTCTAGAACTTGGATATACCTTTCAGCATTGAAGGTGCCTTTCCAGATGTGTAAGCTGCCCATGCCACACGCACTCATGCAACCCCATACCATCAGAGATGCAGGCTTCTGAACTGAGCGCTGATAACAACTTGGGTTGTCCTTGTCCTCTTTAGTCCGGATTACATGCCGTCCCAGTTTTCACTGGGCGTCCCGAAGATCACGGGCATCCAGTATGGTTTTCCGGCCTTGACCCTTACGCACAGAGATTGTTCCAGATTCTCTGAATCTTTGGATGATATTATGCACTGTAGATGATGATAACTTCAAACTCTTTGCAATTTTTCTCTGAGAAACTCCTTTCTGATATTGCTCCACTTTTTTTCGCCACAGCATTGGGGGAATTGGTGATCCTTTGCCCATCTTGACTTCTGAGAGACACTACCACTCTGAGAGGCTCTTTTTATACCCAATCATGTTGCCAATTGACCTAATAAGTTGCAAATTGGTCCTCCAGCTGTTCCTTATATGTACATTTAACTTTTCCGGCCTCTTATTGCTACCTGTCCCAACGTTTTTGGAATGTGTAGCTCACATGAAATCCAAAATGAGCCAATATTTGGCATTTCAAAATGTCTCACTTTCAGCATTTTATATGTTATCAATATTCTATTGTGAAGAAAATATAAGTTTATGAGATTTGTAAATTATTGCATTCCTTTTTTATTCAAAATTTGTACAGTGTCCCAACTTTTTTGGAATCGGGTTTGTATAACAATAATAACTATGAATATTAATTTTAATAATTAAAAATGTTTCTATCAATAATATAGTAGTATCAATAATAATAATAATAATAATAATAAAAATACTTTAATAATTAATCTGCTCCTGCACAACAATGAAATTAAAATTAAAAATATATTATATTACGGTATGTCAACAGTTGTCACACTTGTGGCTACTTTTATTTCTTTTTAAGGAATTTTAGAATCATTGAAGTCATTTTAAAAACGTCTGAGACCTAATACTTAATACACAAATGAAACATAACTAAGAATATGAATAAGTCACCTCAGAAAGAACAACACTGAGTAATAAAATATTGTCTCTGGATTGCCAAGCATGGTGCATTTTAAATGTACTCTTGAAAGTGTTTCTTACTTTTGGCTTTGTTGAATGTCAGAATTAAAATAGATGCATATATTTTAACTGTACCATTTGTTTTTGGGGGGTAGATTGTTTACCACATTCAGCTGTGTTTGCAGTGCTATAAATGACCGCCATGCATGCATATACTTGATTTTCTCTACTGTCCCTGTAGGTTCAACTGATCGCATTTACGCCCCTTTACTAGAAGCAAATGGTGCGATCCTCTCCCTCTCATATCATGGACAGTGGTTCGTCCCTCTGGGTCAGTCATTAATAATGTGCAAGATGAGTCACCTGCAGCTGAGAGAGAACTGGCCCATAAACGCCTGGGCAACAAGACTGTCAAAAACCAACCAATCCTTTCTAATATATGACCATGGCTAGGCTCAACCAACACATTTCCCCATATCATTAATTAAGGGAATTAAGGTAAAGGAAATATTTATATAAATGCCTCCACTCTCTGTGGCTGCAGCTGATAGACCATTAATCAGTCTCCAGCCTTTGTGTAGTTCAGCACCATGGACAGGGTCTTAGAGCCAAGCTCAAATTAGACTGGGTTTGAAGGACACAGATTGTACTTTACTCACAAAGAGTCTAATTATATTGTTCGCCAACCGTTTGAATGATGGGTTGTCAGTCATTCTAAATAAGGATTGTAAAATACATTTGTACTGTAATAAAATACACATTCAGCTATTGTTTAACACCATCTGAAATGATCTCCACTTTATGCTAAAATCCTGTTGAAATCCTTTTGAAATAAAATGCTCAAAGTATCTGGAATCAGAATGTACCTCTATTTTTATCCAATCCAGCAATAAAATAGGTTTCTTTGATATGAACCTGTTCAGATTCCCCAGGCTAACACCAAACTGGCTATTAATCAGTTACAAACACGTCTGTGGGGCTTTTTCCCAGGCATTCCGTTTTATTAAAGCTCAGGATGAAAGAAGCACTTTCGCCTGAGTTCTTTGATGAAATGCCGAGGGGTCACGGGGCAGGAGAATTCAACATTATCTCTTTACATTATTCCATTAACTTTCATTCCAGTTGGATATTTATTAATGTGAGAGCGATAAGGGCTTCATAGTGAGAATTTTTCATCAAGACTTAAGGCAAATGGGCCTCAGGGCATTCTGTCTGAAGTCAAAGAAGTTTCTATGACCTTTTCTCGACCTCCATGAGGGATTTATTATAGTGTCTTGTTTTGTTTTAACACTTCATGTATGTTTCTGTGCAGTGCTTTTGACTGGGGACTATTAATACAGAGAGGTGATTGTTCGCGCTTCTGTATCTCTGCTGCCCCTCACAGGACAGAACCTGCTACTGCATGTTTTTTTTTTCCCCTCTTCCCTCTTCTCTCTCCCTCTCTCATTTGTGTGTGTGTGTATGTTCAGAATATGACTCAGCATGTCTCTTTATGGTCAGTAAATCATGTCTGTCTGTTCAGAGTAAGTGGGTTATATCAGACTGTAGTACTCTAGTAAGGAATCATTCCCATTACACACACACACACACACACACACACACACACACACACACACAAACACATACTATATTAACCCATATATTGGCACGCACAAATCCACTTATAGACCCAGAGGGGTAAACAGCCAATCACAATGAAATCTTAAAGCTTGCCTTAAACTTGTATTAGTTTAAGTAATTTTGAACTATATTGATTCATGTCAGATTGTACACAACTCTTTTGTACTATATTGTTTATATTAGTGGTGGATGAAATGCATAAATCATTCGCTCCAACTGAATATGCTTACTTCCATACAATATAGTAGGCAAAAAACAGTATATGAGCTGAGTAGTGTGTCTGAATTCATAATATTCATAAAACAGTAGGTGCTAGATTCAGACACTGGGTGCGTCTCAATCAGCTCCCTTGTTCAATAGTCAGGGCACTGATCAGGAAGTCTGCCATTTTAAGAATCTAATTTGCAAAATCCTTCTGGCGCACTGAAACGTTCGCTCCCTAAAAAGTCCCACAATGCACTGTGAAAACCAGGTAGCATCAATGTTCACGATCTTCCCTTAACGGTAGTTCTGAAGCACGAAACATAAATCATGTGGGTCAACTCACACAGATAGATGTTTTGACAAAGCAAACTGTTATTTTAATATTATTTCAGCATTAACACATCACAAGACAGGTTTCCAGTGCCCGAATTCATGTACACAACATACTGATTTATGACCTAGGGAGCTGATTGAGATGCACCAACTCATTTTGATGGACACTTTACTACCCCATGAGGCCACGGGAGAGGATTGTGAATGGAGGTGAAGCGACGCAACTGATGTCATATGTGTCATGACAATGACAGATGTAGTACATCTGTATTTCATTCATACTACACACATTCATACAATATAGAACAGACTTTTTTAATGGGCAAAAAGTAGTTTCAAACCAAATGTAGTACCTATGCAGTTTCGGATGCATACAGTTATCATGATAAAATATTACTCCAGTATAAGTATGATTTTTTGAGCTGGGTACCAAAGTGACATATCAAAAGTAACATGTTCATTCTTATTTTGAGCAGGAGAAATGCATTGATTTGCTGACTTCGCTCTGAGTCGATCAATGAATCGGTGAGTGCTGCAGTCGGAACAGTCAGATTCATTCAGTGCGAGTAATGAATCGATTTGTGAACTGATTAATTGAAAAGAATTGACTGAATGATTCATTCAGAATTCAGACAACATGGAGAGAGCCTTGATTTTTTTACTTCATATTAAGGAGGAACATTTTTCTGGAACAAAAACGTCTGGAATAAAACGTCAAACATTAAACTTTGGAGCATAATAGTGAAGTAAAACATTAAACTTAATAATAATGAAAATAATCTGATACTTGAAAAATGTATGAAGTAAATGATTTTTATGCAGTTGTAAGGTGGTTACCAGGGTGTTGCTATGTGGTTGCTAAGATGTTTTGCTAATCTTTATGATACTCTTATTTCTAGAAATCATCTTGCTGATCCTTCAATGTAGTCGTTCTATTATCCAACACGTGAAAATAATATTTTAATATTTTGTGTTAGGAGTAAGGTCATGAAACTAACCCCCAAGTAATAGTGATGCTTGGCTTAGCAAGCACCATTAATAATGTATATTTCTAACCTAATAGTAGATAAGTGCCACTGGCATTGATAAAACGTTTTTTAAAGAGTTGAAGGAGCTCTAACTGCTGAAAAAGAAATGAGGGGAGCATATATTGATGGAAAACTCCAATATGCGCTAAACACCCAGGGATCAAATGTGCAGATGAAAATACCAGCAAAAAGAAAGAGAAATATCTTTGGCATAGCCTATAGGGGAGAGTAAAAACAGAGGGCCAAATTTATTCATTTGTGTGTTTTTGTATCTTAAATGAGAGAGGAAAAAACAAGTGAGCTAAGAGGCAACGGATTAGATACACACACACACAAAATGTGTGATTATAAATCAAGTGTGTGTCAGGCTGCTCTCTATGATTCTGATGCAGCAGCAAAAATGCGGCTCCTGCTGCTCTTCTCTGACAGGAAGTTTGCTCCGAGTGATCTGGAATGTTGGGGGGAATTAACATTGAAATGATTCTGCTGACAGTTTCACACTATCTACAGCACATTCCCTCACAAACAGGCAGCGTGAATCCTAATGACATGCCAAACCTTCTCAAATACCCTCTGGATATGGTCTGAAGTCACATGAATGCATAAGCAGGAGGAGCTCGTATGAACCCTCATTAAATGACCGCATATAGCTATGTGCATGTGCAGTATGTGTGTGTTTGTAAGCTCACCAAATCGCAGCAGGCAGAGATCAAACACAAATGGCATGAGCAAACACAAATGCACACAGGAAATGTTCAACATCGAATTTCATTTAAAGAAATGGAATCGAAGTCCACTGTGTATTGAGTATTCTCCTTTTCTCTACAGGTACTGTATGTTGTATAGTACGCCACTGTTTGCAAGACTGAGGCTATGTTTGGAATAACACTACATAATGTGCAGTATTCAACAGAGCACACTGTAGGGAATAATGTATGCCATAATTCAATGCACTCAACCAGAACTGTTATTTAAAGTAATTTATAAGCAATGGATTTTAAGAATTATATGATGTCTTGTGCAGTTTTGGGTATTCTAAAAAAGTAATTAATTACTAATTATATTTTCAACAGTCTAATTAGATTACTTATTGCTATCTATTTTCTAAACTCCATATCTACCTCGACCAGTTGTAGCTATAGAATTGTTCTACGGTCTATACAGTAGGCTATTTAATGCAATTACAACAGAAGTAACTGTAATTAAATTACAGAAAAAATAAGAGCAATCCCTTACTTTACTTTTTTTAAAGGAAAGGTAAATTACAGTAGTCCTAGACAAAAAGGCGGGATTGAGCTGTTTGAACTGAAAGTAACTTGAACCGTACAAATGTATCTTAAAATATGTCATTGCCATTGTTTTGTCTCAAGATGCACACCAGCAATGGTTTTTTTTATTTTTTTAGTGAACGTTTATGAAAGCTACCTAAATGTCCTAATTGAACTAAGGCCTAATCCTGGCTTAGACTAAGCCCTGTTTGTGAAACCGGGCCAAAAACACCCAACACTGATTTTAAATAATGTTTTTACACAAATTAATTTCCAAAATAGTAACTGCTAGCCTACATGAAGAGGTCTTTTGACAACGTAGTCCACTATTGTTTGAAATGTTTATCATGGAATAATTTAAAAGAATAGTATGCAATGTACACTTTGCAGTATTTAGTAAACAGTCAGATTTTTGAGACTGTGACCCGTGCTGACAAAATGAGTCGGAATGCGCATGGGCTAATTTCAAACTACAGGCAAAACAGTTGCAAAATTTCAATTTTTGTCGAAATTGGGGTTTTCATAAAAATTTGTTCATTAAGCCCTCATCTCGCAATCCCAATGCTCCAAATAGCAATTATACATCTAAAAGTATCTTTACTTGTACGTTTTCTGAGAGGAGTACCTTTCCTTTGACCCTGAAAAATGCAGTTTTTCTCTGCTCGCTTCTGGACTGGTGCTTCCCTCAGCACAAGTTTGGTATCGTTGTAAAGCACAGCATTCCAACTTTGTTAAAGGTGCCATCGGCGTAGTTGAATAACAAGAGTTCAGTACATGGAAATGACATACAGTGAGCCTCAAACTCCATTGTTTCCTCCTTCTTGTGTAAATCTCATTTGTTTAAAAGACCTCTGAAGAACAGGCGAATCTCAACATAACACAGACTGCTACTTAACAGTCAGGGTGTACGCCCCCAATATTTGCATATGCCAGCCCATGATCCCAACATTATGAAAGGCATTACAAGGGCAGGCAGTATTAACATCTGGATGTGCACAGCTGAATCATCAGACTAGGTAAGCAAGCAAGAACAATAGCGAAAAATGGCAGATGGAGTGATAATAACTGACATGATCCATGATATCATGATATTTTTAGTGATATTTTTAAATTGTCTTTCTAAATGTTTTGTTAGCATGTTGCTAATGTACTATTAAATGTGGTTAAAGTTACCATCGTTTCTTACTGTATTCACGGAGACAAGAGAGCCGTCGCTATTTTCATTTTTAAACACTTGCAGTCTGTATAATTCATAAACACAACTTCATTCTTTATAAATCTCTCCAACAGTGTGTAATGTTAGCTTTAGCCACGGAGCACTATCAAACTCATTCAGAATCAAATGTAAACATCCAAATAAATACCATACTTACGTGATTAGACATGTTGCATGATGAACACTTTGTAAAGATCAATTTTGAGGGTTATATTAGCTGTGTAAACTTTGTTTATGCACTGTTTAAGGCAAGTGCGCGCTCCGTGGGTGGGGAGCGTGAGCATTTAAAGGGGCCGCAGCCTAAATCGGCTCATATTTAATGATGCCCCAAAATAGGCAGTTAAAAAAAAAAAAATTAAAAAAATCTATGGGGTTGAAACTTCACAGACACATTCAGGGGACACCTTAGACTTATATTACATCTTGTAAAAAAATGTTCAATGGCACTTTTAATATTCATAGCAAATTCTCAATGGCATGAGGCTAAACCTATGAAATATGATTTTAAAACTCATGCCTAATTAAAAAAATGATCGTACTCAGGCTGACTAACGCATCCGAAACGCAAAAAATCGGACTTGGCGAGTATTAACACAAACATCATATTTTATGTCTTAAGTGAACATTTGACTAACTGTTGGGAAAAAACATCAGATGTGTAACATTATATTAGATACATGTGGTAGCCTACAGTAGTAGGTCTTAATATACTAGGCTTTGGGTTTTGACCCACATATGGGTTTTGACTTGGTTTGTGCCAAATTTGGTGGTATTACCAGGGATTTTAAGGTTTGGTTGCTAGGTGATTTAGTTTTGGGCCCATCAGAAAATTTCTAAAAATTAACTTTGCTGATTCTATCGACTTCAAACAGGTGTAGCTCAGTCATTTTTTGTCAGATTCCAACAAATCATACCAATAACTCATTTTTGAAAATGTGCTCATTGCCACTCATTTTGCCAGCACGGGTCACATATATTTATGTTTTATATTTCTTTTATGTCTTATATGTGATAGTGATGTTCTTGCAGTACAACTGCCTTCAATGCTTTAAAGCCATGATATTTTGGGAATTAATTTCCATACATGCACATATGGACCCATCTAATGGCTAATGGCAGAACTTTGTAAATATTGCAGCCAAAGAGTTTTACCCCCAGTTTGACATCATAAACTCAATAAAGTCAATTCTTCATATTTTTGACCTCGCTATCCTTCTCACTTTAATTTCCCCAAATCTATATGTTCCTTTCCCCTCTAAAGGTTTTACAATTGCTGATCAGGTGAAGTGTTTCGGTGGGTCAGCTTCTGTTGATTTTTGCTGATTCAACATCTGTGGTTCACAGCCGGCTAGCTTTGGGAGTTCAATTTCCCACCTTTTCCTTCCCTTCCTTAATGTAAGGCCAGTCATTAATTGAGAATGAAGCACCGCTTTACTCTACGGTGTAATTATGCCTGATTGGAAAAGAAACAGATCAGGCATGTTGCTTATTAGCTAACCTGAGAAAATTAAACAACACCAATTAATAGGCCACAAAACAGATTGGGTTGAACTTGCAGGATATTGCATTATTCCCAGCTGTGTGATAATATGGACTAACGTATAAGCGTCTACTGTTTTAGAAACATATGGAGAGTATTATGAGAGCATATGTGCCTACAAATTGCTTTAAATAAAAACTTAAAGGGTCATTGTTGCTAAAAGTACATGCATGTAAGTAATTTTTTGTATATACACTGTAAAAAAAAATATTTTCATGATTAGTTATCACAACATTTATTTATTTTTATTTCTTTTTTTTTTTGTCAAATCAACTTAGATAATTAATGTGGTTCAGATAACATAATATGAGTTTCTGTTGATTAGACCAATCACCTTCATTGTATTAACACAAATTTTTAATTTCAATAAACTCAAAATGTTAAGGCAACTCAGTAACTTACTTCTGTTAAGTCAAACCAACAATTCCTTTTTACAGTGTAGATATTGACAAGTTTTAAAGATGGAAATATAATATAATATAATATAATATAATATAATATAATATAATATAATATAATATAATATAATATAATATAATATAATATAATATAATATAATATAATATAATATAATAAATTAATATAACATTTTAATCCAATTCCAAGATGGAATCATCCTCCAGGTCATGACATCATTTTGGTGGGAAAACAACAGCAACATACTCAAGCAAGTATCTGGAATGAGTTTTAAGAATTCTGTGATGGTTTGTGGTGTTATTTGTTTTGTCTCAATCTAAAATATTTCATCTTGTTTGATAAAATGACAGAAATTTGTGTTATAAAAAAAATTCAGCGGTTAAAAAATTCTCAATCGCTCACCAAGCAATGACTAACTTCAGCTCTTTATTTCCATCCTGTTAGTTTCATTATGTTAATTTGACATTACACTCTTAAAAATAAAGATGTAGGTTCCATGAAGAACCTTTAACACCATTGATCCTTTCCATTGCACAAAGGTTTCTTGATAGTGGAAAAAAAAAATGTTCTTTAGGCTATTAAAATGTTATTCAAGAACTGTTCACTCAAAAGTTCTTTGAGGAACCAAAAATGGTTCTTCTATTAAAATGTCAGTGTATGTCATAAATTTTGCTGTTTTATTTCGAACATAGTGAAGTGTTTTCGTGCCCTGCGGAGCCCACTTTGATTGTGCAAATGGTTGTCATATTTCTGAGAAGCAGAGAGGTGGACACATTATGATTATGTGTGTGGTGATGGGCCCTCCAGGCCGGCAGAGGGGAAAGATCTCTCTGCTTGGCTAAACAGCAGATTTATGAAGCATCCTTTCAAAGAGCCCGGTGCAGGTGAACAGAGGCTGTTACAGTGCAGCTCCTCCATTAGACGGCCATTAGAGTCTGTCTCACACCTAATGAAGTGCAGTAGGTTGCTATCATACAGATTCAGCACTTTGTGTTAAATAGCCACAATGAAACGGATAGTACTGATATTGACTTGCTCTAGTTTGTTTAAAGTTGCACTTATTATCTTGGATCTTAAGAGGATAAGCTCTAAGATCTATTGATCTATTATCAATGCATTGTTAGTGCAATTTAGTAATACTAATGTCCCCTACACTAAAAATTATTAATGATTTTCATGATTCATCACAACTTTTTTCTTTTGTCAAATCAACTTAGTTTCACTAATTGTGTTCAGCAATAATTTTTTGCAGTTTTACAGTAATCATGAATGTCTCAGAAACAGAAGGTTAAAGGAAAAAGAACAGTGTTTTACTATTAATATTGATACAGTAGGGGCCAAATATTTGTTTTAATGACCATACAAATTTGATTAAACCATCAAGACATAAGGGAAATTTTTCACAGTAGCACATGTACAATAGTGGTCAGAATTATTGGCACCCCTGGTAAATATGATCAAAGATGACTGTAAAAAAAACTGCAATGTTTATCCTTTTGATCTTTAATTAATAAAATTAGCAAAAATCTAACCTTTCATTGAAGGAAAGGAATTGAAATAAATGTTTTTCTTCAAAACACGTTGGCCACAATTATTGGCACCCCTAGAATATTTATGAGTAAAATATCTCTGAAGTATATTCCCATTCATATTTACATTTTTTTAGCACACCAGGGTGATCATGAACATGAAACTGTCCAGCCGAGACTTCCTGTTCCACAGGAGTATAAAAACATAAGGAAACACTAAGGCCAAATTGCCTTAATCATTCATCACAATGAGTAAAATCAAAGAATACAGTTCTGATGTGCAGCAGAAGATTGTTGAGCTTCACAAAATAGAAAGTGGCTGTAAGAAAATAGCTAAAGCATTGAAAATCCCCATTTCCACTATCAGGGCAATAATTAAGAAGTTCCAATCAACTAAAGATGTTACAAATCTGCCTGGAAGAGGACATGTGTCTAAATCGTCCTAATGTGCAGTGAGGTGTAGTCCTAATGTGCAGTGACTCTCCAAGGATCACAGCTGAAGAATTGCAGAGATTAGTTGAGTCTTGAGTCTCAGAAAGCCTAAAAAGAATGATCAAACAACACCTACATCCCCACAAGTTGCTCGGGAGGGTTTCAAGAAAAATCCTCTGCTCTCATCCAGAAACAATCTCTAGCATATTCAGTTGTCAGACAAGACTGGAACTTCAAATGGGACTGACTTCTATGGTCAGATGAAGCTAAAACTAATGTTGTGGGCCTATTTTTCTGCTGGAGGTCCTGGACATCTTGTTCAGATACATGGCTTCATGGATTCTATGAAATACCAACAGATAAAAAAAAAATCAAACCCTGGCTGCTTCTGCTAGAAATCCAATAATGGGCCATGGCTGGAGCTTCCATCAGGACAATGATCCAAAACTAACATCAAAACCAACACAAAAATGTGTCACTGAGCACAAAATGAAGCTTCTGCCATGGTTCCCTGACCTGAACCCTAAAGAAAATGAGTGGAGTGAACTGAAGAGAAGAAGCACCAACATGGAGCTGGGAATCTGAAGGATCTGGAGAGATTCTGCATGAAGGAATGGTCTCTGATTTCGTCAGGTGTTCTTAAAACTCATGAGGCATTATAGGAGAAAACTCAGAGCTGTTATCTTGGCAAAAGGAGGTTGCAAAAAGTACTGAATAAAAGGGTGCCAATAATTGTGGCCAACGTGCTTTGGAGAAAACCATTTATTTCATAATGTGATCTTCCCCCACTTTCAATTCTTTTCCTTCAATGAAAAAATCTATGATTTTTGCTAATTTTATGAATTAAAGATCAAAAGGATAAACAATGCAGATTTATTTTTATAGTCATCTTTGATTATATTTACCAAGGGTGCCAATAATTCTGACCACCACTATATATATATATATATATATATATATATATATATATATATATATATATATATATATGGAACAGTATATGAGAACATCTCAACCTACTGCCTGTACTACTGTTCAGGAGAGGATGCTGGTTTCTACTGCAGGAGATGACACATCCTTTTTTATGTGAATGTGGGACTGGATATTGCAAACCAAAAAAACAAGAAACAACAGAAAAGTGTTGTATTTTTATCTGTTATGCATAAGATTTATAATTTGGATTTAATTTGAAATATTTTTTTAACAAATTTTTACTTCTGTGTGTGATTAATTTAGATTTTAAAAACAAGTGAAATCTTATTTTAAATGATTTATGTCAGGAAATCAGAGATCAGGATTGCTCAAACATTTGATAAGCATTAATTGAATTATTGATTTAGATTATTATGGTTGATTTATTATGGAGATTAATGTAATCCAAAAGTGATTGTTACACAACACTTTTTATTTTATTTATTTTTTTATTATTATTATTATTTTGAATTTTAAGTACAAAAGTTTTGGTACCAATCAAATACACTTTTACTTCATTATTGGTCGGATCCTGTGTCAGCATCACATGCATGTGTCATGCTGCTCACGTTGGAGTTTGGACGTAAACAAGGAAGCCTGCACTGAGTTCACTACGTATGACAATGGCTGAAATTATTGATTAATTGTTGATTGTTATATTTTTGTTTTGTTTTTGTGCACAAAAAGTATTCTCGTTGCTTCATAACATTAAGGTTGAACCACTGCAGTCATGTGACGTTGGCTATTTTAACCATGTTTTCAACTACCTTTCTGGACATGAAAAGGTGCAATGACTTTGCTGCCTTTGTGTGGATCAGATGCCTTTGGATTTCATCAAAAAAATCTTAATTTATGTTCTGAAGATGAACAAAGGTCTTACGGGTTTGGAACGACATGAGGGTGAGTAATTAATAACAGAAATTTCATTTTTAGGTGAACTAACCCTTTAATAATAAGAAGAATTTTTTCTTGAGCACCAAATCAGCACATTAGAATGTTTTCTGAAGGATCATGTGGCACTGAAGACTGGACTAATGATGCTGAAAATTCATCTTTCTCATCACAGAAATAAATACAATTTTACAGTATGATCAAATATATATTTGTTTCAAATTGTAATAATATTTCACAACATCACTGTATTTTTATCAAACAAATGAAAAAACATTTTAAAAAATCTTACTGACCCCAATCTTGGACTCACTTTGTTTCTCAACATCTTAAAAACGTTTTGATATAAAGTCTTGTGCTTAAATGTATGAAATCAGTTGCAAATAGTGCATATTATTTAAACACACACACACACACATATATATATATATATATATATATATATATATTAGGGGTGTAACGGTACACAAAACTCACGGTTCGGTACGTACCTCGGTTTTGAAGTCATGGTTTGGTACGTATTCTGTACAGCAGGTAAGGAGAAAACTAAACATTTTTTTTTCTTTTTTTTTTTCTATTTAACAGTGGTTTACTGCGTGCTAGAATCTCAGAAAAACAAGCCGATTTCAACCTCAAAATGTACGCTTTTAAATATACCAATACTGCTATCTCAAACACGGAAAGGCTTCTTCATGATCTCAACTAACAGATTCTGCAAAAAAACGAAAATCACCAATTTTGAAAAAAAATGCTTCTTTCTCATTTTGCTCGAAAGTTGTGCTGCCGACTTGTGTCCCTGGTTTCCGTGACGGGTCACATATATGTTGTACTTGTGTCACGTTTAGCCTGTTTTGGTTTCGTTTTCTGTGTTCTGTTCCTGTTTTTCCTGCCTGATTTCCTAGATAGTTTCTTTATTTGTTAATTAGTCCTGCTCACCTGTTCTGTTTAACCCTTGATGATTTTCCCTGTGTATATATACGATCACCGTGATTTTGCCAAGTAAGACATGTTCCTGGATCAACATTTTGTTGATCCTGGAACAACATTCCTATCCGAAAATTTAGTCTTAACCTTTTCCCAACCCCTAACTCTACCCATAACATATCCCTAAATTCGGAGGGAAATGATAGTTGAATAACATTGATGTAGAAGCACCTAATCCAGGTTGTAAGCCTAAACTTGACATAAATGATAAACTTGTACCTCAAATCTGATTAGTTGATTGGAATGTTGTTCCAGGATCAACATCTTTGTACTTGGGGAAATCACGTTCACCATATTTTTACCCTCAGTTCTGTTTGATCAGTTGTCCATTATTGACGTTGTGGATTATATTAAAGTCTGTTTTTCCCTTTACTCCTTCATCATGTCCTTTACTCAGCCACCAACTCATGTCTGAATTACAAGCAAACTTTGAATAAAACTTGTTTTTTCTTGCTTTTTCACTTCATTTCAATTCCATTATCTTGATGGTCATTGCCCCTGATTGCTGTTTTCACAAGACCTAACAAGTGTTTCTCTCATTTCACTAGTCTATATCTCTATATTCTTCGAACTAGGTGGAAAAGTAATTGTCTTTTTTCTGGTGTTCTACAATTGTGAGCTCCCGGTGGTCCTGTAGATAAACTGAGTGCAATTTTCTGTTTCTCTTTGAAAGTATCTCTGTTTCTTTACTCACTGAGCTGATCCATTACTGCAATATTGTTTTTCCAGTTGAGCTCTTGCCACACTGCAGATGCACAGGCAGCATTACACTCAACATTGAAATCAGCCTATGAGCAATTCAAGAGTTATGAGGACTTTTAGGACGTTCTCTAAATGCAATAAAATATAGCAAGAAATCAATTCTTGGACCACAAATTCAACAACTGCCCTCTTCTGCTGTTTCATGCTCCACCACAAGGAAATTAGGCCTTTCCCGAGACGCTTCTCATCTGGGCTGTAGTTATTTCACGCCTAGGTTACTGTAACTTCCTCCTCGGTCCACCTGCATCATATTTCTCCTCAAGCACATCCAAACACTGCTACTTGACTTGACCTCCTGAATTTCTCTACAGTGGCTGCCAATAACTCTGAATAAAATTCAAGACACACTCATTCTTGGCATACAGTGCTGGACTTCTACTTCCCTCATCAAACCACACTCGCCCTGCCAGGCTGCTACGATCGGCCACTATAAGTTGCCAAGCTCCTCAATTCTCTACATGAAGCATTCCCACTTATCCAAATCCAGAATTTCCATCCTTGTTTATTTGAACCACATAATTGTGTAATAAAATATTTTTAGTCCAATATTACAATGTGGTTTAATTTCAAGCGTTACTTATAAGAAGATAAATACTAAATACGTATTTCACATAATATGGCTGTGGTTATTGAAGTACACTAAATGTATACAGTAAATGGCCATATTTTTCACCTGTACTGTTAGGTGCTTGGCACTGTGCTTAATGCTAAACAGATGTTCTAGACTGTAGTGGCGTTAAACAAGTGTTACACTTTAATTGATAGCTAAAAGATGAAGCCTTTGATGATTGAACAGTTATTATAAAAATCTAGTCACTGAGCCAATGTGTAGTTGGATCAGACAGCCAGCAGATGGCAGCAGAAGTTAAGTCGTGACTCTTCAGTCTCCAATGTCTCCATCATCATTACACAGGAGTCGCATCTGTCAGTAAGATCAGTGGTTTAATAAGAGGATCAAAGCTCTAAACTAATATTATCTAGATTAAAAAAAAAAACAAAAAAACAACATGATTCATATTTTTATTATAGCTGCATGTATGTGTATGCATATTGTAACCTGAATATGAGATAAAATTAATAAATAAAGAATTATCATTAAAAGGAGAGATATCTTTGAAACATAATTGTTGTATAAATCGTTTGGTATAATATTTTAATGCTATTTCTGTAGAAAAACAATCAGTGAAGCAATTTGATTTTAAAATATTACTTACAAGACCTTTGTCGGCCAAAATCAATCATTTTGGTTTATATGGTACGGACAACATGGTCTATTTTAGTTTGTTTTTAATAAAATAGGGCACTAATTGATTGATCAAACATATCTCAGGACAGAATAACTCAAATACTAATCAATAAAAGTGCAAAAAAGACCAAAACATGACCAACAGGGGTCTATTTTGAGATCTGTTTCAGCACATGTGCACGTCACATGGCTCCATATTTTCTCCAATGAAAAGTGTTTTTTTCACTTGTTTGTATCCATTTAATCGCCCACAAAAAATAAAAGTCACCTTCACTGGTAAGTAAAGTATTTTCAAGAACTTTACATTATATATCATCAAATGTTTTAGAAAAAAATAACAAAAAAACTGTGTGTTGCCTCAAGGCAACATTGTACCATAATGGAATCGCTTAAGGCCATACAGGCATTTTCACATGATTCTGTAATGCACTTATAAGAATAGTAATTCACATACTATATCTGCATATATTATGATCTGCACATTTTCTATAGCACTTCAAAAAGGTATAAAACACAGGCAGTTGATGCGGATGCGGTGAGGATGAGGAAGATGAAATCATAGAGACAATCCTTACTTGATATAATAACATAATAATATGATGGTTTGGTAATACTAGTGTTCCACTATGGTACAATGTTGCCTGAGGGCAACAGCTGGATATAAAATGCTATGTTTTATTAAATATTAAACTTTTAATACATTAAAAACTGGATACATTTGTTTAGTTAAAGAAATTGATGTTTTCAATAAATATATTTATTTTGTTCTACATGAAAATGCCAAATGCTTCAATTTTTCCATTGTGGTACAATGTTGCCTCGAGGCAACCAACATATAAAAAAAATAAATGAATTAAAAAATTATGAAAATGTTTATTGATATTGTTAAAGTGTCCAATTTTAAGCAGGAATAACAACACAAATAATCATTTCCTCATTGATGTCATATTGTGTAGGGAGCCATTTTATAGTAATGGACAAGAACAGGATCATGATATCACTGAGAGGACCCCTGTAGACCCTACGTTTTGAGCCTAGGTTAGTGTTTTTTGTTTAGGGAAGGGCCATGGAGGAGCCATTAAGGAAAATATAGGTTGTTTTACTTGATTTCTTCTGTTCATCACCCTTATTTCTCATTAACCCATGTATCTCGATGCCATTTGGCTTGTTGGGCCAATAGGGCTCATATTTACACTGACTGCGAATTCTGGTCTGGAGATAAATGATTAAAGGGTTAGTTCACCCAAAAATGAAAATTATGTCATTAATGACTCACCCTCCTGTTGTTCCAAACCCGTAAGACCTCCGTTCATCTTCGGAACACAAATTAAGGTATTTTGATTAAATCCGAGAGGTATCTGATTCATCCAAAGACAGCAATATAATCACCACTTTCAAGGTCCAGAAAGGTAAGACATTGATAAAACAGTCGACGTGACTGTTCAACCTTATTTGTATGAAGTGATGAGAATACTTCTTGTGCGCAAAAACAAAAATAACAATTCATCAATCTCTTCTCTTCCCTGTCATCATCCTAGTTGACACAGTAAGCACAGTAAAGATTTCCATGTTTACATCCGAATGCCAGTATTGGCCAAAGCTGTTCACGTGAGCAGCATGACGCATGCTTGTAATGCTGATGCAGGAGCCAGCCAATAAAGAGTCTGCATTCTGACGTAGAACCTGGAAGCGCTGGACGTAAACAATGTATGAGAATGACACAGAAGAGAAGAGATTGTTAAATAAAGTTATTTTTGCGCACAAAAAGTATTGTCGTCGCCACTGCAGTGTTGAACCACTGCAGTCACGTTGACTGTTTTAGCAATTTCTTTAGTACCTTTCTGGACCTTAAAAGTGGAGATTATGTTGCTGTCTATGGATGAGTCATATACCTCTCGGATTTCATCAAAAATATCTTAATTTGTGTTCCGAAGATGAACGAAGGTCTTAGTGAGTAATTAATGACAGAATTTACATTTTTGGTGAACTAACCCTTTAAGATCTGATATATAATATAAATGTATGTAAATGTGTAAGAATGAAGACATGTTATTGTGCACACACTCTTTTAGTCAATGACTGGCACCATTTAAAAAAATCGCATGATTTTATGTGAATTATATTGTATCTTTATATTTTATTTTAAGGAATATTAGAGCATGAACTTATAATGTAAATATTTACTGATAATTAGTAGTAATTGAAATGAATGAAGTGTTGGCATTTTTTTCCCATTACAAACGATGTTATTGTATAGCTTAGCATATAGTGCATTGTGCGAACCCCCATTCTGGACCCCACTATATCTATATTTGAAGTCATTTTTGCAGTTATAGATTCCCATGCTCTCAACCCAGGATGTATTTGTATAATGCAGATACTGCACGAAGACAAATTGCTTTTAATGACAAAAGCGTGAATGGGAGACTTGAATTATGAAGGGGAACCTCTTAATCATCGCATGAGCTCTGTATTACTCAGGCCGATGCGTTCAAAAAATGAAAACACATCAGATAAGGCATTATGGATTGATACAAATAGTCGCGCGCGCTGAATTAATGTGTTACTATATTTAGAACGCCAGTGTTTCCAGGGGAAACCTAATGACGCAATGACGTCAATGCAGGTCAATAGCTGACTGGAGGAATTGAGCGCTTCCGTTAGATTTTGCAGTATCTTCTGAAACATAGAGGGATTATTCATACATTATACACGTCGACATCATAAAGCTTAAGCGCATAATGCACAGCATCGTCACTACGGCTGTAGTAATGCACGCGCACAAGGAGTGTGTGTGTGTGAGTGTGTTTTTTTCCCTTCTACTGGACTGTAATGTGGAGTAATGGTGTCTATAGGAGGAAGATCAGGCAGCTTTTTCTTTTTCTCCACCTGAAAGCTCACACACTGCCCATGCAATGACTGATGGGACTCACTGGGTGAGATTTACTCTGTTCTGATGGAAAGCCGTCACTGAAGAACATCTTGTGTGTGTGTGTGTGTGTTTTTTTTTATTATTATTATTTATTTTTTTATTTTTTTAGAACAACCAGAAAGCGTCTACGATCGGGAAAAAAAGGTATTTTAATTTTTCATAAATCATAATTAGGGTTGATTCTCTAAGGTTAGGGCATTTTTGTTCTTTCATAGTAGTGTAATAACATATTCATATTCATAATGTACGATTACTCAATGTAATGCATAACAGAATACGAGTTAGTTGCTCAAACTGGACTATGAGTGCACGTGATGCGAATGATGAGAACACAGGCAGGTATACAAACATGTATAGTGATATATAAGAATATGATGTCTGTAACAAGTTTCTTTTATAGAATGCATTAAGCATGCATGCATGCATGATAAAAAATAAATAAATCAATCAATGTACATTTAAGTCATTTACAGCTTAGTAATATTTTACTCGTACTATGATGAAGTATAATAATCATCTGACCCTGGTGGAGCAGCCAACAGATGCTTGTGCACGCACGAGACATTTTGTTTAGAAAATTGTGCACTATTGTGAACAGATCGTGTGCATGGCTTTACATACGTGTTGGAGGCGTGTAATACTATTTGTTGCTGTCATTCAAATGCGGGTGCTGGAAAACAGGGGTTTTGCATTATTTTTTCTCGTTCGTTCTCATATGTAGGGCGTTACCGACGGGTTCAGCACCACGGACAGTTCCCTGACACTCTGGGCACACGCGCACATACAGACACTCCATCAGTCACACACGCTGAGACAGGGTGAGTAATTCTCATCATATAACATGACATTGTTCATTTAAATAATAATGAAAAGATATTGGTTTGATTTGCCTGTTTATATGCAGACTATACTAGACTAAAGGCAAAGTCAAACAGTGAAGCACTGCTTCCCAATAATAGCTACAAAATATAAACAGACTTGAGATGTATATTTATGTGTATATCTTGGAGGAATAATGTAATACATGCATAATTCATACACCTCAGTACACTCTTAAACTAAAAGAAGTGTTTTGATATTTTTGCAATGCTGTTCAATGTCAAAATCAATGTCTTGATGATCATCACTTTTTTGTAGTCAGAAAAGAGAATGCTGACATTTTTCCATTTACAGTGTAATAAAGTGTAACCAGTTTAATTGAAAACCTGCTTAACTGCAGCCATAGGTTTAAAAGCAAGTCCATTGCATGTTTTTGGCTATTGATTGTTGATTTGAATGGACTTACTAGAATAAAATTTAATTGAAAGTCTTAAAGGATTAGTTCAATTCCTACCCCAAGATTTACTCACCATCAAACCATCCTAGGTGACTTTCTGCTTTCTGATGAACACAATTGGACTTATATTAATAAATATCCTGACGCATCCAGGCTTTATAATGGCAGTGAACGAGTTTTAAGCCAAGAAAGTTCATCCATCCATCATAAACGTACTCCACACGGCTCCGCAGGGTTAATAAAGTCATTTGTGTAAGAAAAATATCCATTTTTAACAAGTTATAATAAAAATATAAAGTAAAATAAAGTAATATAAAGTAAAATAATATAAAGTAAAATATCTAGCTTCCGCCAGACCGCCTTCTGTATTTAACTTACAACAACGTAAAAAACGGTTTTTTTACGTACTGTAAGTTGAATACGGAAGGCGTTCATCAGAAAGAAGAAAGTCATATGGCTTGAGGGTGAGTAAATCTTATGGTAAATTTTCATTTTAAAGTGAACTAATCCTTTAAAGCTCATAAAATTGAATCAATATTAAATTATTGTGATGAGTTAAATGATGGATTACAACAAATAACGATGAAAAGTGTGCCTATTATAACGTAACATGTATATTATATAGCTAATGCATTCATGTATTCAAATTAAAGTAACGCCATTACGTGATTGTAAAAAAGAATGGAGAGAATATGCACAAATACACTCTAAAAAATGCTGGGTTAAAAACAACCCAAGTTGGGTTGAAAATGGACAAACCCAGCGATTGGGTTGTTTTAACCCAGCGGTTGGGTTAAATGTTTGCCCAACCTGCTGGGTAGTTTTATTTAAACCAACTATTGTTTAAAAATTGCTATATGGCTAGCTTAAAATGAACCTAAAATAGTTGGGAAATTAAAAACCAGATTCAATTAGAGGCAACAATAATAGACAAAAGGTGAATGTTTATTAATAAGCTTTAATATTTTATTAATATAAATTTAATAGTTTGATAGTTTATCAATATAAATTTATTAATAAGCAATTTAATAAATGTTTATTTTTTTAATAATTATTCATTGAACATTAATAAATGTTCATTTCCAACAGACTTTGGGTTCATTTTAATTAAGCAATACAGTAATTTTTAAACAATAGTTGAGTTAAATAAAACTACCCAGCAGGTTGGGCAAACATTTAACCCAACCGCTGGGTTAAAACAACCCAATTGCTGGGTTTGTCCATTTTCAATCCAACTTGGGTTGTTTTTAACCCAGCATTTTTTAGAGTGTACATTTTACTGCGCTATCAAAGTGACAAAATGATTTTCGAAACATCAAATCGTAGCCTCTCCTACTACGTAACTATTAAGGCCTGTTCTAGTAGTATTTTTCAGCAGAACTAGAATCACACACCTCTGTTAGTGGACACCATTCCTGTAATATCAACCTGTTTTACTTTCATCTTTATTATTAGGCATTTAAAAAAATAAAATTTTTAAAGAAAAGATATATTTCAAATATCTTTGGATGCTCTACAAGTCAACAAGTGCCCATCTTTCACATACACTACAGAATCTACATCACCATTTACTGTGACCTATGAAATAAATGATGTAAATGAACCTTCTCTTTTTCCTTCTCTCTCTATGTCTCTAATTTTGATCACGGCTGTTCATACAGTATGGCTAGTAAAGCCAGATCTGTCTCAGTGTTTACTAGTGTTAAATTAGTACCTCTGAGCTTCTGTTAGTTATTCCTAAGGGTCATTACTATTTGAAGACTCAGTTTTGAATTTGGAAGCTTTCCGAATAGAATTTTTTTAATGCTGGAAAACGGAGATAGTGTGTTTGTAAAATATCTGTGTTGGCTATAAAACAGCTGAAAAGAAATGAATGTTTGTACTGTAAATGTATATAAGCATTGCATTCCATCATACTGTATTCTAATGTAGCATTGCAGTTTCTCATTATTTTGGAGTAACACTGTTAATAAATGGTGAAAGGAATAGAGACAGCAAGAACTATAATAAAAAAGCTGCTAATTTTGGGCTCAGCTATGGTTTGGTCCATTTATTGGTGATTACAGAAAGAACCAACAAAGACAGACACAGAAAAGTCATGAGCTTAACATAAGCTTAACATAAATTAGACGTGCATGATTTACATATGCTAGTAACGTAAAGGATAACTGTAGAAAATGTAAATTGAAAATTGCATGTAATGGAGGGGTGAACAATTTGCTTTGGTGTGATCGGCCTAAACAGGTCATGCTGTTATTCCTTTACTACAGTCAGTCATCAGGTACAAATTTTTCTGATTCATTACAATAAAAATGTTGTGAATCATTAGGAAAAGCCCATCATTCACACAGTGTGTTCTGTGTTTAAATGGTAAATAACTACTGTTTGTATTTTAATCTTGTCAGAAACAGGTTTAGAATCACAACTGCCTGTTGTTTTTAATTTACTTACAATAGACCCCTTAATCGCCTACGTCACTGTGACGTCACCGCTCTAGCTGGAGGCAAAACATAAATAAGAACTAATAGCGGGCGTGCTAAAAGTTTTAGGTTTTGACTTTAAAATGTCGTCTTGTTGTGTTTTTGGCTGCCAGAATAGAAGGAACAGGACAGTTCTGAACCTTCTTCTGCATCTATGTTTAATAAATCCCTCCTAAAACATGCTAGCTTACGCTTGTCAACATTGAGTCCAGCTTCTCTTTTTGCCTCCAGCTAAGCCCCGCCCACCAGGAAATGTTTACAAACTTTTAAGGGGTCTATAGAAATTACATTTTTGCACCTCCTTCATAAATATACTGTAAAAAAATATATATATATTTTCATGGATTTGTTATCACATTTTTTCTTTTGTCAAATCATCTTAAATAATTAATGTGGTTCAGATAACATACTATTTTGAGTTTCTGATGATTAAACCAGTGGTTCCCAAACATTTTAGCATGGAGTACCCCCTGAAGGCATTACTATCCTTCCATGTACCCCCTCTCTTCCAATTCGACTGCAGTCACACCTTTACCATTAAGGGACAATATTTGCCCCCTAAATTGATTTTCCAGTGCATATTTTTTACCTTTATGAATAACTTTATAAAATAAATGTTTTAAATAAAAATGTTCAATAGAGAAATATGCAATGGTAAATGGTAAAACTAAGTAAAACTTTTAAATATTAAACTAAAACCGCCAGTAGGTGGCAGCAAGTCACTGTTTTTGGGAGTGAGTCATCGAGTCATTCATTCAGTAACGAAGCAAGTGGCTGTGAATGAATCATTGAATCACTGACTCTTACGATTCGTTCAAAGCGGCAGAATTGTTCGCGAAACACAGACGTGTGTTGTAGTTTTGCTGTGGTTTTCGTTATTATTTCATTGCAAAATAGAGTAATACTGGCAGTACTGTGTTTAAAATGTACGTTTTGTTTTTTGACCTGTTGTATAATAATGTCACGTTTGCAGTCATGTGGGTATTTGGGAACAATTGCATTCTTGCCATTCTTGCTCGTTATCATCATTAAATACAAGAACTCACACAAGGTATGTTTTTGTACCGGAGAAAGTTTGAGTCTTAAATCGAAATTAATTCATTATCTGTGTCTATATTTGTTCTTCATGCGAGTAAGTGCTGAATCCTCACTTTTATAAAGGTGTATTGTCGAGAACGACAGTAATTTAGCGCGATTTAAGGCAGCAGATTCGGCACGCAATCTATGCATGCTGCTTGTGAGGATACATTCATTTTTGACTGCAAATGATGAGGTCATTTGATTAAATGTACTGGATTTACGACATTTTGGCAGTTAGAAATACATGCTCTATTTTGTATATTATTTTAATGTAGAATTAAATGAACTATTCAGCATTTTGTTCGCGTACCTCCTTTTGTCACCTCACGTACCCCAGTTTGGGTACCACTGGATTAAACCAATCGCCTTCATTGTATTAACTCAAATTTTTAATTTCAGTGAAGTCAAAATTTTAAGGCAACTAGGTAACTTACTTTTTTTTTAAATCAATCCAGTGTACCTCTAAGAACCAGCAAGTATATATATATATATATATATATATATATATATATATATATATATATATATATATATATATATTTGTTGTTGTTGTTGTTTGGGTCCCACTTTATATTAGATGTCCTTAACTACTATGTACTTACATTTAAATTAATCATTTGATACAATGCACTTATGTACAAGTTTTTACATTGTACTTATAGCCTATTGTAAAAACACCTGCAAGTAATTACATCTGTAATTAATTTCTGTAATTACATTTATAATTACACAGTTGACCCATTCCTTACACCTTACCACTACCCTTAAACCTATCCATACCACCAAAGCTTTCCCTAACCTTACCCGTATCCCACCTCAATAGAAGTAAAAGTGTTTTGCTATTCAATGAACCCAATAAGTACATTGTACTTATTTTTTGATGTAAGTACATAGTAGTTAAGGCCACCTAATATAAAGTGGGACCTTTTTTTTTGTATTTAGTGTGGTGTTAAACCATGTTCTTGGTTAGCAAAGTACAAACCACTTTTCATAAGCATCCATCTAATTATGATTTTCTCTCTATTACACACCAACACTGCATATTCCTCCATTGACTTAGTTTGGTGGAATTATTGCACACATTGTCCCACTTAATATTAAGTATTTTCACTTATTGTGTACATAAATATTTTTACATTGTACTTATATTTTAAAAATACCTGCATGTACAGCTAACCTTACCCGTATCCCACCTCAATATCAGCACAAGTAAATGTACACATAATTTCAACTCTTTAACTTGTCATTAAATTCATATGTGCTTTGACTCGGATGCTGCATTCACCACACGTTTACTAACACACAGCACTAGTTTATTTGACTACACTACGTTATCTAACAACCATAGTTTGACACAAGCTGTATACTAATTCCACGTTTGTCAAAATATGAAGTCAAAAGGTAATACGTGTCAATGCAAAAAGAATCATGTAAATATTTGTCTGACTTTGCATCATAACAAACGTATTAATCTAGCAGTGATCTGTTTCGCAAGAATGACATTGTGTAAACATTTGAGATTCATGCGTTTTGACTAGGTGCTCAGGGCTGGTTTTTATTCTAGGAATCTGATTGTAAAGTATTTTTTAAAGATATATTATAATGTATAGAGAGAGAAAACACTGTACTAACTAGGTTTGTGCTTAATGTGTTTCAGATTACCTGAAGATTTACAGCACACATCTGTTGCCTGCTTCTTTCCCTCTCTTCCTCTCTGTCTCTCTCACCTGTCCTTCACGGGTCTTTTTGCGGTCTGGGCTTGCTGTTCCATAAGTCACTAGTCAGGAAGCCCTTACCCCAAAAAGTATCTGTGGGGGGTCCTGACAGCTGAGGGTGGGATTTCGAGCCTACTTTCTCACAGGACTGAGGGTTTGCTCTTTCTGACACTTGTTTTTGTCTCTCATTTAAATACGTAATATAAACATAATGTAATAAACCATAATGTTATGGCATCTATAGGAGGATAAAGGACAAATTTAATTTCTTAAGATGATTACCTAACTCCAAAAATAGCCTGATTGTTACTATCAGCTGAATACTGCTCATTTAAAACAGTTAATTTAAGATTTAAGTTTGTTTGTCATATGAGACACTTGTATGTATACTTATGTGAATATACATCTCAAACATCAAAACTGTTGAGCAACCCTCTGTATGTCATGACAAAAACAGACACATGGTGGTGCTGTTGTCTCTGATCTGTAGTAATCAAAACCTTATCCATGTCTTATTTTGAATAATACACTCTAAAAACTGCTGGGTTAAAAACAACCCAAGTTGGGTTGAAAATGGGCAAACCCAGCAATTGGGCTGGGTTAAATGTTTGCCCAACCTGCTTGGTAGTTTTATTTAACTCAACTATTGTTTAAAAATTACTGTATTGCTTCATTAAAATTAACCCAAAGTATGTTGGAAATGAACATTTATTAATGTTCAATGAATAATTATTAAACAATAAACATTTATTAAATCGCTTATTAATACATTTATATTAATAAACTATTAAATTTATATTAATAAAATATTAAATCTTATTAATAAACATTCACCTTTTGTCTATTATTGTTGTCTCTAATTGAATCTGGTTTTTAATTTCCCAACTATTTTGGGTTCATTTTAAGCTAGCCATATAGAAATTTTTAAACAATAGTTGGTTTAAATAAAACTACCCAGCAGGTTGGGCAAACATTTAACCCAACCGCTGGGTTAAAACAACCCAATCGCTGGGTTTGTCCATTTTCAACCCAACTGGTTGTTTTTAACCTATATTGTGTCATGCAGCTTTTTGAAACACAGTACTATAGTGCTTCTGTGTATATGTCTGTGCAAGGTAATTAAATAAAAAAAAAAAATTTCATTTAGTAGAAAGCCTATGCTTCAATCTCATTGATAAAAAAGGTAAAGGAGTTATGAAAGTAAACTAGTCAGAACTGTATAGTTTTTATGTTGTTGTTTTTTTCTCTTATGGTCAACATTTCACAACAGTTATAAAGAATTTCCTGTAAACCGGTTTAAGCTAACAACATGACGAGAATTGATCTTACTCAACCATGTGTTTAACATTATTAGTAAAATACAATGTTAGTATGGTATCATTTTGACCTTGTTTACCTAATAATTGAAAAAAACATTTCGATTAGACAAAACCAGAAGCATGTAGTTATAAGCTTAAGCAGACAATTCTTTATCTAAATTGTTGTGAAATGTTGATCGTAAGAGAAAAAAAAAAAACTTATAAAAACTAGACAGTTCTGACCAGTTTAATTTCATAACCGATGTGATTTTAGTCTAATTATTTAATCACTTAAAAAAATTAGCATGATGCCAAATTTGGTAAAAATGTGTGACATTGTTAAAGAAATAGTATAAACACATGAGTGATGTTTGTGATTATGAAATGCTCACATGGCTCAACTGGAATAATGAGTGTGGTTACTGGAACCTTCAGTCTTGCACGTCTTTATAACACTGACTAAGACTTAATTTATTGTCCACTGTCATTCAGTGGCCTAGACAAGCAGGATAAAAGCTGATGTATTCCTAAGGGGTCAGGGTTTGGTTAGGTAGCATGATGACCTCTGACAATAAATGCCATAACTACACAAAACTAGCTACACAAAAAGCACTGTATAACAGTAGTTATATGAGTCATTGACGATTAAGGTTTTTAAAAGTGTAAAAAAACAAAACATAATGGAGATATAATTAATTTTGAAGTTTTATTAAGTGTTAACAATGAGATTATGTGGTTTTTATAATCAATTAACAGTGCTTTTGACATTTTTTACAAGATGGACAAAATTTGTCACCAAAAAAGTCATTCAGTTTAACCAAAATTTCGGTTTTAGGTAATGCCAAATGACGGTATTTTCAAACAATGCTAATAGGCTGATAGATAGTTAGCTTGCTAGCTAGTAAACAAAAGGACAATTAAACATTTTATATTTAGTACAAGTTTTTTAAATATTACAACATTTTCCATGTTTTATAGCGGTTGTACCGAATGACCTGATGTAAAAACATTAATTTTTCAATTAGTTAAGAGAGAGTTAGTTACTTTGCTTCATGACCATGTGGTCCTTTGCAGGTGTCTGAATGATGTCACATCCTGTCACATGATACTGACCGCATGACTTAATCCAAAATGGTCCCATATTGGTTACTACTAATGACATCAGTGAAATTCATTTTACTGGACATTCTTTCTCATAACAAAGCAACGACTTCTACACATAATTTTAATACTATATTTCACTATGTTAATATATGATGTTATAAAATCATGCCAGAATAAAAAAATATACATTTTTTACATTTTAAGATATTTAATCACAAATGAAATGGCTGTATTGGCCTTTGGACCTGAATCTTTTGGATTCAATAAAAGAGATTTAGTTGTACTACCTTACATACTTTGGATGTCATACAGTATCTTTTTATTATTATTATTATTATTAAGGCCTTTGGACAAAAAAAGTACCCATCAATCCATTGACCATATATATATATATATATATATATATATATATATATATATATATATATATATATATATATATATATATATATATATATATATATATATATAGTTTCCTAGTCTAGCTTTCTAATAAATCAGACATTGTACATTATGAATATTGTTAGCTCTGTGTCATATTGCTCCTAACCTAAACAAAGTTTCTTTGGATGATCTCCTAAATTCATACATTTATATTGTTTCATATCAGTCTTTTTTTTTTTTTTTTTACTTGTTTATCAGTAGAATATCTAAAAATCCCACATAAGTTTACTTGAGAAGCAACTTTACATAAGTCTGCCAGTGCAGTAAAACAAAGTACAAATGTGTTAATTCTCTTAATCTGTAACATCTGTAAGTGTTTATATATTTTAGACCTGACCGGGATGGTTTTCGCAGGAAATTGCATACTTCACTTGCTCGTGTGTGTCTCATCATATCCGTAAATGGAGAAAAGTTCATTCGGCTACTGTATGGTGTGGGAGGGGCATATGTTAGTTGTCACAATGAGCGAGAAAGGTTGACATCCGGGGGTCCGAGAAAGCACCTGTTTTTTTTTGTTTGTTTGTTTGTTTGTTTTTTTAAAGGTGCCCTAGAACCAGTTTGTAATAGTTTGTAAGATGTAATATAAGTCTAAAGTGTCCCCTGAATGTGTCTGTGAAGTTTCAGCTCAAAAATTCCCCATAGATTTTTTTAACTGCCTATTTTGAAGCATCATTAAATATGCTCCGATTAGGTGTGTGTGGCCCCTTTAAATCCTCGCGCTCTCTGCCCCCACGAGCTCTCGACTATAATACAGTGCATTTACAAAGTTCACACAGCTAATATAACCCTCAAATGGATCTTTACCAAATGTTCGTCATGCATACTGCAGTATTTATTTGGATGTTTACATTTGATTCTGAATGAGTTTGAGGCTGTGCTCCGTGGATAACGGCTAATGCTACACTGTTGGAGAGATTTATAAAGAATGAAGTTGTGTTTATGAATTATACAGACTGCAAGTGTTTAAAAATGAAAATAGCGACGGCTCTTGTCTCCGTGAATACAGTAAGAAACGATGGTAACTTTAACCACATTTAACAGTAAATTAGCAACATGCTAACGAAACATTTAGAAAGACAATTTACAAATCACTAAAAATATCATGATATCATGGATCATGTCAGTTATTATTGCTCCATCTGCCATTTTTCGCTATTGTTCTTGCTTGCTTACCTAGTCTGATGATTCAGCTGTGCACAGATCCAGACGTTCTGCCCTTGTCTAATGCCTTGAACATGGGCTAACATATGCAAAAATTGGGGCATACATATTAATGATCCTGACTGTTACGTAACAGTCGGTGTTATGTTGAGATTCGCCTGTTCTTCGGAGGTCTTTTAATTAAATGAGATTTATATAAGAAGGAGGAAACAATGGAGTTTGAGACTCACTGTATGTCATTTCCATGTACTGAACTCTTGTTATTCAACTATGCCAAGATAAATTCAATTTTTCATTCGATGGCACCTTTAAACAGACAGAACAGAGGAGAATTTGCTGGCAAATTTGAATGCGACAGAGCTAGCAATAAAATGAGAATAAACATTAACTTGGCTTTCCGGAGATTGCCCGAACTGAGGTATTTGAAATGTAAAAGTGTTTTTATGGTAATATGGTGAATATGGTATTTTATTGATCAGATAAATTGCCATATGAAGCTATTTAAAGTACATTATAAAGCATTATCTATTGTGAAGGGTCATTTCATTATGGCTGTTTTAGCGCTGTGCTGGAATGTCTTTTCAAGAAAGTATCATGTCTATTAATGTATATAGATACGGTGAACGTGATTTCAGCAAGTACGACATGTTCCTGGTTCAGCATCTTTGTTGATCCTGGAACAACATTCCAATCAACCAATCAGATTTGAGGGACAAGTTTAACTTTTATGTCAAGTTTAGGCTTGCAACCAGGGTTAGGTGCTTCTACATTAATGTTATTCACATATCTTTCCAGTATATTTCCCCTCTGATTTTAGGGATAAGTTGGGTAGGGATAAATGGGTAGGATTAGGTTTAGGGGTACACTCTAAAAAATGCTGGGTTAAAAAAACGCAAGCTGGGTAAAATATGGACAAACCCAGCAGGTTGGGTTAAAGGGCACCTATTATGCCCTCTTTCACAAGATGTAATATAAGTCTCTGATCTGGTCAAGTTTAGCTTAAAATACCCCACAAATTTGCCCCTATTTGGGGGTGAGTAAAAACATGCCTTTTACTATATTACTATATTGCTGGCTAAAAAAATAAATCCAAAATTGGTTGGAAAAAATGGCTGGGTGAAAACAACCCAATCCCTGGTTTTGTCCATATTTAACCCAGCAGTTTTTAGAGTGTAGGAATAGGGTTAAGACAAAATTTTCTGACAGGAATGTTGTTCCAAGATCAACAAAATATGTTGATCCAGGAACATGTCTTACTTGGCAAAATCACTGTGACCATATAGGTACAGTAACGTCAGTTAGTCAGCTTCAGTTAGTCCTAGTAGTAAATGTTTTAACCATGACCATATTCATCCACACAGCCACGCAGAGCCGAAGCACAACCAAAACAATGTTCTTCCACAAAATGCATGCAGTTTTGTTTAAAAGTTACCTTTTTTTAATTAACTAAAAAACATTAGTCATAAAAGACTAAATACTTGTTAACTTACCGTTCACCCAAAAATTTAATTTCTGTCATTAAGCACTCACCCTCATGTCGACCCAAACCCATAAGACCTTCGTTCATCTTCGGAACACAAATTAAGATATTTTTCTGTATCACACATAGGCAGCAACATTATTTTCGGTCCAGAAAGGTATTAAAGACCCTCACCCTTTGAGGTCCAGAAAGGTATTAAAGACATTGTTAAAATAGTCAATGTGACTACAGTGGTTGAACCTTAATGTTATGAAGCAACGAGAATACTTTTTGTGTGCAAAAACAGGAGCCGGCCAATAATGAGTCGGCGTTCTGATGCAGAACATGGAAGCCTGCACTGAGTTCAATATGTCAACAGTGTAGGAGACTGACACAGAAGAGAATAAAAAGTCATTATTTTTGTCATCATTAAGTCATTATTTAAAAAGTCATTAGAAGTTGAATAAAGTCATTATTTTTGTTTTGTTTTGGCACACAAAAAGTATTCTCGTCACTTCATAACATTAAGGTTGAACCACTGTAGTCACGTGGACTATTTTAAGTATGTTTTTACTACCTTTCTGGACCTCAAAAGGTGCAATGACCTATGTGTGGTTTAGAAACCCTCGGATTTCATCAAAAATATCTTCCGAAGATGAAGGTCTTATGGGTTTGGAATAACATGATGGTGAGTATTTAATGACAGAAATTTCATTTTTGGGTGAACTAACCTTTTAAGAATAAACCTCTTTCATGTACCAAAGTACACGTCTGTTTTGTGTTTTGGTTCACTTTTATGTTTTTGTGTCTTTTATTGTGTAATTCTAACAGTCATTGACTCAACAATGAATAGGATCTTCAACTAGATGGAACTGGAATAAATACTTTGACTGTTGCGATCCCAGTCAGACTTATAAAAGTTGCCTGAATCATAATCATGCACTGTTCGCTGTTGGCCAGAGGAGAACTGGCCCCTTGACTGAGCCTGGTTTCTCCCAAGGTTGTTTTCTCCATTTTAACACCTGTTTGCCACCTAATGTCACCTGTTGGAGTTTCGGTTAGTTGCCACCGTCGCCTTTGGCTTGCTTAGTTGGGGACACTTGACATTTGATATTCAACAATGTTTTGATCTGCCTGCAATTACACCATTGTATGTATGCGAACCAAACTGAGCTGGATGATAACATCACTGTTTACTCCAGTGCTAAAATACAGTGGGTACAGAAAGTATTCAGACCCCTTTAACTTTTTCACTCTTTGTTATATTGCAGCCATTTGCTAAAATCATTTAAGTTCATTTTTTTTCCCTCATTAATGTACACACAGCACCCCATATTGACAGAAAAACACAGAATTGTTGACATTTTTGCAGATTTATTAAAAATAAAAACTGAAATATCGCATGGTCCTAAGTATTCAGACCCTTTGCTGTGACACTCATATATTTAACTCAGGTGCTGTCCATTTCTTCTGATCATCCTTAAGATGGTTCTACACCTTCATTTGAGTCCAGCTGTGTTTGATTATACTGATTGGACTTGATTAGGAAAGCCACACACCTGTCTATATAAGACCTTACAGCTCACAGTGCATGTCAGAGCAAATGAGAATCATGAGGTCAAAGGAACTGCCTGAAGAGCTCAGAGACAGAATTGTGGCAAGGCACAGATCTGGCCAAGGTTACAAAACATTTCTGCTGCACTTAAGGTTCCTAAGAGCACAGTGGCCTCCACTCCTTAAATGGAAGACGTTTGGGACGACCAGAACCCTTCCTAGAGCGAGCCATCCAGCTAAACTGAGCTATTGGGGGAGAAGAGCCTTGGTGAGAGAGGTAAAGAAGAACCCAAAGATTACTGTGACTGAGCTCCAGAGATGCAGTCAGGAGATGGGAGAAAGTTGTAGGAAGTCAGCCCTCCACCAGTCGGGGCTTTATGGCAGAGTGGCCCGACGGAAGCCTCTCCTCAGTGCAAGACACATGAAAGCCTGCATAGAGTTTGCTAAAAAACACCGGAAGGACTGATGGTGAGAAATAAGATTCTCTAGTCTGATGAGACCAAGATAGAACTTTTTGGCCTTAATTCTAAGTGGTATGTGTGGAGAAAACCAGGCACTGCTCATCACCTGTCCAATACAGTCCCAACAGTGAAGCATGGTGGTGGCAGCATCATGCTGTGGGGGTGTTTTTCAGCTCTAGGGACAGAACGACTGGTTGCAATCGAGGGAAAGATGAATGCGGCCAAGTACAGGGATATCCTGGACGAAAACCTTCTCCAGAGTGCTCAGGACCTCAGACTGGGCCAAAGGTTTACCTTCCAACAAGACAATGACCCTAAGCACACAGATAAAATAATGAAGGAGTGGCTTCACAACAACTCCGTGACTGTTCTTGAATGGCCCAGCCAGAGCCCTGACTTAAACCCAATTGAGCATCTCTGGAGAGACCTAAAAATGGCTGTCCACCAACGTTTACCATCCAACCTGACAGAACTGGAGAGGATCTGCAAGGAGGAATGGCAGAGGATCCCCAAATCCAGGTGTGAAAAACTTGTTGCATCTTTCCTAAAAAGACTCATGGCTGTATTAGATCAAAAGGGTGCTTTTACTAAATACTGAGCAAAGGGTCTGAATAATGACCATGTGATATTTCAGTTTTTCTTTTTTAATAAATCTGCAAAAATGTCAACAATTATGTGTTTTTCTGTCAATATGGGGTGCTGTGTGTACATTAATGAGGAAAAAAAATGAACTTAAATGATTTTAGAAAATGGCTGCAATATAACAAAGAGTGAAAAATTTAAGGGGGTCTGAATACTTTCCGTACCCACTGTGGATAAATTAACTAAATTAATAACTATTGATTCTTACAATAGTTATTAATTTAGACTCTTAATGCATCGTGTTTTCTTCCGAAGCATCAGTGAATGTTTGAACCTTTTTTAATAGTTGTGTTTGAGTCCCTCAATAGTCCTCAGTATGAAAAGATGGATCTTAAAATCATTCAGTCACTGCTGGAAAGGGTTCAAATATGCAAAAGATGGTGGAAAACTGAAGAATTTTTGGGACCTGGAGATTTTTTCTGAAGAACAGAGCTCAGTTTAACTGCTCAGATGATCGTAGATCATCCAGGTAACCACACACATAATTAAGAATCAATGGTTCACATACTTATGGACTGGGTCATTTTAATAAATTCAGCTATTTTTTTGTCTTATGGATTATATGTAAACATCTTTTATGTAAAATATCTTACTCAGGACAGTACTAAATAAATCATGCATTTTGTATGATCTCTCTTATTTTGTTAAAATTTTGCACATTTTCACAGATTCTGCAAGTGGTTCACATACTTTTTCTTGCAACTGTACCAGTTATCACTGTAAAGCTGCTTTGATACAATCTGCATTATAAAAAGCACTATATAAATAAAGGTGACTTGACTTGACAGTAATATTTCCTGTTTGTCATGTCCCCTGTTTATGTATCACATTCTGATTGGTTCATTGTTTGATTGTTCACAGGTGTTCCTTGTTGTCATTAGTCTTTAGGGCTTATCACACTGCGCTTAACCCCGGGTTATCGTTGTTCTAAACACCTCTTTTAACCCCGGGTAAAGAAATGGTTCACACTTATAATTTAGAAGTGGGGTTAGCACCGGTTTTTACCCAGGGTTATGAAACCCTGCTGTTAAGTGCCAAACTTGTACAGTGTGAAATGATGCAGTGTTAGAGCTATGTAAACAGGTCGCTTGTTGCCTTTATCCAATCAATGACAATGACACGGACACTGCAAATATGTAAATAAGAACGTTAACCCAGGGTTTAGGAATGTACAATGTAAAATATCAGTTTATGAATAACCAGGATTAATTGTTAACCCCAGGTAAATCATGAGCAGTGTGAAACATGAAGCATGATAACCCAGGATTCCGTTTACCCAGGGTTTAGAATGACCCAGGGTTAACTATTTCAAGTATGAAAAGCCCTTTTGTGTATTTAAGCCCTCATGTTTGCCATGTTACTTTGTCATTTATTGAAGTTTGTGTGCTGTTATGATTTCTACTTAAGTTTCTAGTTCATGTTTTAATCTTTGGATTAACTCATGGTTTATGTTTCACTTTTATTTTCTCAGAATCATTGCACCAAGATTATTCATGATTTAGAACAGTCACTCTGGCTAGAAACGTCTTTGAAATGACTGCTGCTTACTGTAAAAGCAAGGATCAGCCAATGGTTCTTCATCATGGGTCACTTTGTAGATTATTGTTTCTTTTACAAATCAATTACTTTGCAATACTATGACTTATGTTCAAGGGAGCGTGAAAAGGTGACTAAAACACATAATTTCCTGCCCTGTGTGACGTAAAAAGTCTAGTAGAGCTCGGCAATGATGCAGAGCACAGAAATAATTGCCCATTCCCTGGCCTATGTAATAGGACTCATGGCTCAACTTTGTTTTCCTTTGTCACACTTTCTGCACTCTCTCTCTTTCTTGTAATTCGACTTTATGGTTATCTCTTGAGCAGTTCTGAGAAATGCTTGACCAATCCAAAAAATATCTTTTCCAGAATCAACACTAGACATGAACTCAAAGCCAAATTGTCTCTGGAATTTTTAGCTGGTGCTTGAACACACTGAATTGATTAGAACAGGACAGTCGTTAATAAAATATTATACACACTGAACTGATTGGAACAGGACAATCATTAATAAAATATTATACACACTGAACTGATTGGAACAGGACAATCGTTAATAAAATATTAACAATTGTCCTGTTCTAATTAATTCAGCGTGTTGATTCAGAAGAAAGTTTTGTGTGCTTGTGCGTGTGCGAGTATGTGTGTGTGGGAGGATCAAAATTGTTTTCGTTTGCACAGCTGTATCACACTTCTGCAACTGGCATGCTTCGATATAGCCTAATTTAAATATTGGTACAGAGATGTTCTCTGTGAATCCTAACAGAATGGAGTGCTTTCAATTTCTGTATTTTTATATTTACATATAGGCTAACAAAAAAAACTTTTTTTGGACCTTAGGGGTACAATTTTGTTCTTTCAAGTATCCTGGAATAGGGTTGTCACGATACCTTAATCATATCCAGCTATACTATACTGGTTAAAGTATCATGATACCAACACAGAATCATGGTATTGTTCATATTTTGGATGTGTCATTATTGCAGGGGCTGTTCTGTTATATTTTATATTAGTGCCTGTTGTATGAAAGTAATAAAAATCCAAATGTGTTTGTTTTTCACATTATTCAAACAGGGTTGCATTTTCAGGTTGAGTTTCACGAATACTTTCTATTTTTAATTGTTAATCTGAGTAGTTTGTGTACCACACACACACATATATATATATATATATATATATATATATATATATATATATATATATATATATATATATATATATATATATATATATATATATATATATGAAGAGTTCATTTGCAAAAACCGATAAACGCCATTTTTAAAAAAAAAAATGAACTAAGTGCTGTGCATTATTCTCCATATATAGCACGTTCTGTACCCTAAATCCATTTTGTCAGAAGAGCCGGTTTTGCCCACTTTCAGGCCTCGCAAGTTCACGTTTTACAGCAGAAGCCGACAAGCGCCCTTGTTTGTGTACAGACAGAAACCGATAAGTCCGTTTTAGCGAATCAGCGCGCAGTATTCAGGTCAGGTGACAAGGCTTCTAGTCACTTCAAAAAGACGCGCTAGCTGAGGAAAGTTTTATCAAAGCTCACTAAAAGTGATCGAGGATTTATGATTTCGACTCCTGTAAGTCCTTGTACACCATACACGACTTACATGCTGAAAAATTGGTTGTCCTTTTGCTTGTGTGTGTGTGTGTGTGTGTGTGTGTGTGTGTGTGTGTGTGTGTGTGTGTGTGTGTGTGTGCGCGCGCACGTGCGTGTGTGGATGAGTGCGTGTGTGTGTACTTATGTGCCGATCTGCGTGTGTGTGTGTGTGTGTGTGTGTGTGTATGTGTGTGTGTTTGAGAGAGAGAGAACGTGTGTGTGTGTGTGTGTGTGCCGATCTGTTTGTTTGTGTGTGTGTGTGTGTGTGTGTGCGCGCGCGTGGGTGGGTGTGTGTGTGCGTTTGTGTGCACATGTGTGTTTGAGAGTGTTTTAAATGCAATTACTTGGGTTTTGTTTAACTATGAAACATGAAATGTGGAGTTATCTGCTTTTGCCAAAAAAACGACTGTTGGAGTTATCTGCTTTTGCTAAAAAACAAACTTTTAATATATATATAAAACATACTTTCAATGAATTTTATTTTTTTAATTTACCTGTATTTTTTAGAGTTATCATTTCTTAATCAAAACAGCCCAACTGCAGTTTGATTGTTATTACTTGAAATGCACAATAAAAAAAACATGATTTGTGAGAATTCATAAAAATGGAGTTATCTGTTTTTGCAAATAAACTCTTCATATATATATATATATATATATATATATATATATATATATATATATATATATATATATATATATATATATATATATACACAACAGTTCTGTCTGGTTCTCGAATCTGATTGGCTGATAGCCATGCGATATTTCAGTGATAACAGCACTCCTACTGCCTTTTCACCGTTTGTATCACTCC